>NC_083318.1:21975564-22284347 GCF_963455315.2 Globicephala melas | reverse complement strand
TAGATTTCGTCCAGGATGAGAGATGGAATAAGATCTTCCTTAGAAAGAAAAGTAAGGGTGGAGAACGAACAAGGTCTGGTCTCACTAGTGTATCCAATTTGCACTGAGCAGGTGCCACAGGTGGAGCAAGGAAACAGACCTCCCAAGAGGACCACGACCCAGTCTTTGAGATGAGGCTGGGAACCAATGAATCCACCCCACAGCAAGGCATTTTTAAAGGTCTTTGTGAGTAAGCCTCCCCATGTCAGTCTCTGGCACTGGGAGTTGGGCAAAGCCATGGACTGTGATAAGGGGGCGGGTAAACAAGGAGACCAGCATTGCTCTCCCACCAGAGCACACACAGGAACCAAGGGGCCGAGAACGCCGTGACACAGGCAGAAAACTGCCTGAGCTCCCTTTTCATCAAGGAGCAGCCAGCAGCCACAGGCTCCTGGGCAGAGTGCTGTACGTGCCTCAGATCTAGTGCCCTGGAGGGAAGGATGTCTACAAAGATAAGAAACAGAGGAAAACACGTAAAAGACTCATGCTCTCATAATCATCATGTGGTTCTAGAAAAACTCTATAAATATAAATGAACATGGGAATGTTCTCAGCCTGAGAATGTGCTTCATTTCACACCAAAGAATTAAAAAGAGAGACATGTTATAAATATAATGAATGTAAACACTTTTGGCAAGCTTGCAGTTTTTTTCAACATCTGTGAATTCATACCAGGATGAAATTGAAAATACAGTGAATCTGGGAAAGCCCTTCATAATAAAGTTTTTTTTTCTTTTTTAAACAATCTGACATTCATATTGGAGGAAAAAATCTATATATGTGTTAAAGCCCTTAGCTATACCTGAGCTTTTCCTAAATACTGATGAACTTATTCAAGAATAATTCGGAGGAATGGTGAAAGATGGAACAATCTCTCAAGTTTATCATCTGTAAACGTAGATAAAAGACAGTTCTGTGTAATTTCCCTGAAGGGAAGCCAACCAGAACACCCTCAGCTTAGGACATCATATCCAAGCCCCTCCTACTCTCATATAAATGCGTGAGTCCCACAGGGAAGTTGCTATGTTTCTTATAAAACTCAAAAATAGGGAAGTCACTTAATTTCTCAATTCCTTTCCACAAAGCCTCAGTTGGAGGCAAAATGAAATTTTACCTCTTATGTTTACAGAAGATAAACCTCAGAGATTGTTCCTTGTCTCATCATTCCTTTGAGTTATTCTTGAGGGTGTTTAGGAAAAGCTCAGGTCTAACTAAGAGCCTTAACAGACATATATTTTTTTCCTAAGCTAAGAAGTATAATATGTTCCGTTTACTACAGAACTTTCCCTGAGGGCACGTGCTGGCGCCACCTACCGTCATTCACGCAGTTGCAAAATCCACACTGGTACCTCCTTCCTCCTTCAATGAACTGCATGAATGGGCACATGTAGGCTTTACACCTGTTGCATCTGACTGGTCCAGTCTCCCCATGATTTACCAAGTAGAGGGGCGTCTACAGGAAGCAAGCACAAGTAAGAGACATGTGGGTACAGGATTTCTAGGTTATTCTAAATAACCAAGGTTATTTCAGAAGTCTGACGTATTAATTGTAATTTGAAAACTCTGGACTCATTAAGGAACTCAACTCTTAGTGTTCACCTGGGGAGTAAGGTTGCCTCTCTTGGTACCCTGTGGAACTCAAGGCACTACCCAAACAAAAATTAATTTAAATGTACATGTAATTAATAAGCATATGTGTACATTTATGTATATGTGTATTTACCCACATGTGTGAAGACAGAGAAGAAATACCATGATGGTAGTAACAGTTAATAAAGCTTATGTTGGAAACATCCCGCACACCGTGTATCACATATTTTGCTAAGTTTGTTCATTAACTATAAACAAAGAAGGAGGAACTGGGTCTGATTTTAAAAGCTCTGGTTTGAAAGAAAAAAAAAAAAACAGAGCAGGACTTCCTTGGTGGTCCAGCAGTTAAAACTCTGTGCTTCCACTGCAGGGGGTGTGGGTTTGATCCCTGGTCAGGGAACTAAGATCCCACATGTCACAAAGAGCACCCAAAATATTTATAAATAAATAAACAAACAAATAAACGCTCTAGTTTGCATAGTGGTAATGCCACTTAGCTAATTCCAGCACAGTATATAAAATGTTTCTTCAAAAATGCAACTCTCTGAAGAAATATGCAATAATGTTCACTTATTTAGGCAAAAAGAGGTTGATTCTGCCTTTTCTGTTTCTTTAATCCCAGGACAAAACGCCTCATGAAGTACTTTCAATGTGGCTGGTCATGCTTTGCCAGAACAACAAAATAAATATTTCAATTGCTTCTTCCTCACAAACATGCATAGAAACACATCTTTTTACAGCTTGAAAGTGAAAAATTCAGCATTAGAAGTCTGCCTTGTTCCTCAACACTTCCAGCTTTCAGAATAAAACCACACAGATTCTTTTTGCTTTTATAAATCTCCTTAAAGATAACATTTCTGGAAAAGCTTGACAATTACAGGGTTTGGCACATCAACCAAGTTTTTCTTTAAAGAAAAAAATGTAAATAAAGCAGACTGCTGTTTCATGGAGACTTGAAGAGCAGGAGGAAGGTGTCGATGAAGTGGGGTCATAAGGCCATTTTCTGCCATTTTCTTGGGGGAAAAAAAAAGAAATGAGAGAGATCTACTGTCTGTCGCTGCCCAGACGTTCAGTGTGAAAACTAATCCACTGCTGAGGTTTCAGAAATGAGTTGTGAGATCTCAAGAGTAGGAAAACATAGATAGTAGAATACATAAAAGAATCAGGAAAAGGATAAAAAAAAATACATTCAGAATCACTCCCTCTGCACTGCCCTCTCCCCCATCTCTTGCCTCAAGGAAGCCAGAAGATGGATTGGACTTTCTTATTTCTGGTCTCTTCTGATCTGTACGCATGGCGTAGTTCTGGTGTCCCATGGACAGGGTTGTGACAGGATTAAATGAGGAAGTCATGAGCAGGACAGACTACTAAGCCTGGCATAACTAACTGTTGTTACCACATCTGTGCTGAACAGACTTTCCTCCAAACCACTCAGCTCAGGAGAAAGTGTATATTTAATAGGACAGTTATAGTCTGATAAGTGTGAGATAGGCTTGAGTTTCTAAAGGCATTTATTTATATAAACTTTCAAATTAGCTACCTTGTTACTGTAAAATGTTACTGTAAAAAATGATCTAGAAGACAGGGAATCTACCTTGCTGGAGCTTTTGATAGTATCTGATGGTTACAAAAGTTGACAGGTACAGCAGATTTTAAAGACATTCTAGGAGTTTGATTTAAATACACATATATATTCAAATATTGACATACACAATACTTTCTTAACATAAATTTTTTGTTTGAAAAGCATAAAGTGATGAATGTGTATCTTCTTCAACTGGTAATAATAAGAAATAACCTGAGGGGACAAAAGGGAAGCAAACAAAGATATTGGTACCGACAAGAGATTCTTAGGACAGTGAACAGAGAATCAGAATAAGAAGTGAAAGACAACAAAAAATGTAACAATAAGGTAGCTTTTTCTGGGTCAGAAATCCAGTCATCGGTCATGACTTTGGTTGCTGCTCTGTTCTCCAGCTTCAACCTCGCAGCTGAGGAGATGATTTCAAGAGAGTTAAACTAGGGTTAAAGCCTGCAATGTGCATAAACTCCAGCCAAGTTTACTTCTCTCATCCTTTTATTTTCAAAGAGTTCAAAGGCTATAATTAATTCCCTGAGACACTTTAGAAACAAAATCTGATGCAATTATTTGCTAGACAAAGCAGAGGTAATGGAAGGAAAATTAACCTTATTTTTACTGATATGATTTACTGAAAGACAGGCCCAGCCTAAAATGACTGTGAAATTGTCGGCAGCTACCACCTAAGCATTCCAGTCCTGGCAGATTCAAACTTGCAGAACTGAAAATGAATGTCTAGTAACAAATTGGAGTCGAGTAATGACTGTATCGAGCCTGTGAAATACGCCTGCATTTTTTCTATTTTCACTCTTCTGGAAACTGGATGATGGATAGGTAAGGAAGGTCCTCAGACAATGGAGGTGACAGTAAAGAATGTTAAAAGCTTTTTAACTGTTTGCATTTTCTTTTTGGGCAACAGGACAAGGGTTTCCAAATTACACTGTCTTGTTTCATCTCTCTTAGGCTATGCTGAAGACCATCAGAGATTTTTCTTTGCTCTCTCCAGATGTCTGCTTATCTGCTCTACAGTAGCGTACATGAGCTCAGAAATAGCTAATCTCACTTTTCTTCTGAGTTCAACTTCAGTGTATATACGGCTTTAAAAAAAAAATCACATTACTTTCCAAAAAGTTGCCTACGTTTTTTTTTCTCCTTACCAAGGGCATTATATTATACTTACCTCAGAGCTATTTTCAGACTTTGCAATTTTGTTTATAAGTGTGTTTTAATCTTTTGGCCTCTGGTATATTCCTGCCTGCTCTTTCTTTTCTGTTCTTCTCTTAAATGGAAAAAGTAAAAGGATGGAGAGCCTTGCTCTAAAACCTTCATCTGCCTATTCTTGGCTCTGGTCCTGTGTGGCATGAGTTTATATAACATGTAAGTGATGGGGATGCTGGGGAAAGAAGAGGGAGGAGAATAATATTTGAATCTTTGGCTTGTATTTTTGGACTACCAGGGTTATGCCAAATACTTTATTGGTAGTAGTTTTAATTAAGATGCTTTGATTGAATAAAATGTATCTCTCTTTTGTGCATATGTAACACCATGGTCGATTCTGGAGAACAAGAAAGAATATAATTCATTGAGAAATTAGGTTCAGTGGTAAAACTTTCAGTTATTATTCCGCGTAAAAGGAGTAGATAACAAAATGTATCAATCAACAACTCCTCGGCACTGCTGACACAATTTTTAAAGTTTTCCTGTATTTACATATTACCAGTTGTCTAAGCATTACTGCCATTCTCTTTAACATCTGTGCATTCGGTGCTGGGTATGCTGTGTGCCTTGGTGGGGCATACAGTCCAGCGGGATAGAAAGACAAACAAACAAGCAGGCAAACGTGCGATTAAAAGAGCAAGGCCAGAGTAGAAAGAATACTTGCGAAATCATCATTAATAAAAAGTACCGCTAAACCATTCACAGATTGTAATCCAAAACAAACAAAGAAATGAAGCACAACCTAGAAAGATCCAACATGAAGAATTCTGGCAAAGTTTAGAGCCTCTGTATTTTTGTTTTGGCATCTCTATAACTAAGAAAAGTCTGAATACCCAAGTCTTGCTGTATAGTCTTTGTCCTAGCAAAGTGATGAATAACAGAAGGCAGCTAAATATTACAAGCTGATTATCCCAAATCTGGAAAGCTGAAGAAAATATGAAAGTGTTCTTATAGCATAGATCCACTAGGTGGCACTGTACAACTAAAAATTAAAACAAAACTATAATTTCCTCAGTAGGTAATAAAATACTCAAGATAATTATGCTACATTCATTTTATGTAACTATAATAACATTGACCTGACTGACATCAGTTATTACCATCACAAAATGAAGAAACTTATACTTTTCTTGAAAAATCCTCTGATAATGTTTAAAAAATATTGTGGGTGAAACAAAACGTGATTAAACATGAAATACAGGCTATTTTAAGCATGAATGACATAGAAATTACAGAGTGTGCCAAATTAACTGAAGATAATAGCCAAGAAAAACTTATTTTAAAAGTTTCTAATCCTCTTCCAACTTTTCCTTGTTTACATGGAGGAAAACGGACACAGTGATGGGATAGGCAGCCCCGAGCACAGCAGGCACAGTAGGCCGCTGACAGCAGCCTGGGAGGTGAGGAAGCCAGCGCTCCTGCTGCCAGCGCCCAGCCCCCGCTCTCTGCGTTCGCACTCGAGGTGCAAAATAACAAAGCAAAGACAAGGAGGCTTGCATCATGGTGCTCAGCAATGCACTGTGATGGAGAAACGATTTTCTTCCTGTTGGAACATCAAATCACAGGCAACAGTGTGGCTGAGGGGAGAGACGAGACAGAGTGGCCAAATCGGAGATTTCAGGAACACCCTGGCTTGGGAAGGTATTCCTGCCTATCTCCAGGATATTCCTGGGCGAAAACCGTCCCCCTCTCCTCTTTCTTCTTCCATTGCTCCACTGTTCACCTCATTTTTTCAGGACGAGCGTTCTCCTAAGTTCTAACGCACGCACACACATGCTCACACTTTAACCACCTACTTTCCCCTGTCTTCTAACACTTGTTTACTGATTTTGAAAATATACACATTTCCCATTTTCAATGTATACTTCTCTTCCTTTTTTTCCTCTCCTTCTATTTCCTGCGTTAGACGTCTCCAGGAAAGTAATCAGTGTCCTGGGATGATATAGTTGTTCCCACCTGACCAATATTCTACTTGACTAAGTGCCTGAAGGAAATATCTCAGCTAAATAATTACTAGTAATGGGAGAGACATTTTTGCCTACAGTGGTTCCTAAATCAGATCAGAAGATTTACAGCAAGAAGACCTGCCAAAATGTGACACGGTCCTCCAGCTCGATAAAGGATCGTATTCAACATCAGATTATACTCCCCAATAAATTTGATCTTTACAATGGTCAGCAAAGGTTTTGTGTCAAATGTGATTCCGGCACACAGCTACTTCTTTGGGACTGGAGTGCGTCTTATTTTTTGGATCTGTCTCAAGAGAGGTCAGTTGGTAATTTGGATTAATCAGGGGGTATAAGTACAAGCATGAAAATGGTATGTGAAAAGATAATCCAGAACCTGTGACAAACAACTACCCTCTAAAAATGTTAAACATTCAGACTGTTAGGCACGCTGGAGGACAAGCAGAGTCGGATTCCCAGAGGATTATGCCCAGCAGCGAAAATGAAAAGAGAGTCTGTATCAACTGCACTTATTAAAGATATTTCCATAGGAAAGAGAAATGAGAAGCAGCTTGTGTGTGTTTTCTATTTTTGGCTTCACCATATATGACATTCAGTCAGCCTACATGGGCAGAAAAAGTACAGGACAGTAGGCTGCTTATTGTACACACGTTTTCTCAACAGCAGTTCTATTTTGTTGGACTCTTTAAAATAACAAGTATGGCATGAAAGAATAATATTTTCTGAATGCCTTTTAAAAATCATGTTATGCAACCTTTAAAAAGAAACCGAGCCTGATAATAAAATACTCAATGTACTGTAATAATTATGAAAATTATTTAGACTTTTTAAAAAATGTTTTCAGTTGGCCCTAAAACTTGGCATTTTCATATTTCCAGAAAATTAACCTCTTGCTAGTTTCGGTATTTGTGGCACTTGAGAGATTATTTTCAACTTTTTCCTCTTCAACAATGCTGTTAAATCTATTTATTTTTATTTTTTTTTAAGTCTTTATTGAATTTGTTACAGTACTGCTTCTGTTTTTATGTTTTGGCTTTTTGGCTGTGAGGCATGTGGGATCTTAGCTCCCCAATCAGGAATCGAACCTGTACCCCCTGCATTGGAAGGTGAAGTCCTAACCACTGGACTGCCAAGGAAATCCCTGTTAAGTCTATTTATTCTTGTTATAACTATATCTCGAGCTTATATTGGATTTGAACATGTCTTTTATTTGGAAATTGGTCTTTTTTGGTTTGGGGGGGGGTTTATTTTTTGTTTTGGTCTATCCAGCATTGAAAAATCCTGGAAAACGTTACTGATTCAAATTTATAATATATGAAAGATCATAACTGTCATCTGTATGATTTATATTCAATCGTTTTAAATGCTTTCATGTATATAAACTCTAATCGTGACGTTGAGATGCTAACAACCCTGGCAGTGGGAATTGTCATCCATGCTGTTCAGAAGGGAATGGACATGTGAGGGGCAGTGACTTGTCCAATAAACTGCAGAGCTATAGCTTGAATCCCCATGCATTTTCTGTGTGAAACATTCAGAAACAGCTTGCAGCTCGCTTCTGTAGAAAAAGCACATAATTTCAGAGAAAGCTGCCATCACACACGGTCTGTGACTTGAACCAAGCCCTTGGTGGTCCCTGGTACCCATGAAGTGTCTCCTGCCATTTCTCTCTCTTTCTCTACAGGAGCTATTTTATATCTTTTAAACTCCATTTTATCCTTCGAATAAGCTTTCCTCCCACCGCCCTCAACAGGTAACTTTGCCGCATTGCTCTTAAGGAAAAACAAAAAACCTCAGAGAGGAACTCCCTTGACTTTTCCCCACGGATTTACCAGCACCTACCTCAGGTCTTCCTTTCTCCCTCCTGTTACAACAGAAGGGGTATCCCTCCCTCCTCCTGACTTGTTGTCAGTGACCTTGTCTAAACTGGGACCAAGTCTCAATCTGGCCCCTCAGGGCTGGCTTAGGCATTTCAGCTGTGTGTTACCAGAGGACCTTGCGCCCAACAGCACTCATCACAATGCTTTACTTTTCAGCATCACTGCTAAATCTCAGACCCATGCCTCACATGTCTACCATTTGTTTTATCGCGTGTCTCCTGTGGCACAATACCTGAGAGGGTGGGCAGTGATAGTTTTTGAATGAACGAACAGAATATCCACCAGTTACCCACAAATATACCACCATGACTCAGGGGCAGTTCATGATAGGTGCTAAGCAAAAGGCACAGACAAAAGAAGAAATCACTTGTGGTGATGGGGGGCGGGGCTGGGCACGGGGGAGTGGTCAATAAAGCATTCTTTCAAGGTGGGTAGTTACTCAGAGAGACACTTCCACTGACTGACAGAGAGGGAAGAGTGAGAACAGCACAACTCGGGAAGAAAAGCCTGAGCTCGGCGTCTGTTGGTGAGTAGCATGCAAGTAGTCTAGTCCACCTAAGAAGGAAGATAAAGAGGAAGGATGGAGTGATTTTATGGAGAGTTGTCAAAGCCAGGTAGAGTAGTATGTCCTCACTGACCAGGTTTCTCTCTCTCTCTCCCATCTCAAATCAGTTGTTGCTGCACAGTAACAATTCTGACAGAACATAGTTAAGAGATTTCACCGTGCACAAAACAAAAATCATGTCTTTGGAAGAATGGTTGGTATAGGTTTTGAAACCTGCCTATCAATTAGTAAATTCTATCATATGTTTTACAATTACCATGAGGGAATCTTTAGAATTTCTGTTTGTTTCATCATCCCCTATATTTTATTCAATTCCTAAAAACTCTTTTAAACATAAACTCAAAAGATGTTTGAATATTAGATCTAATTTTTAAGGTAAATTTCTAACTATAAAAAAATTCATTCCTCAACAGCCTAGGTAAACCTCAGGTTCACCACTGATCCCCAGGGCCTGTTTTTCAGAGTATATGCTCAATAAATATTTACTGAATACATGATAAGAAAAGGAGGGAGGAAGGGAGGGGAAAAGGAAAAACTGAAGTCTGAATGAAAACAAAAAAAAAAATGAAGGAAGAAGGAAAATACAGAAGTCATGTTTGGACATGAGGATATTTGCCAGTTTTTATCACAGAAGATTAGGTGTGGGTGTGAAAAACCTTAATATGTTAAATAAGTTCATCCCAACAAATAACTACACCGGGAGACTCTTCTCTTGCAATGGCCAATAGCATCTTAAAGCAAACACAGCTGTGACCTTTCTCCCCAGGCCCTCTAATGCCAGGGGGACTTTTTAGTGGGAAGATCAAATTGGACTATATGCTGAAGTCTATGAAAGGGCTGCTCCTCGTGATGGGGCATCCAGAGTTTCGAAAGTGAAAATAAATACCAGTGCAGTTCGGAGAGCAATAATATCAGTTTTCCTGAATGGAAGTCATAGTTCATGACTAAATTATAAACCGTGAGAAATGATTCTTAACCAAAAACTGCTCTGTTTGGATTGGGTTATGCTGATGCAGTCTTTCAAGTTATGGGTATATTTGCAAAGATCAGCCTCATTTTTCTTCCTGGAACACATGTTGGCAATTTGAGTAAGACATTCCCTCTCAAGGAGCTATGATATTCAGGAATTCTATAGCTGAGAGACATTTTCCCACATTTCTTTTAAACTTTGACCTATTACAGTTTATCTTTGGTCCCTAAGGAAGAATTACATTTTGTTGTCTAATTATAGACCACTTGCAGAAGCCATGTTTAATTGCTTCAACTGCTATAAGAACGCACAATGTTCCGCAGATGATGAAAATATATTGTAGACTTAAAAACTCTATGAATCAAGTTTGTTTCTTCCATAACAAAATGATTGGCAGTTTTTTGTTCCTCAAAGGAAAGTTGTAAAATACTCCACTTTAAAGATGAAAGCGTTAAAAATAATAAGCCTAGAGGCAAACTTCCTTTGTCTCTCTGACAGAATTACAAGTCAGACAACATATTCCCTCCATTTATCTCACTTCTTTATGGCCATGAAAACACCTTCAAAATGTTCCCCCCTATGCATGAGTCAAGTCTACTATTTAAATGACACCCTCTCAATCAAGCATACCTGTCTAACCTATTCAATCAGAAACCTGCACTCTACCCCCTCCCACGGGCAGTTCTCATCCCACAATCCGCTCTACTTTTTCCCTCCTCCATTTGTTCAATAATTTTCTTATTATCAGGTTCATTGTCTTGCCTCTTTCTGTTAAAATGTGAGCTCGATGAGGGCAGAGGTCTTTGTCTGTTTTGTTCACTGACATATCCCAGGACCAAGAAGAGTACCTGGCACATACTGGGTAAAGAGTAAATGTTTGTTGAATTCAATACCTGTTGAATAGCATAGAAAGAAATAAACCCACGCACCTACGGTCAATTGATCTACGACAAAGGAGGCAAGAATATACAATGGAGAAAAGACAGTCTCTTCAATAAGTGGTGCTGAGAAAACTGGACAGATACAGGGAGAAGAATGAAATTAGAACATTCTCTAACACCATATACAAAAATAAACTAAAAATGGATGAGAAACTTAAATGTAAAACCTGATACTATAAAACTCCTAGAGGAAAACACAGGCAGAACACTCTTTGACATAAATCGCAGCAGTATCTTTTTGGATCCGTCTCCTAGAGTAATGGAAATAAAAACAAAAATAAACAAATGGGACCTAATTAAATGTAAAAGCTTTTGCACAGCAAAGGAAACCATAAAGAAAACAAAAAGACAACATGCAGGATGGGAGAAAACATTTGCAAATGATATGACCGACAAGGGATTAATCTCCGAAATATATAAACAGCTCATACAGCTCAATATCAAAAAACCCAAACAACCCAATCAAAAAATGGGCAGAAGATCTAAATAGAGATTTCTCCAAAGAAGACACACAGATGGCCAAAAGGCACATGAAAAGATGCTCAACATCACTAATTATTAGAGAAATGTAAATCAAAACTACAATGTAATATCATCTCACACCAGTCAGAATGGCCATCATCAAGAAATCTACACATTATAAATGCTGGAGAGGGTGTGGAGAGAAGGGAACCCTCCTACACTGTTGGTGGGAATTCAAGTTGGTACAGCGACTATGGAGAACAGTATGGAGCTTCCTTAAAAAACTAAAAATAGGGCTACTGTATGATCCTGCATTCCCACTCCTGGGCACATATCTGGACAAAACTCTAATTCGAAAAAATACTTGCACTCCAATGTTCACAGCAGCACTATTTACAATAGCCAAGACATGGAAGCAACCTAAATGTCCACCAACAGATGAATGGATAAAGAAGATGTGGTATATTTATACAATGGAATATTACTCAGCCATAAAAAAGAATGAAATAATGCCATTTGCATTATAAATATGAGCTAATAAATTTTCTATCCTTCTCCATTATTTCATGGACTGTCATATTAAGTGAAGTAAGCCAGACACAGAAAGACAAATATCATACGATACCCCTTATATGTGAAATCTAGGGGGAAAATGACACGATGAACTTATATACAAAACAGAAATAGAGCCATAGACATAGAAAAGAAACATGTTTACCAAGGGGAAAAGTGGGGGGAGGGATAAATTAGGAGTTTGGGACTAACATACATACACTACTATATATAAAACAGATAACCAATAAGGACCTACTGTTTAGCACAAGGAACTATACTCAGTATTTTGTAATAACCTGTAAGGGAAAGGAATCTGAAAAATATATATATATGTATATATGTGTGTATGTATAACTGAATCACTTTGCTGTACACTTCAAATTAACACTACGTTGTAAATCAACTATACTTCAATAAAAAAAGAAAAAAAATCTTGTTGAAATAAAGTAAATTAGTAATCCTTCATAAAAATGGACACTGCTCATCATATCACAAAACAATGTATTATTGCCCAGATTATGTTGTACAAAACAATTGAAAAATTCCTAAAAATTCATGTGACTATAAAACTGATTCTGTAAATAAGGATATCAGAAAAGTCAAATTACTATTTCCCTTTTCAGAGTTGACACCTACAGAAGCTATACATTTATCCAAGCTTTTTATATGAATTGCTTTTAGAGTGGGAAAAAACACAGGACTCTTAAGATTCATGCAGTCCGATGTGCTATCAAGGTCACCATCCCTGGTGGACAGCCCCATGCACTGGCCAGGCCACTTCCAAGTAATGCAGCAAATCATCTTTTGTGAGTTAATTTGATCTGGGCAAATAGACCAAAGACATTGGGAGGTAAGACTTGAAAACAGGGTTTTAAAAAAAGTTGAGAAGAAATTTTTAATTTAAAAAATGTGTGTGACCAATTTGAAAGCATCTAGAGAAATAAACACATTTATATATTTATTATATATCAATAATGAGCTGGAAGGAGAGGAAAGATGACTTTTTAATTTATCAAATAAATAATAAAAATTGATAAATATGAGCTAATAAATTTTCTATCCTTTTTCTACAGGAAAAGGAGAAATGCAGACAAAACTGATGTTTGAAGTACTTATATAAAAGAGTTTTTCAAAACTTTTTAAACTGTGGAGGAGAAGAGAGTATGGAATATAGTAAACAAAAAGAAACTTAAATCTCATGCTCATGTTAAAGACTATGATATACATCAATTTACCTTGGTAGTTCAGTTCTGGATTAAGAAGAGTGAACTTGGGACTTCCCTGGTGGCGCAGTGGTTAAGAATCTGCCTGCCAATGCAGGGGACACGGGTTTGAGCCCTGGTCCGGGAAGATCCCACATGCCGCGGAGCAACTAAGCCCATGCGCCACAACTACTGAGCCTGCGCTCTAGAACCCACGAGCCACAACTACTGAGCCCACGTGCTGCAACTACTGAAGCCCGCACGCCTAGAGCCTGTGCTCCGCAACAAGAGAAGCCACTGCAGTGAGAAGCCCATGCACTTCAGCGAAGAGTAGCCCCCGTTCGCTGCAACTAGAGAAAGCCCACGCGCAGCAACGAAGGCCCAACACAGCCAAAAATTAATTAATTATTTTTTTAAAAAGAGTGAACTTTGTGGTGGATGAGTTCCATGATATCTACATACACTAGAGTTCATCATTATGGCTCTCCTGTTTTACCTGTATTTTGCAGATATATTGTTCAAGAAAGTCAAAGATGCTCTTATTTTCCCAAATAATAACATTTTAAAGATTTTAATCCTTTTTTTTAAACATGTCCATATATCCTCCCCCCTCTCTCATAAATACACACACACACAGAGTACATCTTCACTTTATAGTGAGATGATATGGAAAGAAACAAATACTGGGAGGGAGAATAAAGTGAAACCTAAGCTAAACGTATGAAGAATTTTACTGTCCAGGAAATTCTTTAAGCAACTATTATCCTAGTCAGCACAACTTGGCTCCTGGATTGTCAGTTCCTTTCTTTTTTTTTTGCGGTACGCGGGCCTCTCACTGTTGTGGCCTCTCCCGTTGCGGAGCACAGGCTCTGGAGGCGCAGGCTCAGAGCCATGGCTCACGGGCCCAGCGGCTCCGCGGCATGTGGGATCCTCCTGGACCAGGGCACGAACCCACGTCCCCTGCATCGGCAGGCGGACTCTCAACCACTGCGCCACCAGGGAAGCCCTGTCAGTTCCTTTTTAAATTACCTTGGAACTTGTTCAGTAGCAAATGCAGCATTTTTACATAAAGTACATGCTCAATAAGTGTTTCAGCATAGATCTCTATGTGAAAATCTCATCAAATTACTTGGCCTCAAAAGTCTAATTTACTTCCAAATACAAATGATATTGTGGAATGAAACTATCATGTTAAATATTGATTTAACACAAAGGTTTTCCAGGAACTGTTTTAGGTCTTGGGAATAAAATAGTGAGGAAAAATTACAGGTGGTCCTTACCCTCATAGAACCTAGTGGGAGAAAGACAGGAATCAAATACACAAATACAAAATTGCAAACGGTGATACATAGTATTAGGAGAGCTCCAGGGAGTATAATGCGGGGTATCCTGGAAAGCTATCCGGAGGAGGTGACCTTGAACTGAAATCTAAAAAGTGAATAGTAATTAACTAGGCTAAAAGGACAGGACAGTGTGTGGGAGATGGAGAGAAAATTATTCCAGCAAATGTCCATGAAGCACCTTATGAAAAAACAAAAGCTATAGAAATGTTTATATAACGGTGGGTGTTTATCATTTGAATAGTAAAAACAGAAAATAGTGATGTAATGTCAAATGACAGAGACCATGCAACATTTTTTAAAGAACGTAAATGAGTAGCTCTTTCCCTTTTATATGAATATAAACTGTGGCATCCACATCAGTTTCCTCCTTCTTCTTATGTAAGATATGTAGCTAGAATCACTGAAGGGGTATGATAATATCTCTCTTAGATGTATACACTTCTGGTAAATTTAAATTACTGTAGTTTTCATACTTCTCTTCCTTGCACATAGTAGAAACCCCAAGTCAATGATTGTTGGATCAAATTAAATTTTCCTAACAGGAATTTATATGGTACAGAAAATAATCATAACTAATGATAAAGATATCATTTCTCATACCAGTTTATTTTATTTTTAAACAACTAAGAGTTAAGTGGTGTTATAATTTTATGAGAGAAATGAGGTTCAGAAAAGTTAAGTAAAAATTTTCAAGGTCATACTGCTAGAAGTGGTAGTCAATTTGTGCACCCAACTTCAATTGATGCTCAAATTCCTGCCTGTACCACCTTACCCACACGACGTTCAATTCCTGACAAAGAACTGGTCCCCAAATCACTTGTGCATCAGACAAACTTGGGTGCTATTTTCAAACATTTCATGAAACAATTTCAAATTACAGTTTGCATAGGGCTTTCTCTTCCTTCCACCCTTAAAAATATGACTTTATTAATTTTTTTTAGCCTTTTATTCAGTGAGAACTTGTTGCTTAGGAAACTTTCAAATAAAAACCTTTAAAATTTTGACTTTCGTATACCTGAGCACTGAGGAGACACATCAACTGCAGAAATGTTAAGTTCTTGTATTACCTAAATATCCATAAAATGTGACTGAAGTTCGTAATAACGAAGCAGTGTAGAAACAGTGTACTTCACCGATTCTAAAATCTCATCAAAGCTTCCAACTCAACATGACACAATGCTAAGAAGTCACTGTTAGGAAGATATATTTCTCTTTTAGAAATGTTAAAATGTGAAGAAAATGTGAGAAAATGTGGGCCTTAGAATTGATGAAAATGATAGTGAGAGGCTCTAACATACTTCCTCTCCTGTGGTGGCTCCTCACAGATGCCCAGCATTCTACATCCAGGGAGCCTGGTCTTCTCGGCTCCTATGTGATGGATGCTGTATACTCAATTGCCAGGCAGTGAAGGTCATAAAACCCACACCTGGATTCACTGAAAGTTAAACCAAGGAAGAATGCTTTCTTTTTCATTCTTGTTTCTCCTGATGTTACTCTCCATTTAATTAAAAAAAATAAAACTAAAGAGTTACATGAATAATTCTGTGATTGAAAACATAAGCTTGGTATATTTAAACTTCTAAATTGTAACTTAAAATAGAATTCTAACAACCTTTGACCTGACAAATGTGACTCTCCCCGTATGTCTGCTGTAACACCATTCTAAAAAGGGATTACATTCTGTTCTTCAGCTGCCTAGCTTTTTCACAGTACTTTTTCATAGCACTATACAAACAGTGGCCAAAATCCTTAAGGGATAAGATTTAGTTTCTAAAGTAACTTTATACATTTTTTTTGTTTTTTTTTTTTTGCGGTATGCGGGCCTCTCACTGTTGTGGCCTCTCCTGCTGCGGAGCACAGGCTCCAGACGCGCAGGCTCAGCGGCCATGGCTCACGGGCCGGGCCGCTCCGCGGCATGTGGGATCTTCCCGGACTGGGGCACGAACCCGTGTCCCCTGCATCGGCAGGCGGACTCTCAACAACTGCGCCACCAGGGAAGCCCTATACGTTAAGTATTTTAAGTGTTATATTCGTAATTCTATTTCTACACGAGTACATAGATTTTATTTTTCCAAGTTTTTATATTAATACTTTTAAAATATTGCATTAAAGCAAACAATTTAAGACTACAATGCACATATTAAAAAATAGATTCAGGTTTTTGAAGCTTTCATTTTAAAATAATTTAAGATATAAGTCTTCTTTAAGTTCTTCAAAGGACACAATATTATGCAGTAATCAGTTTCATTTCAGAGCATATTTATCACTAAAGCTAGCTAAATTGGGGCTATATATAAAAAATGCATAGTCTCACAATCTTCATGTGCTTTTTAAAGTGAATAATATACTACAGATTTCTTATACTAAAGGCATAATATAAATGAAACCCCTTTGGGTTGGGTTGTACAACATATTCACCTATATTTCTAATAACACATAGGATGTGTGACAAATACATGGTAATCCACGCTGAAAGTCCAGTAAAGAGTGGAAAAGTAAAGCAGACACTAGCAGCCTTCTAGATTTACAGAACATCTGAGCCAGGCTTCTCCCTCTTGGGAATGGCGCCCAAGGTCACAATACAAGGCACAGCGGAGACCTACAGGCATTTCCTGGCTCCTGATCCAATAGGTGTTCCACCTATTGATTACTATCTATGGTGCTTTGGAGAAAGTAGTCAATTTTTATTGGTTTCTGAAATACCTTTATATGGTCAAAAATTCTTCCTACTTGTTTAGCTGTTCTGCTCTATAATGAAATATAACCTCTCTCATTAATGTGACAGAATATATCTATGATCTCTCAAATGATTTTTTTCTTTATCCACAGAGTCTGTCAGAAGCCTAAAATACCTAGAAATCAACCACTGTTTTGTAGTTTGATTTGTCTTTGTCTTTTAAATGTCATGTCTACCCAATCCTCAGAAGAATGCATTTACTCACCTAGAACCTCTACTGTATGCCCAGCCCATTGCCAGATTCTGGATGGTCTTTGCCTTCAGGGAGTACTAAGCAGCAGCTTGAAGTCAAAAGACTTCAAGAAAAGAGGTCTAAGATGGACATGTCAAGATAACTCACAAGCTTGCAGAAACAGGAGGCCCATTGCTAAAACAACTGCCAGCAAGAGAAAGGAATGCTATTTTATGTGTTTAACCAAATAAAACCTCGACAAGACAGATGTTGCTGAAAGAACTCGGAATTTGGAAACTCGAGTTCCGGCAGCATTACTTATTAGCTGTGTGACTTTCATTGCCCCAGAACCTGTAGAACTTCTATACCTATAAAACTCGGATAACGCCCATTTCACAAGCTATCTTCCTTTAAAAAAGTTGTTGACACACAAACAAAATACTACAGTGAGGCAGAATTTTTTTCCTTTGATGCATTAAACAGCAGTGGAAACTCTGCCTAAACTCTGCCAACTCATGCCAGCAAGATTGGCTAGGTCAAGTGTATGACCAAGCAACGCTCTCTGCAGGTGATGGATGTGGACGTAATGTGTTGATGTTTAGTTTACTCTCTTACAGTCTTTTCCCTTTTTGTTAACCTCATTTGTCAGTTCATTGACATCCATCCCTTTTTCTTTCCAATGGCATCTTCTTCATACCTACCGAATCTATCAGAATATGAATAATCATAAAGAAAAATAATTTAAACAGTATTTAATAACAGTACAAACTTCTTTATTCATTAAGTCATAACTAATGTAAAATTTCCCTGAACCTAAACTCCAAAGAATGAGATTATTTCCATTACAGCCTTTTTCACACTGTACAAAAATTAGCTCTGTCCCAGCAGATTTTCTATACGTTCTAGACAAGAATAACTGGTCTTGTTTTTCCCCATGTTCCTAAAGTCCAGCTCAGTTCCTATAAAGTAAGTAGGGGATTATAAATCAAGTGAAGTTTAAAGTCTTGGATAAAAATTTATCTGATTAAATTAATTCAATAAGGAAGGAAATTACTTTGACTGTTATATCCGTTTATAATCTAAAAAAAATACACAGATATTCCTGAATCTATTCACAGATGGAGTAAAAGCTTCTGCCATCTGGTTTATAGGTGAAATTATTTAATTTCATGTATAATTAGATGACGTATGTACTTGCCCAAAATCTAAAGATTTCCTATTTTGAAGAAAATGCAAAATTAAGTATAATCTTCAATCCTTTGTGCTGGAAATCTATACCATTTCTACCTCAGTCTTAAAATACGGCATCAAAAATAAAATCACAGGTTACTAAGCAAAAGAGCTTACAAGATAACTGATTACTTTTGCTGAATAAATACCTCATAGTTAAGTATATTAAATATGGCAATGGGTTTCATATAAAACACATACCAAAAAAAGTTAAAATTTATGGTAAGGAATATGAAATATTAAACAAAGATGACACAGATATGCCCTTGGAAATAGCATACATCTCCAAAGCAAACGCTCACAAGGAACATTCTGAGATGGTAACTGCCCGGGCTAGGTTTATTTTTATAGTCCGTTGCTAACACCATGACATGCTTTAATGGTTCTGTCAAACAACAGGACTTAAAAAAAAAAACAACACAAAACTGTACTAAATAAATCCTTTTGATCAATGCCATATCAGGATATCTTTTTTTAAATTGCAGTATTGACGGTAATATTAGTCAGATAAGGAATAAAATCTTTATCTGGATTTTCCTTATAGGAAAGTTTTACTATACCTAAAAATAAGCAAGCCATTTATTCTAGAGGAAAATAAATTAAAATGCTACTCACAGGGAGAATAGCAGTATTCATGTAATTCATTAACCTTCAAGAAACATACTTTAAAACTTATTTCCCTGATTATAGGTTATAAATATCAAAAATCAGCATTTATTAGCGCTAATTGTTTAGCTTTGGGCTTGAACAATTAAATAAATGATAATGCCATTTATGGATATGTGGAAGTATGAACAGGCTTAGGGTGTAGAGATCAGAAATTCACTTTTGAGCATGTTAAGTTTGAGGGGTCTATGAGTTACCCAAGGAGAGATTTCAGAAAGGCATTTGGATATGTGAATGCGGGGTTACAGATATAGGGATGAATGAATAAGAGAGCAACAGCATAGTGATTTAGAGTTAGGGACTCGGGTTCTGACTGCCTGGCTTGGAATCCTAGCTCTGTTATTTAGCAGCCGTTGGCCTTAATGAGTTATCTAACTCTGTGCCTGTTTCCTTATATCTAAAATGGAACAATAAATAGGTTTATGTGAGGATGAAATAAATAAACATACATTTAAAAACTTATAATCGTGCTCAATGAGTACTCTATAAGTTTTGACTACTATTATTCTCTCTAGCTACTCTAGTAGCTGTTATAGATGATACTTAGTCTTTGGGGGGACAGGGAGTATGCGAGAGAAAAGAGGAGACCCCAAGCCTTAATGAACCCCAATATTAGATGTCAGGAAGACAACAAAGGGAACTCAAATGTTCCCTGCTTGTGAAGCAGGAAAAAATACACCAGAAAAGGTGTCATGGAAACCACAAGAGGGGAAGCTGCCAAGAAGGCCCAGATGCTTGGTGACCCAGACTTTCATCCAGGCAGTGGCAGAGAGGAGCAGTGATGGTTCCCTAATGCAAGCGGCTCTCCACGTTCAGGTCCAGTTAAACGCCCAAAGAGGGAGACAACTTTCTTGAGGGCACAACATTTAGGAACTTCTTCCTGGTGTTTTAGCATCCCTTTTACATTTCTTTTTTTTTCACCTTTAAGTCTATTTCAACAAATAAAAGTAAAGTATTCTTTAAAATAGAGAATGTCTTCATTCAACCCAGGACACACTGCTATATAAGAAATAGCAATCCTTCTCAAATACAGTATATCCATTAAATAGCTTACAATTTTGTTCATTGATTTTACCTCAATTATATATATAATATATATAAATTAATTATATATAAATATTCATATGTATAATACATAAATATATCTTTGAGTAATCCTGTTCTTGAAGGTCTAAGAAAAAAGGAAAGGCTTCTGTAGAGAGAGCCTGAATAGAGAAAATACGTTTACCTGGTCAGCACACAGGGTCTACAGCAACATGAAAAGACTAGAGTGTGTTATTTGCTTAAGCAGAGTTTCACCCTAAGTCAGATTCTGAAAATAAGCCATCACTCTAAACTCATCTACTTATTACTTTGGAAAGCACAGAAACTAAAATACAGCATAAGTTTCACTAAGGGAAAACCTTATGCTGGTGAGAAGGTGCTATTTGGTTAGATCAAACAACTTCAGACAACAGAAAGCACACACATTCAGTGTGTGTATGGAATGTGTATATACGTTTAGGGGGAGGTTTGGACTAATGTTTGAAACCTTTTTTCAACCAAAAAACTAAATACAAGGTTTCATTTTCAGGAAACGTTACTGAATAATTTCATTGTTAATATGAAATGGTGATAACAAGAGGGTGGTTACACATTCTGGTTTGGGGTCTGGAGAATGTTGAATTTTGTTCTGTTCCTGGCATGCATGACCCAGGTCAGCTGTCTAGTGGGGAGGGGGCAGGGAGGAGAGGTTTTTTGCTAGCATGTAGTGAAAACTGCAAACTCATTGCCATGAGCAAGATACACTCAAGCTAACCCTGCTGGGGAGCATACATCCCATATTGATAAACAATAAAGTTGCTGCCTAGATTTCTTTCAGGGTAGAACTGTCATCTTCTCCTGATTATGAAAATAACAGAAGATCGCTGTAGAAAGATTAAGACAGTATGGGAATGAGTAAGACAGCGTGCACATCTGCTGCAATCCCATATACATTATGTTAACATATCTCCTTCAATTTTAGGATTCATGTTCTTAAATTTTCACATTTCTGAAATCTGTAGGTAACTTAAAATTGACACCTACAGTTACAACAGTGTTTGTCTTACTAATATATCATACTACACAGCTGTTGCAAAGGATGAGGCTGCTCTGTAGGTAGCAACATGAATGAAGTGCCAGTCATATTAACTGAAAAAAGAACAGGGCCGAACAGTGTGTGTGCTATACTATCATTTATATATATATATTTTTTTAAGGATGGATATTGATATGCTGGTATATGCATATTTATTTCTAGGAGTAATCACAAAGAATGGGTAAAAACTGTCTGTAAGGGTGGGGAGTGGAGTAGAGGGGTAGGAATGGACCATTGTTTTTTTGTTTTTGCGGTACACGGGCCTCTCACTGCTGTGGCCTCTCCCGCTGCGGAGCACAGGCTCCGGACGCGCAGGCTCAGCGGCCGTGGCTCACGGGCCCAGCCGCTCCGCGGCATGTGGGATCTTCCCGGACCGGGGCACGAACCTGTGTCCCCTGCATCGGCAGGTGGACTCCCAACCACTGCGCCACCAGGGAAGCCCAGGAATGGACCTTTTTCATTGTATACCCTTTTCATCTTTTGAATGTTTATATTTTACTTATTTAAAAGTAACTGATTCATTAAAAAGCAAAAAATACTACATATTGTTATGGATACATGCATATGAAGTCAATATATAAAATCCACATGTAGGAAGGATTACACATCAAATTCATTAGTGTTTGTGTCTGGAGTGGGGGGGAAGAGAAGAATGGCCTGATTAGAGGAGACATCCTATGTAGCTATGAAGTTTTAATTCTCAGAAAATGATCTTAAGCAAATACGACAAAATATTAATATTTGTTAATGATGGTGGTATGTACGTGGGTGTGATACTATTCACTAGTACTTTAAATTTTGTTCAAAGGATCAAGATTAAAAAAAAAAAAAATCTCTCATGGATACTACTACACAGCCATCAGAACTGCCAAAATTAAAAAGACAATACCAAAGGTTGGAGAGGATGTAGAGCAACTGGAACCCAGACACCATGTTGAAAGGACTCTAAAATTATATAACCATTTTGGAAAATGATCTGGCAGCTTCTTATAAAACCAAATAAACATGTACCCCATTAGCCAGCAATCTACTCACAGGTATTAATCCAGGAGAAATGAATACATATCCACAGGAAGACTTGTACTAGAATATTTATAGAAGCTGCTTTATTCACAAAAGCCAAAAAGTAGAAATAGCCCAGCTGTTCATCAGTAAAGGAGTAGATAAGCAAACTGGTATATCCACACAATGAAATACTGTTCAGCAATAAAAAAGGAACAAACCACTGAAACTGGCAACAACGGGATGGCTCCTTAAAACATGATGCTGGGTGAGAGAAACTTACACAAAAGAATTTGGACTCTGTAAGTCTATTTATGTGAAGACCTAGAAGAGGCAAAACAAATCTACGGTGGGAAAAAAAAAATCAGAACAATGGTTGTCAGAGAAGGGAGGTTATGAGAAGGGCTGGGAGGCTGACTGAGGAAGGGGCATGGGATAACTTTCTAGGGTGATAGTGATGTGCCACATCTTGACAGGGGTTTGGATTACACAGGCGTACGCATTTGTCAAAACTCAGTAAAATGTTTAAGATATGTGCATTTTATTGTAAATGAATTTTGTCGCAAAAGGAAAAATAATATATAACCAAATATTAAACCCTGGCTAATGATATGCATGCTGCAGTATTTATGGGGAAGTATACTTATAACTGCAATTCATTTTGAAATGCATAAAAAACATGGACTGATGGACAGATGGGTCAATGTGTGATAAAACAAGTGTAGTTAAATGTTAATGGTAGAATCTAGGCGGCAGGTATATAGGCGTTCACTGTAAAATTCTTTTAAATTTTCTGTATGTTCAAACATTTTCATAATAAAATGTTGAAAAATATCTGGTTAAAATAGCTAGCTAGTATTCAAAACACATATATCTCTTTGTCATTATATATTGGTCCACTTTATTAAGTATAGAGACTTTAAAGAGAAGTTTATGAGCATTACATTAAATTTCTGGGACCATCATAGAAGACACCATGTCTAAAATAAGTAAATACTGAATGTACTTCTTGATTTACAACTATGAGACCACACTGCATGTAAGACTGGATTTTAGGAATAGCCCAGTCTGTCTTCTATGCCCAGCTCTAACCCAGTTCACTATACTCTCAAAAAGAAGAGATGGCAGCATTCTGCTACACTCATAAAACGAGTAAGTGGACATCTCAAAGGCCACTGCCCATGTGGACACTGTCTCTCTACTCTTTCTTCCCTCCCTGAGGGGACACAAAGCAGGCCGCCTCCCCATCCCAGGCCACTTTACCCCCCATCCCGGCTGGCGTGACTGGCCCAAGAAAGGGTACAAATCTATTCTTAGAGATGCTCTACCTCTTGCTCAGGTGCTTCTAGGTGTGCGTTAGATCAGCGACCTCAAAGGATCACTAAAGCCAAGCTGAGGTTTAAATTGGGAAGAGAATCTGAGGCTTCGGCCTTTTAGTGAGCGAAAGGAATCAAGAATTCAGTTCAGCCTAGCTTACTGGACCACTGTAAGGAAATTCCAGCCAGAAGTAAGGCTTTTCTTCACCTCCCATCTGACCAGCTCTGCTATTGTATCTTGTGTCTGTCTCCGTGTGCATGTGGGTATCCACGACTCAGGGGCATCAAAAGGAGGAATGGCAGCTGCATAGAGTAGATGCCCTGATCATAATATCATAATATCCACTAGCATCCTAATATCAGAAATCTTAAATGTACACCACTTCTTGTCTTTTTTCCCCATTAACTATAAATTGGGCACAGCTTCCCCAGTTGAAAGATACAGATTTATCTACCTCATGCTTTCTAATCATGCTGACTTTAAATAGGAGTTTATGAGCATCTTGGCCCAGTGATTATTAAAGCAGATGTAGTAGTAAGACCAAGCACCTTAGGCTCTATTATCTTCCTTTACCTGAGCACCTAGATATTGGGGCCCTGAACTAGGGCATAAGGGCCTCACAAGAGGTTTGGGTATTTGTCACTGTGTGATAGTCCATATTTCCCATATATGTGCATTGTTACACTAAGCCAAAAAGTGACCTAGCCCATCAGTGTTTGGAATACAGGATGCCAAAAAACATAGTTTGTCAGATTTTTGTTTCCTTAATGAAGTGAATGACTACATGTTTTTCACATTATATATACTCCAGCTTTCTGTTTACAATACAGAATAATGCATAGGGAAATAATGATGAAAGAAAAATTCTGGAATTGATAAATTACTGAATTTTTTTTTTATCACTTACCTCGTTTGAGGGAATCGTGGCAAAGGGTTTGATGATGGCAGCTAATGGAATCTGAGCTTGCTTGGCCATATCTGACGTGCATGGGAAACAGTATGTTGTGCAACGGATGTATCGAGGACTTGCATTACCTGAAATATTCAAGGATGCATACTTAAAATCGGCTTAGAAAAAAAATCTGCCCTATAATATTTAAATATTTATAAAGGTACCTCTAGGACTTCCCTGGCGGCACAGTGGTTAAGAATGCCAATGCAGGGGACACAGGTTCAAGCCCTGGTCTGGGAAGATCCCACATGCTGCAGAGTGACTACACCTGTGTGCCACAACTACTGAGCCTGAGCTCTACAGCCTGCGAGCCACAACTACTGAGCCTGCGAGCCACAACTACTGAGCCCGTGTGCCACAACTACTGAAGCCTGTGCTCCATGACAAGAGAAGCCACCACAATGAAAAATGCGCACCGCAATGAAGAGTAGCCCCCACTCGCCACAACTAGAGAAAGCCCGTGTGCAGCAATGAAGACCCAACGCAGCCAAAAATAAATAAATAAATAAAATTTATTAAAAAAATAAAGTACTTCTAGACAATGCATTGTCTTCTTTGTAAAACTTCTTCATGATTTCTACAAAAAAGGTAGTATTGTCTAACTTTACAATCCATAGTCTAAGCACACTATAGTTTCTTGTAAAATAAAACACTCTGCATTCCACTGCAAAAATATAAAAGAGATTTTAAACTTATTATTATTTTTCAGAAGCCGGGTATTAATATAGATGCTCAGAGACTTGAGAGGTGTTTAGATTCAATGGGAGAAATAAAGCAAAGGTACAAAACATAAGAACAAAATTTCTTCTTCATCCTCTTCTATTAATACATCTGCTATGGGAAAGGTAAGTATTTGTATGCCATTTCACATCAGCAAGTTATACTTTGTCAAATAAGATTCCATTTAACTATGAGTTTTTTTTTCTAAACTTGAAATTCAATTTAGAAATGAAAATTCTAGATAATAGAAATATGGGCTTCCCTGGTGGCGCAGTGGTTGAGAGTCTGCCTGCTGATGCAGGGGACACAGGTTCGTGCCCCGGTCCGGGAAGATCCCACGTGCCGCGGAGCGGCTGGGCCCGTGAGCCATGGCCGCTGAGCCTGCGCGTCTGGAGCCTGTGCTCCAAAACAGGAGAGGCCACAACAGTGAGAGGCCCACGTACCGCAAAAATAAATAAATAAATAAAATAAATAAAATAAATAATAGAAATATTATTTTTTAAACACCCTAATCTATTTAAAAAACACATTAGGTTTCCTGACCAAATATTTTTTTCAAGACATACATGAGAATTAAAACTCTATCCATGACATGAAGAATATTTTTAAATCACCAGAATAACTTATCTAAAATAAATTTTGAGTTAAATTATAATATATTTTGGCAAAAGAACATCAGATGTTTACTGAGTGTCTACTAAGTTTTAGACTAGGTGCTTCCTTGCAGAGCTTATGTTCTTGCAGAGGACACAGACAGTAAGTATTAAACTCAATAAATGAGTAAATTATATAGGCCCTTAGAAGATGATAAATGCTATGAAGAAAGCATTTCTGGTTAAGGGGTGCCATAGTGGGAAGCAGGCCGCAATGTTAAATAGTTAAGAGTTGGTCTTCATCACAAGGCAACATTTGAGCAAAGACTCCAAGGTGGCAAGGGATTTATCTTGCAGGTATCCGGCGCAAGGGCATGCCTGGCCTGGTAGAGGAATGTCAGGAGCCTGACAGTGGGGTAAGTGGGGCACAGCAGCTGTTGAGGAGTTCAGAGAAGTCACAGAAGCCAGATTAGCTAGATGCTTGATACCATTTTTCAACCCTCTGGCTTGTACTCTGAATGAAATGGGGAGACACTGCCAAGCTTTGAGCTTTGAGTCTGTGATCGGACTTAGGTTGACTCTACCTGTGGTTTTCAGGATGGACTGTAATAGGGAGGAGAACCAGGAAGACCAGTTTGGAGGCTGTGCAGTAACAAGGTGAGAGACAGGGTGGCGGCGGGAACCAGCCTGATAGCAGCAGATTCTGGACATATTTTGAAGGTACAGTGGCTTACTTGTTGATGGGCATGATGTATGAGGTGTGAAGATGGGGGCTATGACAGAAGGACAGGGTTAGGGATGACTCCAAAGTTTCTGGCCTGAGGAATCAGAAGCACGAAGTTGCCACCAACAGAAAAGAGAAAGGCTGCAGGGAGGGGACGGGTTTTTTTTTTTTTTTTTTTAAACAGATGTGTGGGTGGAGATCAGGAATCTGGGTTTGGACATGTCCATTTGGGAAATCTATTAAGCAATCAAACAGTGATGCTGAGCAAACACTTAGATACATGAGTCTTGGTGTTGGGCTGAAAGCTGAGCTGGAGATACACATTTGGGAGTTCTTAGCATATAGATGGCATTTGAAACCACAAAACTAGATTAAAACCACCCAGGGAATCACGGTGGCCAGAGAAGAGAAGACGACCGAGGACTGAGCCCTTGGTCCTCTTGACATAAAGAAGCCAGAGGAAAAGGAGAAATCAGCTAAAGGACTGAGAAGGGAAAAAACAAGGGAGTCTGGGTGTGCTGGAGGTGAAGTGAAGGAAGTACATCAAGGAAACGGCAGGAGCATCTGTGCCAGGCGGTGCCTCCAGATCAACATGACCGCTGGATTTATCAACGTGGAGGGTGGTGGAGACCCGGAAGACAGAATTGGTGGAATGGGGGAGTGAGGAGTGGGGGTGCAGTAGGGGGGCTGCCTAGAGTGAGTTTAAGAGAGAAAGGCAGGCGAGGAATTGGCAATAGTCCTTTCAAGTTTTATCGTGGAGGGGAGCAAAGAAAAGAGGGGTAGCTGGTAAAAGAAGTGGATCAAGAGAACATTTTTATTTTTTTAAGATAGGAGAAGATTTTTTAAAAGATGGGAATACTTGTGTAAAAGCAGAAATATTGATGACGTAAGAATAAAGAAGGGAAACTTATGGTAGCAGTACACTTGAGTAGTGCACAGCAGGGGAGGCTGGCTTACAACCAGAGCACATTTATGGCCCAATCAGGAAGGCAGAGCCTGATGACACATTACAACAGGGGGTTGATGCGATGGTGAGAACTCTCTTCTGAGCTTAAAAGCTTTTGCACAGCAAAGGAAACCATCAACAAGATGAAAAGACAACCTACAGAATGGGAGAAAATATATTTGCAAATGATGTTACCAACAAGGGATTAATCTCCAAAATATACAAACAGCAGTTCATGCAGTTCAATATCAAAAACAAACAAACAAACGATCCGATCAAAAAAACGGGCAGAAGATCTCAATGGAGATTTCTCCAAAGACCTACAGATAGCCAAAAGGTACATGAAAAGATGCTTAACATCCCTAGTTATTAGAGAAATGCAAGTCAAAACTACAGTGAGGTATCATCTCACACCAGTCAGAATGGCCATCATCAAAAAGTTTACAAATAAATGCTGGAGAGGGTGTGGAGAGAAGGGAAACCCTCCTACATTGGTGGGAATGTAAATTGGTGCAGCCACTATGGAGAACAGTATGGAGGTTCCTCAAAAAACTAAAAATAGAGCTACCATATGATCGTGCAATTCCACTCCAGGGGATATATCTGGAGAAAACCATAATTTGAAAAGATACGTGCACCCCAGTGTTCACTGCAGCACTATTTACAATAGCCA
Source organism: Globicephala melas (assembly GCF_963455315.2). NCBI lineage: Eukaryota > Metazoa > Chordata > Mammalia > Artiodactyla > Delphinidae > Globicephala > Globicephala melas. The sequence goes on along the minus strand of NC_083318.1, from coordinate 22,256,185 downwards.
AGACATGGAAGCAACCTAAATGTCCATCAACAGATGAATGGGTAAAGATGTGGTATAGTTATACAATGGAATATTACTCAGCCATAAAAAAGAATGAAATAATGCCATTTGCAGCTACATGGATGGACCTAGAGATTATCATACTAAGTGAAGTAAGCCAGACAAAGACAAATATCATGTGATATATGATATCGCTTACATGTGGAATCTAAAAAAAAAAAAAGACAGGAATGAACTTATTTCCAAAACAGAAAGAGACTCACACAGACATAGAAAAGAAACTTACGGTTACCAAAGGGGAAAGGAGGGTGGGGGAGGGATAAATTAGGAGGTTGGGATTAACATATACACACTACTGTGTATAAAATAGATAATCAGCAACGACCTACTGCATAGCACAGGGAACTCTGCTCAATATTTTGTAATAACCTATAAAGGAAAAGAATCTGAAAAAGAATCTATATAAAACTGAATCATTCTGCTGTACATTTGAAACTAACATGATATTGTAAATCAACTATACTTCAATTAAAAAAAATTTTTTTTAAAGCCTACTAATAAGTATTAACAAATAACCCAGGCTAAAGGAAGGGGCTTTACAGCAAATGGGATGTGACTGGGCCAACTTCGGGGCTCCCTCCATGGCAGGCAGGTCTTTCTTTTTGCCAAAGGCTGGGCTGCAGGCTATAGAGAGAAGATAATGATGTGGACCCTGCCATCCTAGTCTTTCCTTCTCTTTGTGCTTCTTCCTCATACTCTTTCCCTACATGTACCATATGACCCAGCAGTTCCACTCCTAGGTATACACCCAAGAGAACTGAAAGCAGGAACTCAAAGAGATACCTGTACACCAATGTTCATAGCTATGGCTATTCACTGTAGTCAAAAGATGGAAACAACCCAAATGTCCTTCAAAAGATAAATGGATAAACAAAATGCAGCATATACATAAAAGTGAATATCATTCAGCCCTAAAAAGGAATGAAAGTCTGATACATGCTACAACATGGACGAACTTTGAAAATATTATGCTAAGTGAAATAAGCCAGACACAGAAGGACAAATATTGTATGAATCCACTTATGTGAGGCACCTAGACCAGGCCAATTCATGGAGACAGAAAGTAGAATATGAGATACCAGGGGCTGGTAGAGTGGAGGAGTGGGCAGTGATTGTTTATTGAGTACTGAGTGTCAGTGCATGTTGGTGAAAACCTTCTGGAAATGGATAATCATGATGGTGCACAATGCTGTGAATGTAACTAATGTCACTGAATTGTACACTTAAAAATTATTAACACAGCAAATTTTATTTTAGGTGTATTTAACCACAATAATAAGATCACCTCTACGTTCAAAAATAAAACAGAAAACAAAAAACTCTGCACATGGTGCTCCTTAACACGTACACCCTCTCCCACTGCCAAACCTTAGCACACCCACTCTGCGGCCGGGCAACCTTTTCCTCTCCCAACGTCTCCACTTTTGTTCTGGTTTACACCTGCTCACTTGAGACTCAGCTTAGTTGTCCCCACTCTAGCAGGACAGGCTGGGTTAGTTACCTGACATATAAGTTCCCACAGCAATATTCCTTTTATCCTGCTATTATAACAGTTTAATTAACGCTAAGTTATCTCTTTTTCCCTGCCAGATTGTACACCCATTTAAGGATAGAACCGTGACTTTTATTTCTGAATAGAGGCAGTACGTGAGTGGTTAAGAGCATGGGCTCTAGCATCAGAATGCCGGGGTTCAAATTCTAGCTTTGCTTCCCATTAGCTGCGTATCTTGCGTAAGTTACCTAAGCATTCTGCACCTTCGTTTCACATTCTGTAAAATGAGAATGATATTAATGCTTATCTCATTAAGTTACAGGGGGGATTAAGCCACATAAAGTGTTTAGAAGACCATCTTAATGCATAGCAAGCACTTGATCAATATTAACCACGTTGGTAATAGGTACTGAATCAATACTTGCTGAATAAGTGAATGAATGAATGAACAAGTACGATCCTGCTCCTAAGTAGCTCATAGGCTCGTGGGAAAGACAGACCCAAAGCACAGTAAAATTTAATGGAACAAGAGCTATGAAAGAAGTGAATACAAAGCACTGTGGGGGAAGAAACTGTAGGAGATTTCGAAGAAAAAATTAAATTGAGTTTAGAAGAACTAAGAATTTCCCAACTAGAAAGGTGAGACTTATATATACCAAATACAGTTATTCAATAGATATTTGTTGGGCAACCATTATATTCTAGATACCAGGTGAATTTCTAGGGGTACAACAGTGAACAAAAAACAGTCCCCAGTCCGTTGCAGAGAAAGCAGTACAAAGTGAGAATCAGAGACAGGAGGGGAAGGGGATGAGTTTGGTATGGCTGAGGCAGATGCAGAGGAAGAAACAGCTGAGAGATGAGGCTGGTAAGGAATATTCTTTAGGTCTGCAAAGTGCCTCAAACTAAAATATTAAATAAATATTAAAAACATGAACATAACACTTACTATTAAGTTGAAATGAAATTGCCATTCTTGTAGGTCAACAATAATAGAAAAAAATCAGTAATTTCATATACCTCAACCTATTATATACCAGGTCCTAAGTGCTTAACAAATGTGAATTCATTTAAGTTTGGATGGATTCTGTAAGTAGTCAGGAACAGATTATTTTTAGAATAGAAAATGAAGTAATCTGAAGTGTGTTTTAATATTAATACCTATAACAGTAACATCATCTGTGACTTACATCAACCCCTTCTACATGTCGAGCCCCCATACATATAAACATACGTACGTGCGCACACACGCACACACGAGTCATCTCTAACCCGTACATTGCCCCTGCAGGGCAGGTCTTAGTCCTAACATCTTACAGAGGGCGACACTGAGGTTCAGAGAGGTGGGATAAGCAGAGCTCAGAACACTAAGGAAGAGACCCTGGATTTGCGTGCAGGCATGTGAGGCTCCCAATCGCAGCGCTTTCTGCCTCACTGTGCTGCCTGCCCTATAAGGACAGTGCCGAAGGCAGCACAGAGGATGGACTGAAGGGAGGGGAGCCCCGTCTGGAAACTGGTGGCTTGACAACTTTGAGATGAGACAACACGATTGCCTGTATACCAATGTTATATTTCCAGGATTGAGTATATGACCCATTAAAAGGGTTTATTCAGAATCTGAGATGCCACATCTCATCAGGCTATATTTTAACTTGCCATAAATAACAGAATAATATATTCCCAGAAAGATCAAACCTGCACGAGGCTTGACAGATATATGAAACTGATAGCAGACATGGGACAGAGTCAGTAGAGACAGAGCTCAGCCTCTCCTCATCCCAGTTTAAAAGTAGGAAACCAGAACCCCAAATGTTAAGGGACCTGCTGAAAAAAATGTCATTGGGACTAGAACCAGGTCTGCTGACTCAAGTACTCAATCCCCTACTGCTCTGCTCATGTCATACTGCCAGGTTTCCACTGTAGTAAATAAATTAAACCAAAGTAGGGCATGAACAATTTTAAACACATAAATTAAAATTTAAAATTTTCTTAAATTGATACATTGCACTGTACCTCACCAGAAACTCTCTAGATTTTTACAAGCAGAGAATACAGTAGAACTCAGACGACAGTACCTTCTCTTTACTTGATTAATGGCAAATTAGTTCCTGTTAACCAGCTATAAAGGGGTTGCCCATCAGTGACAGCATTATTGAAGGGTATCAATGTATTTGCTTAAAAATTGTGAGAAATACTAAGACCTTAGTCAAAACCGTAACTGAAAAGAGATACCTTGGTCTTGTATCGTACAATCTGTAGTGACCAGGGGAGGGATCTGGCCTCTGGTGTTGGTGGTATAAACCTGTCCCCCTCTGGTGGCTCTGTCATTCTCGATCACCTGGATCTGATAAATAAGAGATCAAGAGCACGTTAAAGTAAGTTAAAACTTCCCAACCTTCCCCTCACACTATTCACACACGCACACACAAAGGCATTTTCTAAATCCTTTCAGCTCATTTCAGATCAAACTCTCGTTGAGAACCCACCATGTCTTCAGTCCCACTTTTGCTTACTTTCACAACTTTATGCCAGTAGCTTCCAAATTCTATTCTGTAATGCTCTTGAGCTCTGACCTGATCTTTTTTATTTTTATTCAATTTGTTTCTTGGGCCCATAGATAAGAGTTTTTTGGGAAAAGATTCTCATAGGATAAGAAACTGAAAATACCTTTTTTTTTAAAAGAAAATACTTTTTTTTTTTTTTTTTTTGCGGTACGCGGGCCTCTCACTGCTGTGGCCTCTCCCGTTGCGGAGCACAGGCTCTGGACGCGCAGGCCCAGCAGCCATGGCTCACGGGCCCAGCCGTTCCGCAGCATGTGGGATCTTCCCGGACTGGGGCACGAACTCGTGTCCCCTGCATCGGCAGGCGGACTCTCAACCACTGCGCCACCAGGGAAGCCCAAAGAAAATATTTTTTGAAGTTAAAGAAAACTCTAAAAGGCTAAAAATAAATTCAGAAGAAATGATTTAAAATATATAAGCTGAAGAAGACTTTTCTCCTCAAATCCCTCTTGATGTTCAATTTGCCTTTCAAGTTTCCTCCACCACACCCCTGCTCCTTGAGACAAAAGAAACAAACAATATCGTGTTCCCATATGATTTTTGCCTATCATATAGAAATGAGAACAAAAGTCCCCCTTTTTTTTTTTTGTTTTGGCTGTGCCGCACGGCACATGGGATCTTAGTTCCCCAACCAGGGATTGAACCCGCACCCCCTGCATTGGAAGCTCAGAGTCTTAACCACTGGACCTCGAGGGAAGTCCCCTTAAGTTTTGTCCTTTAATTTGGAAACATCTTATATTTCTCTACTGAAACATTTATTGATGAAGACTATAGAGACAAAACATTGCCTTTCTGTTGTAACTGTCTAGGGATTAAAATAATGAGCAAAATCTAGTTGCATGGAGTTAAGAAGGAATTCTAATAATAAAGGGATCTTTCTCTTCCTCTTTATCTTCTCCCTGTCCTCACTTCTTTCTTTATAGGATAAAAGTGACAAGAGATAAGGGGGTAAAAAAAAAAAAAAGGAGGCAGTAAAAAGAGGGAAAAAAGGGGAGAAATGAGATGAGTGCCCAGACTGCAACACGTAGCCTTGGAGGATACGAAGTTTTTGTGGCCCTAAAGAAACTATTAATGTGAGGGGAGATCAAGATGGCAGAGTAGAAGGATGTGGAGCTCACCTCCTCCCACAAACACATCAAAAATACATCTACATGTGGAAGAATTCTCAGAGAATACCAACTGAAAGCTGGCACAAGATCAAAGCTGCAAGAAGGATCCCCATGTAACCAGGTAGTACAAAAGGGAATAAACAAAAAGGAAGGAGGAATCGGGAGGAGACCTGTGCCCCTGGGAGGGAGCTGTGAAGGAGGAAAGGTTCTCTCACCCTGGGAACCTCCTTCCCCTGCTGGGAGGTCTGCCGGGACAGAGGGGGCGTTGGAGAGGCCTGGACTTTGCTCGGGAGGAGTGGCTTGCTGATAGGCAGCACAGAAAGGGACCAGCTCTGAGGGCTGCCATGCTGTCCCACTTCCTAGCCCGAGACATGTGCCTCCTGGTGTGCACAGTGGCTGGGTCTTGAAACATAAGCTTCAGTGGACAGACCCAGGGAGGGGACTCAGTTTGGCTGCACAGAGGCAGCCCAGGGGGCCTGGAGTGTGGTCGGGGATGCCACTGTTGGTGTGCGCAAGATGGAGCACAGGTCCACCACACAAGCCCCATTATCAGCATGGTCCTGGCAGGTCATGCCTCTGGTGGCAGTGGGCTTTGGCAGCAGGCACACACCAGAGGTGGGGCTGACATCCCAGTCAATTATCAGTGCTCCCACAGTGGGGGAAGGTCCAGGGGGCACACCAGCAGTGGTGGACTTTGTGGGCAAGCACACCAAGTGGTGGGTGGCGCCACAGAATCCTCACAGAATTGCATGCCTGCAGCGGAAAGCCCCTGGGGAGGAATATACAGCGCCTCCTTTCCCAGCGGGAGCACTCCAGTCCCACCGATCTCACATCACAGCTTAGAACTAGATCTAGGGGCTTCTACTACAACAACTGGGGAGCTGACCCTGCCCATGTCAGGGCTGTGACAACCACACAGCAAAGAGGAGGCCCCACCCAACATCCAGTGCAGGCTCTGGTCACAACACCGAACACACCCCATATCAAGGGGACAACAGCCAGAACACTCTGAGGAAAGACGTGGCAGACATCCATACTAAAAACAGCCCTTATATCAAAAATACTGGACTCACACAGTCTACACAAGGACGCTTGCCATAAAAAAAGCCCTTCAAGACCACAGTAGATAACTGTTTCTCCTAAATTCACAGAGTCAGAGAAATTTAAGTAAAATGAAAAAGCAGAGGAACTACTCCCAATTAAAAGAACTGGAGAAACCCCCTGAAAGAATAAACAATGAAAAAGACAACTCCAGTCTACCACATCCCAAGTTCAAAAATGAGGTAATAAAAATGCTGAAGGAATTAAGAAAATTTATCTATAGAAATGCAGGTCACTGTAACAAGGAACTAGAAACTATAAAGAGGAACCAATCAAAATTAGACAACTCAACTGCCAAGATAAATACCAAGCTAAAGGCAATGAATAGCAGACCAAATAATGCAGAAGAACAAATAAGTGATCTGGAAGATAAATAATAGAAATCACCCAATCAGAACAGCAGACAGGAAGACAAATGTAAAAAAAAAAAAAAAAAAAGAAAAAAAATTAAAGGAACATACAAGATCTACTGGATAATACAAAGCATGCCAACACATATACAATAGGGGTTCCAGAAGGAGAAGAGAGAGAAAAGAGGATCAAAAACATATTTGAAGAATTTATGGCTGAAAGCTTCCCAAACCTAAGAAGGAAACAGATATCCAGGTACAGGAAGTACAGAGGGTCCCAAACAAGATGAACTTAAACGGACCCACAATGAGACATAACATAATTAAAATGGCAAAAGTTAAAGATAAAGAGAGGATTCTAAAGGCAGCAAGAGAAAAACAAAGAGTCAGTACAAGGGAACCCCCATAAGGTTATCAGCTGATTTCTCTGCAGAAATGTTGCAGGCCAGAAGGGAGTAGCATTATACATTCAAAGTCCTGAAAGGGAAAAACCTGCAACCTAGGATGCTCTACACAGGAAGATTATCCTTTAGAAGAGAAGGAGAAACTAAGAATTTCTCAGATAAGCAAAAACTAAAAGAAGATAGCAATACTAAACCTAACCTAAAAGAAATATTGCAGGGTCTTCTCTAAGCAGAAAAGAAGCAAGAATCTATAGGAAAGGGAAAAACACAATAGGAGAGGCAAATATATAAAAAGACTGAAGATCACTTAAATAAGCCAGTAAGAAATTTTTTATAAGAGCAGTTATAACTATAATGAACAGCAAATAAAATAAACATGAAGATGTAAAATAGGACATCAAAATCACAAAATGTGGGGGAGGGGCATAAAAATGTAGATATTTTAGAATGTATTTAAACTTATATGACTATGAGTCTAAAGAAGGTAGAAATAGTTATGGGTTAACATACTTGAAAAACAGGGTAACCACAAATCAAAAACATACAATAGATTCACAAAAAACAAAAAGGAGCTTAAACATAATACAAAAGAAAACCATCAAATCACAAAAGAAAAACAGAAGAAAGGAACAAAGAAGAACTACACAATAAACTGCAAAACAAGGTTTAAAATAGCAATAAATACATGCTTATCAATAATTACTTTAAATGTCAATGGACTAAATGCTCTGATCAAAAGACATGGAGTGGAAGACTGGATTAAAAAAACCAAGAACCTATAATATGCTGCCTACAAGAGACCCACTTTAGGGTGAAAGACATACATAGATTGAAAGTGAGGAGATGGAAAAAGATATTTCATGCAAATGGAAACGACAAGAAAGCAAGGGTAGCAATACTCATATCAGACAAAATAGACTTTAAAACAAAGGCCATAAAGAAAGATAAAGAAGGACACTATATAATGATAAAAGGATCAATACAAGAAGAGGATATTACACTGGTTAACATATATGCACCTATATAGGAGCACCTAAATACATAAAACAAATACTAACAGACATAAAGGGAGAAACTGAGGGGAATACAATAACAGTAGGAGACTTTAACACTCCACTGACATCAATGGACAGATCTTCCAGAAAGAAAACCAATAAGGTAACAGAGATCCTAAATCACACAATAGAATAGTTGAACTTCTTTGATATCTACAGGACACTACATCCAAAAAACCCAGAATGCACATTCTTTTCAAGCATGCATGGAACATTCTCTAGGACAGACCACATACTAGGACAAATTTAAAAGGATAGAAATTATTTCAAGCATTTTTTTCTGACCACAATGGTATGAAACTAGAAATCAACCACAGAAAGAAAAATGAGAAAAAAAATGATTACATGGAAACTAAACAATATGCTACTAAAAAAACCAATGGGTCAACAATAAAATCAAGGGGGAAATCAGAAAATACCTCGAGACAAACAACAATGAAAACACAACCATACAAAACCTATGGGATGCAGCAAAAGCAGTTCTAAGAGGAAAGTTCATAGCAATACAAGCCTTCCTCAAAAAACAAGAAAAATCTCAAACAACTTAAACTACTAATTAAAAGAATCAGAAAAAGAACAAAACCCAAAGTGAGCAGAAGGAAGGAAAGAATAAAGATCAAAGAGGAAATAAACTAGAGATCCAAAAAAGAAAAAAAAGAAAAAGAAAAAAATCAATAAAACCAGAGCTCGCTTTTTGAAAGGACAAACAAAATTGACAAACCTCTAGCCAGGCTGACCAAGAAGAAAAATAAATAAATTTAAAAAATAAACAAAAAATGAAAGAGGAAAAATAACAACCCATACCACAGAAATACGAAAAATCATAAGAAAATACTATGAAGTTATATGTGAACAAATTGGACAACCTAGAAGAAATGGACAAATATCGAGAAACATACCGCCTGCCAAAACTGAGTCAAGTAGAAATAGATAATATGAACAGACCAATCACTAGAAGTGAAACAGAATCTGTAACTTTTAAAAAAACTCCCTGCAAACAAAACTCCAGGAATGGATGGCTTCACTGGGGAATTCTACCAAACATACAAAGAACTTACACCTATCCTTCTCAAACTCTTCCAAAAGACTGAAGAGGAAGGAACACTCCCAAAGTCATTCTATGAAGCCATCATCACCCTGATACCAAAACCAGACAGACACTACAAAAAAAGAAAATTACAGGCTAATATCTTTGATGAATATAGATGCGAAAATCCTCAACAAAATATTAGCAAACTGAATCCAGCACATAATAAGGATTATGCACCATAATCAAGTTGGATTCATTCCAGGGTCACAAGGATGGTTCAAAATATGCAAATCAATCAATCAGATAGACCATATCAACAAAAGACAAAAACCACATGGTCATCTCAACTGATGCAGAAAAAGCATTTGATAAATTCAACATCCATTCATGATAAAAACTTTCACCAAAGTGGGTACAGAGGGAACGTATCTCAACATAATAAAAGCCATTTACGACAAACCCATAGCCATTATAATACTCAACAGTGAAAAGTTGAAAGCCTTCCTGCTAAATTCTGAAAGAAGACATGGATGCCCTCTCTCATCACTTCTATTCAAATAGTACTGGAAGCCCTAGCCATAGCAATCAGACAGGAAAAAGAAGTAAAAGGTATCCAAATTAGAAGGACGAGGTAAAATTGTCATTATATGCAGATGACGTGATACTCTATATAGAAAACCCTAAACACTCCACACCAACACTATGAGAACTAATAAATGAATTCAGGAAGGTAGCAGGATACAAGATTAATATACAGAAATCTGTTGCAATTCTTTATACTAATAATGAAATATCAGAAAGAGAAAGTAAAATGGAAAGATATCCCATCTCTTGGATTGGAAGAATTAATATTGTTAAAACGGCCATACTACCCAAAACAATCTACAGATTTAATGTGATCCTATCAAATTACCTAAGACATTTTTCACAGAACTAGAACAAATAATCCTAAAATTTATATGGAACCACAAACAACCCAGAATTACCAAAGCAATCCTGAGGAAAAAGAACAAAGCTGGAGGCATAACCCTCCCAGACTTCGGCCAACACTACAAAGCTACTGTAATCAAAACAGTATGGTACTGGCACAAAACCAAACACAGCTCAATGGAACAGAGTAGAGAGGCCAGACATAAACCCACACACTCATGGTCAATTAATCTTCAACAAAGCAGGCAAGAATATACAATGGAAAACAGTCAGTCTCTTCAGAAAGTGGTGCTGAGAAAGGTGGATAGCCTCATGTAAATCAGTGAAGTAAGAACACTCCCTCACACCATATACAAAAATAAACTCAAAATGGTTTAAAGACTTAAATATAAGACATGATACCATAAAACTCCTAGAAGAGAACATAGGCAAAACATTCTCCAACATAAATCATAGCAATATTTTCTTAGATCAGTCTCCCAAGGCAAAAGAAATAAAATAAAAAATTAACAAATCGGGTCTAATCAAACTTAAAAGCTTTTGCACAACAAAGGAAACCATAAACAAAACAAAAAGACAACCCACTGACTGGGAGAAAATGTTTGCCAACGATGAGACTGACAAGGGATTAATTTCCAAAATATACAAACAGCTCATACAGCTCAATATCAAAGAAAAAAACAACCCAATCAAAAAATGGGCAGAAGACCTAAATCGATATTTCTCCAAAGAAGACATACAGATGGCCAAAAGGCCCATGAAAAGATGCTCAACATCACTAATTATTAGAGAAATGCAAATCAAAACTACAGTGAGGCATCACTGGTCAGAATTACTATCATCAAAAAGTCTACAAATAATAAATGCAGGAGAGGGTGTGGAGAAAAAGGAACACTCCTACACTGTTGGTGGGAATATAATTGGTGCAGCCACTATGGAAAACAGTACGGAGTTTCCTCAAAAAAACAAAAATAGAGCTACCGCATGATCTAGTGATGCCACTCCTGAGTATATACCTGGAAAAGATGAAAACTAATTCAAAAAGATAAATGCACCCCAACGTTCATAGCAGCACTATTTACAATAGCTAAGACTTGGAAGCAATCTAAGTGTCTATCAACAGATGAGTGGATAAAGAAGATGTGGTGTGTGTATACATACACACACACACACACGTATATACACCATGGAATATTACTCAACCATAAAAAAGAATGAAATATTGCCATTTGCAGCAATGTGAATGGACTTAGAGATTATCATACTAAGCGAAGTAAGATAAAGACAAATACATGATATCACTTATATGTGGAATCTAAAAAATAATACAAATGAATTTATTTACAAAACAGAAACAGGGGCTTCCCTGGTGCCGCAATGGTTGAGAGTCCGCCTGCCGATGCAAGGGACACGGGTTCGTGCCCCGGTCTGGGAAGATCCCACATGCCGCGGAGCGGCTGGGCCCGTGAGCCATGGCCGTTGAGCCTGCGTGTCCGGAGCCTGTGCTCCGCAACAGGAGAGGCCACAGCAGTGAGAGGCCCACGTACCGCAAAAAAAAAAAAACAGAAACAGACTCACAGACATAGAAAACAAATTTATGGTTACCAAAGGGGAAGGGGCAGGAGATAAACTAGGAGTTTGGGGTTAACATATACACACCACTATACATAAAATTGATAAACAACAAGGATTTACTGTTGTGTTTATAGCACAGGGAACTATATTCAATACCTTATAATAACCTATAATGGGAAAGAATCTGAAAAAAATATATGTATGTATAACTGAATCACTTTACTGTACATACACAATATTGTAAATCAACTGTATTTCGATTAAAAAAAAAAGAAACTACTACTAATATAAAAACTGTCTTCCCCCAAGCTCTGAAACGTTACCTGCTCCATTTTCCCTTCCCATCTCATCCAATCCAGGCCCCACCTGGCATTGATATCATTGGTTTTTATAGCATATCAGAGACAGATTTAGCCTGCTTTTAATTCCATGCATTTCTGTCTTTTTAATTTCATAGGATTTGAATTTTTATTAAATTAAGGATATAGAATATGCTCCAAACACAACTACTGTTAAGATACAAACGAGACTAAAAGCTACCATGGGCAGAGACAAGAAGCAAACAGAAAAATCAAAACACTGTAATTACACTCTATATTTCAACCACAAGGTTCATCTGGTTCATTCAAAACGGGAGTAGTCTACATTTACTGTCATCATTTCAACCAATGAAGTGTCAAATACGAAAGCGAGGTAAAAGTCATAATAATGTATATATTGAACATAGATAGCTCTCAGTCTTCAGATAGACTCTACTTCTAAAAAGTTTATTTTAAATTACCCATTTGCAACTCACAAAGCACTGCCTCCAAAGAAACAATGTCATTGGTAGTAATTACATTTCTAAATTAATTCACATCTTGGCTAGAATACCACAAAGAGATTGAGAAATATAACAAACAGTTCTAGTAATTTCTAAAAATACAGGGGTTTTTTTGGTGGTTTTTTTTTTTTTTTTTTAACCTCAAATCCATATTCTCGGAAAACAGCTTAGAGATAAAACACAGAAATTTCAATAGAGATTGTGACTGTGTCTCAGTTCTTAAAGGGTTTCAAATTTGGTGACAGTGACTCCTGATAATGCCAATGCTACTTCAAAATGTATAGATTTCTTTTTCCGCCACTAGAATTACTTTCACACATATCTGCTATGAACAGAGTATTCTAGTTTCACAAAATAGAATCAGGAAAGAGAAAAAAAGAAAGTGATTCTCTTGAGATAAATGAACAAAAAGGATAAGGGAGAGACAAGATAATAAGATGCATGTACACATCTAAGGCAGGCTGCCTAAAGCAGAATTATTTGCACTTGGGCACAGTGAGAGAAAGAGGAGAACAGGAAGATCTCAACTGCTGAATAATCCTCCTGCTGATACAAAGAGTGAGGAAGAGTTTGATGGTGATACCAGTGTCCTCACTTCCAAAATATGCCTAAGACCACCATCCAAAAGAGTTGTAGTGAGCACTTAGCTCAGGGCTGGAACGCAACAGGAGTTCGGTAAACATGATTTCACATCTTTCTTTCCAGAAGGAAGAATTAATTTAGTTAGCAAAAGCATCCTACTCTGGTATTAAGAATATAAGAACAGGCTCCATCTGGTATTGCTATTTTATTACTTTTAAGATAAAAATAATATTGGACTGACTTATATGTGCATATTTTAAGGGTTTTGAATAAATCACATCGCATACTGCTTATTGCTTTTGTTGTTAACATTCATTCATTGAACAAATATGTGAGCACATACTCTGTACCAGGCCCTGTTCTATGTGTTAGGGGCACAGTAGTGAACAATACCAAATCCTTGACCTCTTGGAGCTGACATTCTCGTATGGAAGACAGGCAATATATAAATGCGTAAATAAGATACATCCTATGTCAGGTAATAAGTGCTGTGGATATGAAGTGATATGGATGGGGTACCAGTGAGATGGGGGATGAGCAATGAGGACGTGAAGGAAATGCAGGATTGAGCCATGCCCTGTATGTATGTAGGGGAGGAGAATCTAGGCACAGGAAACTGCAAGTGCAAAGGCCTTGAGGCAGGAGTACGCTTGGCGTGGCTGAGGCGTAACAAGGAGGCTGGTGTGATGCAAAGCAAAGTGATGGAGAAGAGTGGTAAGAGACCAGGTCAGAGTGGCGTGCGTGCGTGCGTGCGTGTGTGGCAGGGGGTGGGCGGTGTCAGGGGTGGCAAATACGGTAGGGTCTTGCAGGCCTTTGTAAGAACTTTGGTTTCTAACTAGAGTATTGGAGGGTTTGTTATGAGCCGTGACATCGTCTGACTTAGAATGTGAAAGGATCACCCTGGCTGCTGTGCAGACTAGAATAGCAGGGAGACCAGTTAGGATGCTCTTATGATAATCCAGGTGGGTATACATGGTAGAGGCTTGGACCAGGATGAGCACAAAAGGCAGAAGCAATGGAATTAGCTAAAGGACTAAATGTGAGAAAGAGAGAATCAAGGATGACTCCAAGTTTTTTGGCCAGAGGACCTGGAAGAATGGGGTTTTAATCTAGATTTCAAGGAAAAGGTCTTGACTAGGACATCTACATTCTCATTTAAAGCCAAGAGAATGAGTCATCGAAAGCGGTACTTCTCAGGCCACGTTTTGGGTTTTTTTTGTTATTGTTTTTTGTTTTTTTTTAATTTATTTTTTGGCCGTGCTGTGTGGCTTGTGGGATGATAGTTCCCTGACCAGGGATTGAACCCAGCCCCTCAGCAGTGACAGTGTGGAGTCCTAACTACTGGACCATCAGGGAATTCCCTAAAGTGGTACTTCTCAAACCTTAGGGTGCCTAAGAAACATCTGAAGAGCTTGTTAAAACAGGTTCTAGGGCCCCATTCCTAGAGATTCTGATTCAGTTCTGGGGTGGAGCCTGAGAACATGCATTTCTATTAAGCTCCAAGTCAATGTTTTTTTTGTTTTGCTTTGTTTTTAATTTTTTATTGAAGTATAGATTTACAATGTTGTATTAGTTTCTGGTGTAAAGTGATTCAGTTATACATATATATATATTCTTTTTTATATTCTTTTCCATTATGGTTTATTACAGGATATTGAATATAGTTCCCTGTGCTATACAGTAGGACTTTGTTGTTTATCTATTTTATATATATTAGTTTGTATCTGCTAATCCCAAACTCCTAATTTATCTCCCCCATCCCGTTTCCCCTTTGGTAACCATAAACTTGTTTTCTATGTCTGTGAGTCTATTTCTGTTTCATAAATAAGTTCATTTGTATCATATTTTAGATTCCACATATAAGTAATATCATATGATATTTGTCTTTGTCTGACTTACTTCACTTAGTATGATAATCTCTAGGTCCATCCATATTGCTGCAAATGGCATTATTTTATGCTTTCTATGGCTGAGTAGTATTCCATTGTATATATGTACCACATCTTCCTTATCTAGTCATCTGCTGATGGACATTTTGGTTGCTCCAGCCAATATTCATGTGCCATCCTAGGAGCACACTTCGAGTAGAGCTGACTAGAGAGTAAATGTCGATGGAGAAGGGGACGGGTCCAAAGGCTCTGGGACACTTTTAACACGAGGAGGTTGCAAAGACGAGGTGAAACCAACAAAGGAGACAGGAAAGAGCCACCAGTGAAATAAGCAGAGATGTAAAGGAGTGGGTGGTGTTGCCATTACTCTTAAGATAAAATAATATTGGACTGATTTGTATGTGTGTATTTTAAGGGTCTTGGATGAATGATACAATATACTGCTCATTGCTTTTGTTGTTAACATTCATTCGTTCAACAAATATGAGTGCATACTATGTACTGGGCACTGTTCTATGTGCTGGGGACACGGTAACCCCACTGAAAAGGTGTTTCAAGGAGGATGGAATGAACAGATGTGTCAAATCTGTTGCTGACAGGTCAAGACAGAGGAGATCTGAGAATTGGCCACAAGATTTGGAAATGGGAGGTCACTGGAGACCTGAACAAGCATAGTAGTAGTAGGGTTGTAGTGATAAGATCTAAACTGGAACAGGTTCAGGAGGGAATAGGAGATGAACCAAGACAGTGGGTAAAGGCAACCCTTCTAGAGATTTCTTGCTGTAAAAGAGAGCCACAAAATAGGGAGGAAACTGGATAGATATGGGGAAGGGACAAAGGAGGCTTCTTTCATTAACAATAAGAGGTATTTCGGGAGGTTTATATTCTGATGAGAATGATCTAGACACAGAAAAACTTAAGTTTATCTTCAAATAAGTAAAGATAATGCAGCAGAGAGGGGATGTGATGGTTAATTTTATGTGTCAACTTGGCTAGGCCATGGTACCCAGTTTCAAATACCAGTCTAGATCTTGCTGTGAAGGTATTTTTTAAAATGCGATTAACATTTAATCAGTAGACCTTGAGTGAAGCAGAGTACCCTCCACAGTGTGGGTAGGCCTCTTGTGACCTGTTGAAGGATTATGAGAAAAATACCGAGGTCTCCCTGAGGAAGAGGGAATTCTGCTTCAGATGCCTTCAGAGTCAAGCTGCAACATCAGCTCTTCCCGTGTCTCCAGAGCACTGGCCAGCCCAGCAGATTTTGGCCTTGCCAGTCTCCAACAACTGAGTAAACCAATTCTTTAAAATAAATTTATTTCCATATATAGACATATATCCTATTGGTTCTGTTTTTTGGAGAACTCTAATACAGGGGACATTTTCTGAAGGGCTGCTCTTGAAAGGCCGTAGAGGTGGATTCTAGGTCACAAGTGGAGGTGATGGCCTTGGTCAGGAGTTTATCCACACTAACAGGAGGAAGAGGGATAAATGAGCACAGATGCAGCGAGATGTGGAAATGAAACATGCAGAGGTCCTCTTTGGATTTCTTCTATTTTCTCAGTGTAATAAGGAGCAGGTTATCATTAAAGAGTCAGAAAAGGAAAAGGTAGTGTTAGGAGTTTCAAGAGAGAAGAAATGATAGTCATCCAGGAAAATGGGAGGGTCAGCGGAGTTGGGTGATGGTCTCCAAACTTGCTACACATTAGAATTAACAGAGGAACTTTGAAAAACTCCAATGCCCAGTACAATTAAATCGTAATTTGGGGGGCTGGGAGCAAGGCATCAATAATTTTAAATGCTCTACCAGTTATTATTCTGTGCAGTCAGGTTTTAGAAACACACAACTAAAGGTTCACTTTAGTATAGTGGTTATGAATTCAAAGTGAGACCAGTAAGCGTGGTGTGCATCTTTCTCAAGTTGCCTTCTGCATCTGGGGTGCAGGCACGGCGTAGGTGGAGAGTTGGTTTAACAACAAATGGGAATTTTCTAGGTGAATGCAGTGGAGGGACGGGGCAAAGGAGTTCAGGGTAGAAGATGCAAGGGACAGATTTATAATCATGGATCACATAATATAAGCTGCAGAGGAGAAGTGCGAAGATGAAGGTGGCGTGAGTCAAGAAAAAGTGGTAGGCTGTAAATCCTGGTAGGTGAATTATTATTGAAGTTTGAGTCCTAAAGGGAATGAGCTGAAAAGATAGAAGGCAGTGGTTGGAGGATGGGATGCTTTCAGCTGAGACTTTGAAGGTGTACAGTCACTGGTTATGATAGGAGTAAGTGGGGTAGATACAAAGAACATTGGAAGAAAATAAGATCAAGAACTGAGAGGCCAGAGAAATGGAAGTTTCTACAGATGGATAGTAAAATTGCCAATAACTGTAACAGAAACAGTACTGGAGAGATTAACTAACAATGAACCAGGAGATAGAAACATCAGAGAATGAAATGGAACGACCCAAAGGGTCTGTAGATGTTGTATACAAGCAGAGAAACAGGAAGTCAAAATGTAAATCATGTAAATACATGATACTTCTTCCACTGGAATAATCAAATAATATTAAACTAGAAAAGTAATGGCTGGTAACATGATCATCAATAAGGGCACTAAGAGTTATTAAAATTTAATTTCTGGGCTTCCCTGGTGGCGCAGTGGTTGAGAGTCCGCCTGCCGATGCAGGGGACACGGGTTTGTGCCCCGGTCCGGGAAGATCCCACATGCCGCGGAGCAGCTGGGCCCGTGAGCCATGGCTGCTGAGCCTGCGTGTCCGGAGCCTGTGCTCCGCAGCGAGACAGGCCACAACAGTGAGAGGCACACGTACCGCAAAAAAAAAAAAATTAATTTCTAACATAGCATCAGATACTTTATCACAAGTCTTCAAGTTTATATTTTAAAAAATATAGAATAAGTGGTAGAGTACAAAAACAGCCAAAATCCTCCACCCCTACCTATACCTATGCCATTTTTAAGGACCTTGTTGCTCCTCCCATGCAGAGGCAGGGTCTATTTTTCTGCCCCTTGACTCTGGGGTGGTCTTGGGACTTGCTTTGGATGAGAGAACACTGCAGACCATCCTCAGCAGGCCTTGCATATTCCTACTTTCCCTCTTGGATCTCTGGCACCGCCAAACCTAGGCTATCCTGCTTGGTGACAGGACTCAACCATCCCCAGCTAACAGATGGGTAACAAATACCAAATGCATGAATGATACCATTTATAGTGGGCTGAATATATAGCCCCCCAAAAAGATGCATCCATGTCCTAATCCCTGAAACCTGTGACTAACACTGCATATAGCAAAAGAATTGATTAAATTAAGGATCTTGAAAGATAGTGCTTATCCTAGATTATCTGGGTGGATGAAACTTATGAGAGGGACACAGGGAGTTCTGAGGTCAACACGCGGAAGAAAAGACACAGAGAAGAGGGGGAGGTGATATGACAACAGAGGCAAAGATTGGAATGATGCGGCCACAAGCCAAGGAATGCCTGGAGCCACTAGATGCTGGAAAGTCACCCAGGTTATGGTACTTGGATTATAGCAACCGCAGAAAACTCATAGACCATCCTAGACCATTTGGGCTCCAGTCAAGCCTCTAGTGGACCCCAGATGCACAAAGCAAGCCCAGCCAAAATCAGTCAAGCTCAGCCCAGAGGACCTACTGACTCATGAGCATAATAAACAGTGGTTGTAAGCTACTAAGTTTGCTGGTGGTTTGTTACATGCAAAAGTTAGGCCATATATATACATATATATATATATGTATATATATATGAAATATAATACCTCTTAGTGCTCCTTAGTCTCTTTCTAATTTTTTCTACTCATGTTTATAGAACCACTTCAAAGATGCAAGTTAACTGTAGACAATTTCATTCTTATTCTAAAGGACTTTATATCCCTGCTCAAAGCCATAAGACTTGCAGTTTCTTCTGAGGGAAGTGTTTATATCCCTCCCCCATTGACATCAGACTTTGTTATATGACTTGTTTCAGCCAAGGGCATGTGTGTGGTTGTGACATGTCCCACATCTGACTGGAAGCTTTAACAGCTATTGAACCTTTTCACCAGTTTTCCTCCTTTTCTCTCTTTGCCATGAGAATACATGTCCCCGATAAGGGGTACCCTTTCACCGTAGATTCTGGAGTGATAAGGGCATATGGAACAGAACCTAAAACCAAACTGCAGCTACTGCAGTGTACATGTAACCTAAGTGATAAATAAATCTTTGTGGATGTAAGCCAAGTTGGGGACTGTTTGTTATGCAGATTAACCTAATAAAAGCCAACTGATACAGTTACTAAAAAGTAATTCTCCAAAGAAAATCACTTGGGTGGAGGAGAATTAAGTTACAGCTCTAATTTTATTTAAAAGTTTTTTTAAATACGCCAAATACTTTGTACTCCTCTGAGTATCCTGAAAAGGGTCCTTTAGTTTCTTAAAATAGCATTTTTATATAGACTATACTCTTACTACTAATTACTCATTAAATATCAATACATACTGCCAATATATGTGAATATAAACATCAGTAGATACTGCCAAGTTTACGTGATACCAAAAAAAAAATCTGCACAGGCTGTTTCTCTCATGGAGACCTCTGGTATGCCATAACCCACCCTCACCACCCCCATACATACACAGAAGGAAGCAAGCCTTATCCATGTGATGGGTATTGTGCTTTGACAATAAAGGACAGGATAAATGCTAACAAACTGAATAGTTTCTGAGAACAATGAATGAAGAATGGTTTTTTGTTAGGTAGACTGTGAGAGTGAAAAGAGCACTCACTGGGCTGGGGATAGAGTCAGGATCCAGCTTCTTCTGGGGCTGCGGTGGACCAGCCATCTGTGCAGGACCTCCGGGGAAGCCTCCTGGGTAGGAGAGCTGTGCACCTGCCATCTGGGGGCCATAGTTGGCTGCTTAGAAAAAATTTTAAAAAGAAATTATTATAATCCCCAAACCCAGATGTAGGGCTCATTGACAATACTATACTGTTCAGTCAAGCACCTTGCATTTTTCATATTAAATAAGGCAGGGAGTTAAACGT
Source organism: Globicephala melas (assembly GCF_963455315.2). Taxonomy (NCBI): domain Eukaryota; kingdom Metazoa; phylum Chordata; class Mammalia; order Artiodactyla; family Delphinidae; genus Globicephala; species Globicephala melas. The sequence continues at coordinate 22,236,177 of NC_083318.1, read as the reverse complement.
GAATATTTACAGTTCCCCTTTACTTTGCACTTGCCACACTATTCAAAAACAGTAAGTGATAGATGCCTAGTAACACAGGAACAAATCTGATGATTCCCAATTAAGGGTACCCCCAGGGGACCCAAGGCCTTCCTCTGAGCCCTGCCCACCTTACCCTGCTGCAGAGGATATCCAGGGCCCAGGGTCTGTCCTGGAAGAGGCGGGGGCTGGTACTGGGCGTTCGGAGGAGCAGGCCCGGGGAGCCCATCTTGTCTGTGCGTTGATGGAGGCAAGGGTGAGGCACCGGGGCCGTTTAGTGCAGTGGGTGGTGGTGGGAGAACCTGAGATCCAGGCTGCAAGATGGATGGCTGCGGAGACCGTGAAGGACCCTGGAATGCTGCTGCTCCTGATGGAGGGCCAGGGGGGCCCTGGCTGGGGGGAGCCATGCCCGAACCTAGGCCAGAAAAAGACCAGCCCACCTAAATGCCACACTTCTCAACACTCTGACTTCTACCACGTATACAACAGGGACACTTCTTTTTCAGAATAAAGCAAGAAGGCACCCGTACAAGTCACATTTTTTTCCCCCAAAGATGAAATCATCATTCAGAAAGTGACACAAATGCTATTTGGAGTACTGCATACAAGTGGAGCAACACTTATAATGATAGTGAGAAAATTAGTAGGATAAATTTAAACTCAGTTGCATTCACTTTTCATGACACATGGCATTAATTCAGGAATTTTATCTGGTACAGAATATAGAAAATCATACAGAAGAAAAAAATTTTTTTGCGTGACAAGCATTATTCACTCAAGTCAATAAATTATTTGCATCCTGTGCTTGACTTGATCGAATGGATTTTGGAAGTAGGTAGAAATAACCAAGGAGACGGGATGGGCCACTAAAATTCTACCGAATTATACTGGAAATCATAAAACCAGATTATTTTTTCCTTTCTTTGATTATGTGAAACTGCACTGCTGCTGCTTTGGAGACTTAGCCATTTTGAAACCAGTAAAAAGAAATACTCTGAGGGGTTTTTTTACTGATACTTTTAAGAAACTAACTTTAAGTAATGAAAACATTTGTCATCAAGATAAATGGCTGACTATGCTGTTGTTCCAGAGAGAATTTCTATGGCTCTTATACAGCATTGCTATTGATGTTAATCTCGGTACTGTAACTGTTTTCTCTCCTAGTGTTCTCTTTTCTGTCCCACAGCATCTGAGCTTCCATTCTTCCCATGATCTAAATGCAGAATTAAAATGCACTGTGGGGCTTCCCTGGTGGCGCAGTGGTTAAGAATCTGCCTGCCAATGCAGGGTACACGGATTCGAGCCCTGGTCCGGGAAGATCCCACATGCCGTAGAGCAACTAAGCCCGTGCGCCACAACTACTGAGCCTGTGCTCTAGAGCCCGTGAGCCACAACTACTGAGCCCATGTGCTGCAACTACTGAAGCCCGTGCGCCTAGAGCCCGTGCTCTGCAACAAGAGAAGCCACTGCAACAAGAAGCCCACGCACTGCAACAAAGAGTAGCCCCCGCTCGCCACAACAAGAGGAAGCCCACGTGCACAGCAACAAAGACCCAACACAGCCAAAATAAATAAATAAGTAAATTTATATTAAAAACAACAACAACAAAAAAAGCACTGTGAAACAAAGAGTACTATATTTTTGATTTGGGGGCCTCATAATAAACACAAGGTTAAACTATCCTCACATTTCTTAAAATAATTTCACTGGTCTAATGTTTATTTGTGAAGTCAGCATTTTTTGTTCTTTATTGATCTGGTGTTGAACATAAGGTATTCTGAGGGCCCTTCAATTATCTTGAAATAAATGGCAGCATGATTTGGAAAAAAATAATTATTGCCTTACATAATACAGATGATTTATATGAAAATGTCCAAATACTACTTCAATATGGTATGCCAGAGGTATGTCTATTTTGAACTTGAAGAAAACCTTTCTTAGTAAAAATACTCATGAGACAAGACAGTCAATGAGCATGAATAATGAAATTGTTACCATAGCTGTTGACGTGCATAGCACTGAGCTGAGTGCCCAGCTGGGCGACAGATGAAGTGGACACCGGACTTGGGTAAGACGATTGTGTAGAGGGTGAGTATGGTGCATAGGAGGGGGCCGCACTGTTGACAGGTGGAGGGCCAGGAAATCTGAGAGAGAAAAGGGGTTTTAATATCATATAGTCTCATATGCAAAATATCATATAGTCTCATATGTAAATGACATACAACAAATGTCAGTAACTTGTAAAATTAAATCAGCCCATCTAGTGGCACTAGGAAAATGACTGATATTATACACTAAATCTTTTATTTATTTATTGTTTAACTCTTTATTTTATATTGGAGTATAGCCGATTAACAATGTTGTGATAGTTTTAGGTGCACAGCAAAGGGACACAGCCATACATATATATGTATCCATTCTCCCCCAAACTCACCTCCCATCCAGGCTGCCACATAACATTGAGCAGAGGTCTCTGTGCTAAACAGTAGGTCCTTGTTGGTTACCCATTTTAAATACAGCAGTTATACACTAAATCTTTAATTAACCTCAATGTGAGCTCAAAATGAATCATGTAGCATCATCCCATATCTATGCTTACATGCTAAACATATCAAGACACCTAGCCAACAACAAAAAAAAATTCTAACATAAACAAAGAACAAGTTTTGGAAATCAATTTGGGAAGTTGAGTCCATCACAGCCTAAACTATGCTAGGGCTAATGATCAATAGACCAGAAGTCAAGAAAACTAAAATGCTTTGTGACTGTATCTTTATGATCACTTAGAAATGATTTTGAGAACTGTCTTAAAGATACGTTTTGTAGGGCTTCCCTGGTGGCGCAGTGGTTGAGAGTCCGCCTGCCGATGCAGGGGACACGGGTTTGTGCCCCAGTCCGGGAAGATCCCACATGCCGCGGAGCGGCTGGGCCCGTGAGCCATGACCGCTGAGCCTGTGCATCCGGAGCCTGTGCTCCGCTGCGGGAGAGGCCACAGCAGTAAGAGGCCCGCGTACCGCAAAAAAAAAAAAAAAAAGATGTTTTGTAAATCCACTGCATCATAAAAAGAAATCATTTCTTTTTCTCAAGAAATGATGCTTTTTTGTCTTTTTCTTAAAACTCATACATGGAGTTTCATAGATATATGAAACAATTGCACACAGGCAGAATGTACATTCTCTACAAGAATGTATTAGCGGCTGTAGTGTGAAGTATGGTTACAGGGCTTGGGCTAACCAGCAGTTAATGGGAGGAGGTGGTGGATAGTGTTATTTGAAAAAAAAATTCCCCAAAACATGTTCAGAGATATTTCACAGATGTTAAAAATATTTTTAAAATATAACATTCTGTGAATCATTTTTTATAGAGATAGTACAGGTAGGATGAAATATGTTTCAAATGGAAGTTATGACAAGCACCCTCAAGTATTTTTTTTAACTTAACAAAAGGTTAAAGATTTAAAATACAGAATGAAAGAATGCACACCATTAGCTATTACTTTTTGACTCGAAAAAACCGACTCATCATTCATTGCATAATACATATCCTAGGAGTTAGGCGTCAGAAATTCACAAATTTTTTTTTCTGATCAACTAAGTCTTAAACAGGTCTGGATTTTAAATGCAATATTATCAACTTAAAAGTAAAAAAGCAAAGGGTAACTTTAATTAAATATTTTTTTAATAAAAAGTATTTTAGGGCTTCCCTGGTGGCGCAGTGGTTGAGAGTCCGCCTGCCGCTGCAGGGGACAGGGGTTCATGCCCCGGTCCAGGAAGATCCCACATGCCGCGGAGCGGCTGGGCCCGTGAGCCATGGCCGCTGAGCCTGCACATCTGGAGCCTGTGCTCCGCAAGGGGAGAGGCCACAACAGTGAGAGGCACGCGTACCACAAAAAAAAAAATTTAAAAGAACTCTGACATACATATGAAAAAAGAGATTAACAAAACATATTAAACATACAGAGTGGTTTAATATTTTTCAATTTCATTACTTTACTAAATTAGTTTATCCAACACCACACAGCATGTGGGTGTCAGAGCTTAGATGAGAATCCAGGCCCCTGACCCTAGCCTGGAGAGCTGGTGTGTGAGCATGGACAAGCCACTTAGTTCTCTGTAGCTTTCAGCTTTCAATCATAAAAATGGAACAATCCCTTTCCCTGCTGTAAATATAGTGTGGTTAGAATTAACAATCATATAGATTTAAATATTTCTCATTGATTACTTCATTTAACATATTTCTGGGCTGAGAAACATTCAATTACATATTTTAATTAACTGTTTCATTGACTGTCAGAAGAGGGCACATTCACCATCAAAAAGAACCAAAAAGAACCATAAAGGATCATAACCAGAGGATTAACAAAACATGAAAAGTTAGCCTCAGTTTAACCCTAAACCTCTAGAGAGTTGACTCAGTTGTCTGTGGCCTGCTCAACCTCAAATACTTTTCATTTTCAAGTTTCATTGTCAAATTGCATAGGAAGTGAGCTGTATGCTGAAGTTTGTGAGAATTTGGAGATAAGGTACCAAATTTTTCAAGATTTGACTGATACAAAATCTAGATTGATAAATACTTAGCCCATTGACTAGAGAAAAACAAAAGCTCTGCTCAATCATGTCATTGCTTTACACATACACACACAAATGGAAGAGAAAACAAGTATGTATTTCTCTTATTTTTCTTGTTTTCTCCTTTTCCATTGCAACCAATTTCTTATTAGATTCACCCTAATAATAGGTTCGATTTGGGAAGACGAGTCTCCTTCCAACCTTCCTTCCTACCCAATTTGCCATTTCTTGGTCAAAATAGAACACTTACAATTGACTTTTCCCCCTATAATTAAAAAAAGGAACTTTAGGTTATAGAATTTATTTAGGAGATTAATCCCACCCAGCAGTAACACTTTGTAGATAACTTTAGTACCACTTACAAGTTTAAGACATTTATTCCGCTTTAGCCAACATCAAAAGACAAGTGATTAGGTATGATTTTTAAGTTTTAGGAAACATTACCTTTGAAGTAGCAACATTTAAAAATAAAACTTATAATTTTTAAATTTAAATCAATATAATGACTCTGAATTAATCACGTTTTTATTCGACAGTTTAGATATGGTAAAAATCAAAAGATTTCTATGATGGGTCCATGATGGGTCCTCTAAGTACAAATGACTCCCTGAAGTGCTATAACCATAGCCAGGTCATATGGGATCTATGCTCTCTGACAACCCCTGTTATCAGACTGGTGTGATTCACCTGCACAGTCACTGAGCCCTTTGTGCTTGCACTGAACTGTACACACAGAAATATGCCCCATGAGGCTAGGTAGCCTCACCATGGAGGCTTAGCCTGAATACTAGACTTTTCCATCTTTAAATCCCATTTCCAACCTTTAATTCACAGTTCAAGTTGAGGCAAGTGAACAGTGGAGGAGGAAGAGACGGGACAAAATCTGTCAGTGCTTCCCTGGAAATCACAATAAGGCAGATTCCTAAACCAAGCTGAGGTGGGTAGCAACACTGAGCTAGTAGGAAGGGCAAGTAAGAGACTGTAGACTTTCCATATCCAGTGGAAACAGTGCTGATAACTGCTAACATGCATTGTCTTTCATGGGCGCTGTACACTGTGCAAGGTTTTTTGCATGGATTAGTGATCAAAATCCTCACCACCACACTATTATTGCTACAACTGTGATGAGGAAACCAAGGCACATAGAGGCAGAGTAACTTATCCAGCCAAAACTCCCTGAGCCAAGGGTATCAAACGTGCCCAACCCTAGAGCCTCTGTTCATCACTGTGCCAGACGCTGTGCTGAGCTCACAATCACACAGCTTAGATCGGTCTGATGGCAACGTCTGTGATTTACCTACTTCTAAGCAACATAATTCAAGTGAAACAAGTAGAAATAACTGAAAAGATCAATCCAATCTAGGCTAATACCGGTGACTCAAATCTTTTCTTAACTTCAAAGTGGCTGTTCAATTTTTGCATTTCTTTTAAAAAAAAAAAATCTGACTTGCTTGGCAGTTCACAACAATGTACTTCTACAGATTTTCTCCTCCGTACTCTGGACTGAGAATTCTACTTCCTCATTTCACAAGTGAGGAAAATGAGGTCTAGAGGCCCAGGAACGTCACCAGCATTACAAGGCTAGTGAATTGCTTGAACCAGAGGCAGCGTCTTGGTTCAGGCTTTCTGCCCTCCCCTCGTGCCTCCCCACCATGCTATTGAGGCTAGAGACAGGAGGGGCAGGTCCTGAGTCAGGCCCTTTGACTTCGTGCTCCTTGTTCAAACCACGATCCCATGTAAACACAATTACTCAGTCTCACTCAGCCAGTGATTCCTACATCAACCTTCACTCTGCATCTCAGAGCTACCACGTCAATGGCAAATGTTATCACAACAGACAAGAGCCAGGGGATGTCAACCTCACAAATGCCCTGTCAGTGAATGAACTTGATGATTTAAAACACTCCAGAGGGAGTTCTCCCACTAGCAGGGACTACAGGCTCCTTCAGAGGGTAACGAAATGGCCTCCCCATCAGCAAGGGCCAGAACCCTCCAGAAGGGTTACTCCTCCACCAACCCCAACCTTGCAGCCTGACAACCTGAGAAAGGAACCTGGGAAATGAAGCCTCTGGGTGATCCTGGGAGAAATTCCAACGTAAACACTGTGTACAGCTTGGCACTGGGATTCTCACCAGCAACACCTCACAGGACAAACAACAATGGGATTCCAGCAGGGAAGGTGTGATGCGGACTCCCTTCCCAGGGCACAGTCCTGAGGGGTTGCATGGTCCCAGCATCTCCCACATCTCATACCTTGGCTTTTCCAGGCCTGCCTCCAACTTCTCTCTTCCTTAATTTATAAACACAGATGATTTATTCCCCGTGTTGTTTTTACTATCACCCTGCCTTTCAAGAGTCCCTCACTGGCATCCGTGTGCCTTCCACATCAAATCCACAGGCTTTACCACTGGTCTAACTTCTCTAAATGCTTTGTTTCCTGGCAGTTTTCCAGTAGATCCTTTAGAGGATGTGGGCAGTATCAGGAGGTCAAAGTTTCAATCAACCAACATGCAAGTGTAGAAGGGACTTGTAAGATCATTTTAGTAGATTATACAAATGAGGGCTGGAATCTCACTCACCTTTGAAGAGGAGGACCTTGGGCATGAGCTCCATTCTGGCCAAACTGATGGGGTCCATGAGGCGGATGGCCCTGAGGCAACATCCCCCCGGGGGCAGCAGCCCCCAAAGGCCCTGCTGGCTTCATCATACCTGCAAGGGAAGGACATGAGTTTAGAAGAGTATGAAAGTGCAAAGAGAGAGGACACAAAGATATTAGGTTAAAAATGCAAAATAGGAGGGGGAGGAGGAAAAACAGGTTAGAACAAGTTCTCCTTCACACTTGCTTTAACCATCTTGCTTACCAATGCCAGGCTGTGGCATCACTATTTGACCATCACAATGATAGAAGAGCAGAAATCCTTTTAACGCTAAACAGAAACTAAAATAGAAGAAATAAATCTTTGCATTTGGTAGAGAGGCAACTTGATGGAACACACCATCACACAAAGAATGCTAGAATACACAGTGAGAAATGTCCATTGGATATCAGAATACAAATCTGACCAAAAAAAAAAACAGTATGAGGCATCACAAAACATCCTAACTCTAATTATGGGGGGAAAAAGACCTCTGAAAATGCCTTTATTTGAGATACAGCAGGAGGAACACGAACGGAGAATAGCATCTGTTTCTCCAATGAATCCAGAGCACGGCCTTCAGAGTTAATAATTTTTCCAGGATTCTCAAGAGTTAAGGGACTTCTCAAGTCATCATGGTCACTCATACAAAATACGGAATCAGGGCTTCCCTGGTGGCGCAGTGGTTGAGAGTCCACCTGCCGATGCAGGGGACACGGGTTCGTGCCCCAGTCCGGGAAGATCCCACATGCCGCGGAGTGGCTGGGCCCGTGAGCCATGGCAGCTGAGCCTGTGCGTCCGGAGCCTGTGCTCCGCAACGGGAGAGGCCACAACAGTGAGAGGCCCGTGTACCGAAAAACAAACAAACAAAAACAAAAAAAACAAAAAACCCCACAAAATACAGAATCACACGTGATTAAGAGATGCTCTTGGCAGTGCCGGCATTTTAATTTATAAGCAGCTCTTCTCCAATAGAGATCTTTAAAGGTTTCTCTTTAAAACCATTCTCAGACATTTTTCTCTCCTTCTTCTAGAGAAATCATGGAAGAGGAGAAAAATCATTGAGCTTGGGTTAGAGCAGTTCGACGCCCCATCTGGCCACTTACTAGCAGATGGATGGCTCTGGGAAAGAAGTTTATCTTTGTGGACCTCAGTTTTCCCTTACTGCAAAAGGAGAGGCTTAGACTAGATTACTTGCGACACCTCTTTCAGTCTTTTAAAAGGAAAAAAAAAGAGAAGAAGTATATTTCTTCTATTTGCTCTCTCTACTTCCATCCTGCTTGTTTTTGCTCCAGGCCATTAAATTTACTTTTTTTTTTTTTTTAATTTTTATTGGAGTATAGTTGGTTTACAATGTTGTGTTAGTTTCTGCTGTACAGCAGTGAATCTGTTACATATATACATATATCCACTCTTTTTTAGATTCTTTTCCCATATAGGCCATTATAGAATATTGAGTAGAGCTCCCTGTGCTATACAGTAGGTCCTTATTAGTTATCTGTTTTATATGTAGTAGCATGTATATGTCAATCCCAATCTCCCAATTTATCCCTCCCTCCCTTACCCCTGGTAACCATAAGTTTGTTTTCTACCATTCAATTTACTTTTGACCCCATTTTCCTCTCTGGCACCACCACCAGTGACCTCCTGGCTGGCTTCTGTGCACTCCTCCATTTGACCTCATGATGGTATTTCATACTCAACATCTCCTTTCTGCTTTTATCTTCTTCTAGAAAGTTTATTCGCTCAGACAGTAAGGGAAGTGACTGGATGACCTTGCAGTAGCCCCGAAAGAATTTCTTACATTGTCACACTGGGTTTGCCAAAAAGTTCGTTCGGTTAATGAATACGTTAATGAATATATTGTTCAATAAAGTTCTTGGTGAAACGAAAAATGTGCCTTTCATTTCTACTTAAAACCGAATGAACTTTTTGGCCAATTCTTTGGAGCGCATGCTCTCAGATGCCCGGGTAATGCAGGATGAAATATAACCAGTGAGGTGGCAGTATTCGTGAATAATATTATTGAAACTTTTACAAAGGTTTCTTTTCTTAAAACAGGATTCCTCAAACTTAAGAAAAATTTTATATTACCTTTACAGTCACAGTATATTTAGCCATTTTCCATATACCAAGAACAAAAACAACAAATATTACTCTTATTTTTACATAGAGTTTAAACCCCAAATCCAGCAAAGTTAGAAAAACATGAGACTTGCAGTCACACAGACTGGAGTTTGTATTCCTCCCCTACCATTAAACACCTGTGACCCTGACAAGATACGTTGTTCTTTCGAAACCTAAGCTTTTAACACTGTACCATGGCAATAATGTCCCCTGTCTCTGTGGACTGTTCTGAGAATTAAATCAGGCGATGGGTATAAAAGCATCCAGAACAATGCCCGATAAATCAAGGTAATCTCTCAAGAAATCTTAGTTTCTCTCCCTGGCCATATCCCTTGCCCTTTTTTTCAAGGATTTATATTCTAACAAGACATATATACCATAATTATATGCACACTAGTATTTTCATTTTTAAAACATTATTTTGGACAAAAGTAGAAAATCTACAATACTAGCACTAAAGCAGTAAATAATCACATGCACTACAAGAAACTAAAGATATTCTCGTTTCTTAAATAAGTAGGTAAACAGCAATTTCATCAACAACCCTCATATATATGTCTAGAAAATCAAAAAACTGTCCTCGGAGTTACTCATGTCATGTGTACATGAGATGCACATATTAACTTGCTTCTAAAAACAGAACCGAAACAAAACAAAACAAAACACAGTTCTTACTCAAGCAGAAATGTCATACACCAATCTTACTAAAATGTTCTTCCCCTTTTATTTTTATTTTTTTAACTTTTTATTTTATATTGGAGTACAGTTGATTAACAATGCTGTGTTAGCTTCAGGTGTACAGCAAAGTGATTCAATTATACGTATACATGAATCTATTCTTTTTCAAATTCTTTTCCCATTTAGGTTGTTACATAATATTGAGCAGAGTTCCCTGTGCTATACAGTAGGTCCTCGTTGGTTATCTATTTTAAATATAGTAGTGTGTACATGTCAATCCCTTTTATTTTTGGAAATTAACTGTATAGCAATGATTCAAACTCATTCTTGTTCAACATACATTCAATGTGCCTCCGAGGCACTAAGAGCTCTTGGGGAAGAGATAACCATGTAAACAATTACAGTGCCCTGTGACGAGTGTTGTAATGTGCAGAGGGACTACCTAACTCTTCCTAGGGGAATCAAGAAAAGTTCAAAGAGGAAGGACTACTTGAGCTGAATCTTGAAGGACAGGCAGGAGTTATCTTAGTACAGAGACAGGATAGGGGATTCCAGGCAGAAGGCAAAGCTCAAGTAAAGACCTGAGACAGCGTGGTGTGATCAGGGACTGGCAAAAGGTGTGGTATGAACAGATGGTGGGGAAAGTGGCTGGAGCAGAGGTTGTCCAGGTTGGCTGGGGTCAGACTGCAAAGTCCTGGGTGCCATTTGGACTCTATACTCAGGGCAAAGGGAAGTCAGTATCACTGTTATCTGCAAAGTCATAGTCTTTGCCTGGCCACATCACTGGCATTTTCATAAGTGATCAGAGATAAAGAGAAATCAGGTTCTTTACAGAGCAGTATGAGAATTTTAATAGGAAAGCAAAACCATACCAAGAGAAAGATCTAACTATGCTTATGCTCAAAGAAAAATATCTAAAATCATAAACTGGTCTTTAATGCAGTGACAGATTTTATAGACCAGCTTATTCAATACCAATTCCAATTCCTTTCTGGCTTGCCTTTCTGTATGGTCCTGAGCTGGAAAGATGCGATCTCCATTTCCTAGACTCCCTTATAAACTGGGCTGCCATGTGCTCTAAATTCAGCAAAGCCAAACACCTTTGGGAGACCCTGGCCAGGGGGCAGAGATGGTGGCTCCAGGTTAGACAGGCAGTGGCTGCTGACGGAATAGCCCGATGTAGGGTGTGCACTCTATGGACCGCAGAGTCCCAAGCCTGGTTCTCTGACTCTCTAATATTCTCTTAGCTTCCTGATACCCTTTTACACATCTCTTTCTGCTAGACTGGCTTCTGTTATTGGCAAAAGAACCCCGACCAAAACAACATCGCAGAAAAGCACATCTTGGATTTGGCCCTGGATCTGACAAACTAAAACCAAAATTAAAAACCATTTGTTAAAAAAAGTTTATCTAAAATAAACAAAGATAAACTCCCTATTATATGGGCAGAACTGTAATGACTACTGTTCCCGAGGCACTGTGCCTGGTGCTGTACCTACATAAGCTCACTATTTATCAGAAGCCTCACCACTCCCAGAGCCCCCAGCCTCAGTTCCAGGACATCAACAGTTCTTGCCCCTCAGCTTCCAGACCAGTGGTCCTCAACCAAGGGCGATGTTGCACCTGAAGGGACAACAGGCAATGTCTAGGGCTTTTGGTTGCCAGGGCTTGGGGCCGAGGGCTGGGGGAGGAAAGGGAGAACCGGTATCTAATACTAATGGGCAGAAGCCACGGACGCTGCTAAAGGCCCTACAATGCACAGCACAGCCTCCCACAACAAAGAACTAGCTGGCCCCAAATGTCACCAGTGCTGAGGACAAGAAACCTTGCTCCAGAAAGCAGTGTGCCCACTCTGATTCCTTCTCCACACTCTTCCTAATGTGGAGTGTTAACTGAAAAATATACATGGGATCGTGACCCTTCCCAGCCTACAATGCTTCAGCAGCACCCCACAGCCCTTAGAATAAAGCCTAAATAAAGCCTTAGTGGCCCCACTTTCCACTTCAGGCACCTCTCACTGCTCACACTCTACACCTCAGCCATGGTAAACCTCTTGCAGGTCCTCAAAAGTGGCACCTCCCCAACCCCAGCAAGCTGCCTCCCTACCTGGCCAACTCTCACTCATCTTTCAGGTCTTTCCTTCCAGGAAGACTCCCTTCACCTGTAAGCCTTGGTTAGGTGCACCCACTGTGTGCTTCCAGCCCACCTCTACCTCCTCAAGATGGTGCTTCCCCCGCACTGTCATTGTCAATTTCCTTAATGCATGTCCTGCCAGACAAGTAAGTACTATAAGGACAGAGATTAGGTTCATTTTATTCATTGTCGTATCTCCACAAGTATTTTGCTCACTCAATAAATCTGTTATAGTTGTTATTATATAGCACTAGCATTACACAACAGGCACAAATGGCAATATGGTATCTAAGAAATTCAAACCAAGACTTAGCACTGGCCAGATCTACAGTAAAATAGATATTTCAAGGAACCACAGCTAAGTTGCCTGTGTCTGTCACACACACACAAAAAATAACAAAAGGATCACCAAAAGGCTAGAAAAGAAGGCACGTGATGACCAAAGACTAAGAGATCTAAGGTCATTCAGCACAGAGAAATAGAGGCTAGGGTAGTTTAGTGACCTCCTTAAATCATTAAACAAAGACACCATAATTTACAGAAAGGTACGTATACAGAGTCAGAGAGCCTGGTATCCATCTGAGAATTGAATAAGGAGAAAGAGGTTTAAATTAAAGCATGAAGAATTTAATCCAACAAAGACAGTTTTTTTTTATTATTGGTAAACACCTGAGTGTTTTGCTGATGAATGCAGCAGCTGGTCATTCACTCATTCGTCGAACATACATTGAATGAAGACCTTCTCTGCTCAGGCACATCTATTATACACAGTATGGTAAATTGTAGTGAGGCTGCACAGGTGTTAGAGAACACAGGAGAAGAGGATTTACAAATAGCTTGAGGACGAACAATGGTCAGAAATGCCTGCAAGCACCACAGGTGAACTGAGTCTGAAGGAGGAGTGTGAGGTACGCCCTGCTGGGAGGAAGAACATAGAGGCACAGGTTGGCTTTCTGGTGGTCCCGGAAAGGTCTGAAGCAAAAGAAAGTCAGAATTAGATTTGCAGGCTATAAGAGTCCCTCCAGCACAGGGCTGAATGTTTGGAGAAAGGCAGAGAGGGTTAAGAGACCATGTTAGTAATCCAGGTGAGAGGTGGATGGCTGGAACAAGAATAGTGACAACAGGATAAAAAGGAAATAGGTAGAAAAGACACTTACGATTACCCCAGAAGAATTTGGATTAGAGAAGGTAAAAGGAAGAGATTTTTTTTTAAACAGTGAAACTTTCTAATTTGAGCAGCTGAATGAATGATAGATGCCGGGTGAGATACAGAATATCAGAAAAAAATAGGTTTTATAAAAAAAATACGGAATTATTTTGGACACGATGAATTTGATATACCTATGTAAACAGGTGGGCAATTGAAAATACAGATTTGGAGTTTAGGAGAGACATGTGAACTGGAGAAATAGATCTGAGAGACTAGTACTTTATATGGAACGATACGGTTAAGGGAAAAAATCTAGAGTGAGAGGAAAAGAGGGGTGGAGACAGAAGAAAGAAGGAAAAACAGCACTGCTTAAGGGTCATGTAGAGGGGTGGGAACTCCTTAGAAGATGTCCAGAAACCCACCAAGAAAAATAACAAAAGGATAGTGTCACTGAAACCAAAGGAGAAAAGAGTTTTGTACAAACAAGAGCAATAAACAGTATCAAATTCAAAAGAGGACAGGAGAGCGTCTACTGCATTTGGTAATAGGAGGCCACCAACGACCCCGGTGGGAGAAGGGGAAGGGTGGATGGGGCCCAAGCTATGGAGCAGAGACCACACTGAGCCATGGAGGGGCTGCAAGGCAAGGATGGAGAGTGAGTGAGTGAAGTGAGTACTTGTTTAAGAAGATGGCTGTGAAGACAGGTAGGAAAAGTGAATAATACTGAATGTTATACTTAGGTGTGTATTGGAGTTTGTTGTTTGTTTTCTTGAGGGACCGGGGCATGAATCTTGGCTACACCACCAGCTCTGTGACCTTGGATAAATCATTGTATACCAGACATTCAGTTTTCTTAGCTGCAAAATAGGGCTAATAACGTCCTGAGTAGCACTGCATGAGGATTAAAGAAAATAATCCACATAAATCTTTTAGGACCAGCTTTTGATACATGGAAAGCATGCAAAGAGAAATTTATAATTATCATTATATATAAATGCTGAGCGGGAATGAACCACCAGACAGAAAGAAACCAGAGAAAGATGGGTTAAATGGTTCCTACAGGATCCAGACCTAGAAATGTCATGGGGAGGACTGGTCCTGGACAAGAGGAGGATGCCTCATTTGGAGGTTTTTAAAAATTATGGGCAGACTAAGTCATCAGAGTGACTTCCCACAGGAAATTCACAGTCTCACAGCATCTTCTACAGCAAACTGTGCATGGCTGCTACCACCAAGCCTCCCTAGAGGCTTTCCTCACCCCTGGCTGACTCTGCACCCATACATGCTACTCAGCACAGCCTGGATCCTACACACCTGAGTCAGTCTTAGTGAACCCCAAGAGACACTCATTGATTTATACACAGCCCATTTCCACCAAGGATTTGAACTGAATTCCTCAGAATTCCCTCAGAAGTCCCAAGAACTGTCTTACACAAATATTTTTCGGGAATCTAGGATCATCAGAACTGAAACAAGCTCGTATTAGCCTCACTTCTGACTGAAACTTGGTCCCTCAGAGCAGCCCCTTGATAACAGGAGGTGACTTCATCGTGTCAACTGCCATCAGAGCAATAGCAATCCCACTCCATTACTCCTTTTTCTCCCACCTCTGCTCCAAAGCCAAGATTCCCTGCTGGGTACCATATTTTAAGGCAACCAATATTATTCAATAATCATTTCAAAACAAGGCCATGTTTTTCTTGTTATTATCATCACTGAGTAATCTTCTGCATACAAATCTAATGATATTTTTCCAATATCAACATATGTATATATTTAATATACATATATTTAGTATATAGTGTGTGTGTGTGTGTGTGTGTATATATATATATACATACATAATTTGTGGGGTTTTTTAGTGTTTACAATAACCTCACACCACTGATTAATAGCAAGAGCAAGTCTAACAGTAAAAACAAAACACTCAGCAAGTGTCTTTGTTTTCAAACAAACTCATTCTGGTCCATGCAATAACCAAACTAATGAGGTAGGCTTTTCCAAATAATCCTATAATCTCAAGCCATGACCATTCAACTCTTCCAAAGCTCTTTCAGAACATCTTATGTCTCTGAGGTTGAGATTCGATAATCACACATGGGTCAAAATAATGCACTTTACCTGGTGGAGAACCTGTGTGAGATGGGTCCCCATAGTGCCCATAATGCGGTGGAGAAAGGCCTATTCCAGGCTGGGACTGAGAATAAGGAGGTGTAGCCACATAGCCTTGTTGACTCATTATGAAAATATCATTCCAAGGAACAGTTCTATAAAAGAACCCTGCAACAGAAAAAAGAAATTGTTAACAAGAGGGTTTGAGTCACTTAACATTATTAAAAATATAAACACTGTTAATAAATGTTTTTGATGGTTTGAGGAAAGGTACAATTATCAGGTGCATGAGACAGCTTCATATCATACATCATATCATTACCCCCTAAAAAGGCTCTAACCATAGCTCTGTGGAACTCAGCAACTCACTTCTATAGCCCTAGGCAAATACTCAGGCATGAAATCCTGAATAACAGCTGCCAACCACTTTTTCATTGTAAGACTAAACTGTTTCACAGTCTCTCATAAATGTATCTACTATTTTGGTGCCTTTGGTTTCCACAGCCCCATTACAGCACAGAGCTTGTCACTGGCAATAATCACCTTGTCATTCAATCGACTGACCAGCAGAACTGCCAGTAGTCTGCAATCAGATGTTTTGACTTGTGTCAGTTTAGTGCTATCCTAATTAGTCATTTTAACCAGGCAGTTAAGATAAAGAGAAATCAAAAGTCCAACAAATATAGCAGAAGGTAAGGTGATAATGGACTGACTTTATGAGTCATATATTGATGAAGCCAGGTGGCAGCCTACAACTATTTGAGAGTTGTCAGTGGTTTCTCGGTCAAAGATGACACTTTCTTTCTGATTTAAATATCATACCTCTAAGAACATATGCACATATATTTAAGAAACTAAGGAAAAAAGTCCAATTGCATATGTGTTTAGGCACATACACACACAACTCACAAATACAACAGATCTATCTTGATTCTACTCAGAACCCAAACATCAATTTGTTTTAAATTTGTCATTTTCTCCAAGTTTCATAAATAAGAGACATTTCATAGAACTATTCTTAAAAAAAATTTATAATAGAAAAAGCTCTGAATCCTGGCAAGAGAAGTGGGTTTACACTACAAATCTGCCAATACTTGGCTGTGTGACACGGAATAAGCTGAAGAACCTCTCTGGGCATCAGGTCCCTCTTACAAAATAAAGCTTCTAAAAGCCTCTCCAGATATAAAACAATGATTCTATGATTTCTCTCCAGTTTTTTCACCCAGCATAGGAATATTCTTCCTTTTGTTATTTTATGATGCTACCTTTTACGCTAAAAGTTCAGTGCAACCTGCTAAGGTCTGAAATCTATATTCAGGAAACTGCATTCTTCATTTGGTTTCGTTTTCGTATTAAACTCTAAGACTCCAAAATTAAAGCAACGAAGTAAAAATATTATAAGATCACTTTCTTCTCCTTGGAAAAGGAGCTCTAAAGAAAGGAGAGATAGGCCTGCTGGTCCACTGTGTTACTGACAATATATTTTCCCTCCTCCCACTTAGCGGAGAGAGACGTGGCAGCCTGAGCTTTGGTCAAGCTCATCCAACCAAGCGCATTTAGGAAGTCAGCAGGAACACACCTACGTAGCAGCCTGTTGCTGAGTGACAGAAAGGAAAGGCAGGGATGTTCACTCCAAAGAGCAGGAAGCAGTCGGGTCCCTCTTAACTGGTCCTGGCAGGAATTTGCTTCCCCACGCAATCCAGTTTGCCACGTCAAACTTCCTCACACGGAGCCCCAAGTTACAGAAACCTGACTCAGCTTCAAGAGGCAACATGGCAGAAAGCCACTTGCCACGAGCAGACCGAGGCTCAAAATCTGGGGAGCTTCAAGCCCAGGACAACCCCCAGTCCGCTGTCACTCGACCATTCCAGCCAAGATGGAATCTGCCCCTGGGCCAAGTTCAGATTTGGACAAATCAGTTTCACTATCAGGCTGTCCCGAAGCTTGAAGATACAGCTGCCAATATTACCATGAGAATTCACAACATTCCCTTCCTCCAAAGAAGGGGAAATTAAGTTGATACGGAGATCAGAAAACCACTGGCAGCGACGCTGGAATACCGTGGCTACTGAGGGCCGTAATCAGGGAGTTAGTTCCAGCATCCCCAGACACAAAGATGGGGGCGGGTAAAAAATGCCCACGCCCACCCACCCCACCCCCAATTATTAAACTGCACGAAGGGGCTAAAGGAGCAAAGTAGGAGGTCTCCTCCGCTGCCCTGCCACAGGTGAGCATCCAGCCTCTGCCCACCCCCGACCCCCGTCCGGGCACCGCACCCCACTCCAGCTGTGCCTGGGGAGGGTCCCGCCGGAGCGCAGCTAGGCTGGGCGAGGCATTACCTGGTCGGCTCCCGCACGCCGCCGGGCTTCCGAGAGCCTGCGCTCTGCTCCCAGTGCCGGTTGCCCCCGGTGACCCAGGTCCCGCGGCGGCCGCTTCTCCCGCCGTGCCTCGCCTCGGGCCGGTGTCCCCACAGGGTGGCTTCGCTCGCGGAGTTGCAGCTGGGCTGGGAACTGCCACGTCAAACACTCTCCCGGCTGCGCGCCCCCGGCGCCCGGGCTCTGACCAGCGGCCGCGCTCCAGCCGGCGCACGCGCACAAACGCCGGCAGGGCGGGGCCTGCGGCGGCGCCCGCCACCCAGCGCGGCACGCGTATTGGCCGCGCGTCCTCCCTTTTTTTTATCTTTTTGCCCCTTCCTGTCCGTCTTGTTTGCCTGTTCCTTTCCCTCCAACAGGTCAAAGATTTTAATGCTGTTGCTGAATCAGAGCAACATTTTCACCGTGCAGCCCCGTAGGAAGAAGGGAGTTTGTATTGAGGGTTCATTCATTCTTTCATTCAACAGGTTGCAGATTCGGCTGTTCATTCATTACATATTACTTGAGTAACTAGGATATTTCAGGCACTGCACTGCCGATACCGGAAGGTACACGCTTCCTGGATCTCGAAGAGATTACAGTCTAAAGGCGAATCTGGCACGTGTACACGGGCAACTTGATGACGTACTCGTGCGATGCACTAGAGAGGAAGGAACTCCCAAGGCAGCTGTCAGCGCGGCGCAAAAAGGGAGGAAAGGATGTCCCAACTGAAAAGTATGGGAAGACGTGTCTTCACTGAAGCTAGGATTGCTAGATTTCTGTGTATTCCTTCAACGAATGTCTACATATTCGTTGTCTGTGAAGTAGGATGACTGATCCCACCCCAAAATAAGGATCGCTACATGTGTAAGCACCCAACGTTTAGCTCACTGTACTGTGAGAAACAGCTGAGAAAGAAAGGTGACCTATGTGGGACCTGGAACTTGACCTCTCTCTCTAGACTTAAAAATCAGGACCATCCGGCTGCTTTCTCACAACCCCCCACTGCTAAATAGAAAGACCTTCAGACAACCCGAGGTTTGGTGTCACTACCACTTTGTTCAAACTAAAACCAGACCAGTGTTTTGTTTTCAAAACACACTTTCTTCTGGAGTACAAGAAAGTGAAAGCTACTTGACAGATTCCTTTAGTGATGAAATGCCTAGGTATTAGTAAAAACTTACATGAGTATGATGCTTCTGCTGAAATGCTCCATGAGTTTTGCAGGCATTTTATGTTGTTCCAGGGTAGTGAAGACTAATGGTCCCTTTCCGCATGTTACTTTTGTAAGATGTTAAGCTGTGATGCCCTGCCCACGTCCAGTTCAACACTGGTCAGGTTTGAAAATCTGCAATGAAAATTTGGTTTTAAATTTGTTTCTTATATTCTCAATATGATGGAAATATTTGATAGAGTTTAGGAAGCTTTGCCTTGTTGAAGCAGTACAACTTGTAAGAGCAATTAAAAAAAAAGTTTTCATATCACAGCCATGACACAATGTAGGAGAGAGTAGAGTCACTTGGAAATAGGAAGTGATGACTTCGTTAGCTTGTAGCTCCTGTAAAACCATTAAATTTGAATTAGTACATTTGTTCTCTCTCCTTACTCAGGGCACCAGGACAAACAACTTGTGGTTTCAGTTCTAAGACCGTTTTTAATTCCTTAATGTTTAAAGCTGGGAGGGATTTTAGAGAGATGGATATTCAACTCAATATTCAGTAAGGTCTGAGTTCAACCCAATCATTTTATAGTTTAATAAACTGAGGTTCAGGAAATTAAGATGACTTACTAGTCTTAGAGTCAGTGGGAAGTCATGCCTTCTGATTCTAATTCCAAAGTTCTTTTCATCTCATATTTTTTTTCTTTTTGATATTACTCTGATTTGCTATTCTCTATTAACTGGTTCTGCCTTTTTCTCCTGTTACTACTTTATATTCAAGCTTTCAAATAACTAAAATATTAATTAACCACACAATTCCACCAGTGATTGGAGTTACTAATCAGAAATCTCTTTTTCTGATGACATGAAATTCTGGTTTCAGTCCTGCTTCCCTTCTCATCGCCCCCAGTACCCATCCCTTAAGTGACTAACTTCTTACTTTATTCCTGTGGTTGGGCCCCTGAACTTCATTAGACCTGAGGGTCAGCCTGGATTCCCAGCCCTCCTGGGTCTGACGTGAGCTCTTTCCACCTGCGGTCAGCTGCTGATATTCCATATGTAATTAACTTGGTCACCCTGGTAACCATATCCTAATTGAAAGGTGAGGTCACAGGGAATGCCCATGTGCTGGGGTTCTGTGTTCTTAGGGTCTTTCTGTTCTAACTTTAAAAGGAAAAGAAAGAAGAGAGTCAACTCTGCAAAGACTATACAGAAAGAAGGAATTTCCTGACAATACTCAGGGTTCTGTCTGATAGGTGGCCTTTGGAAAGTCAGAATTATGATGCTCTAAGCATTTATGTAAACTATGAGGTTTCTAATTACAAAGCTACAGTTTGAAGCAACTTTATATTTTTTTAAAAAAACTGAAATGGCCAAGATTTGGACTATGTTACATACATGGAAGCACAGTAAATTAGGCCAAGTTAAGTGGGGCTAGGGGAAAGGGTACATGGTAGGCTGAGTAGCAACCAATAACAGTAACAATAGAGTTCAGGTGTTCTACAAGGGCCAACACCAACGTGTTTCTGGAATTACTTTTTTACAAATAACAGCTTTATTGAGATATAATTAACAATCACCCATTTAAAGTATACAATCCAATGGTTTTTAGTATGTTCACAGAGTTGTATAGCCATCACCACGATCAATTTTAGAACATTTTCATCCCTCCTCAATAAACTCTATCCATTGGTATAGTAACTCCCCTTTCCCCCCTACCTTCCTCATTCCACAGTCCTAGGCAACCACTGATTTACTTTCTGTCTATAGATTTGCTTATTATGTACATTTCATATAAATGGAATCATATAATACGTGGCCCTTTGTGATGATCCTTTTACACGTTCATGTTGTAGTATGTATCAGTATTTCTCTCCTTTTTATTGCCAAATAATATTCCATTATGTGGATATAGCACATTTTATTTATCTACTCATCAGTTGATGGGCATTTAGGTTGCTTCACCCTTCTGGCTATTATGAATAATGCTGCCATGAACACTTATGTACAAGTTTTTGTTTGGATATATGTTTTCATTCCTCTCGGGAATTTAATTCCCAAATCAAATTAAAAATGTACTTAAAAAAAAAAAAACCAGACAGTCTGGCTCCAAAGGTTGTGCTCTTAGCAACTATGCAATATTGTCACTCTGTATGAAATTTTATTTTTAAAATAAAATATGCAATGTCAAACCACCAAAAAAAAACAAATTAAAATTGAAATCAATTGAGAATATAACTCACCAAAGCTGATTCAAGAAGAAACAGAAAAGAAGTTAAACACAGAGCTACCATATGACCCAGTACTTTCACTCCTAGGTAGAATTACTTTTTGAGTATCTCAGTATCTTGCTCTGAGTGTGCTACATCACTTATGGCTTTGGCCACAGAGTGGGCAGTATGATTGCACTGCCAAACCAGTTGACTCAGGTTTAAATCCTGACACTATCACTCACTACTAGCTATGTGAGTTTTATTTATGTAACAAGTATTTATTAAGCACCCACTATAAGCTGGATACTATTCTAAGTGCCGTGGATACAAAGTCAGATGTGATACCGCTCTGGCTGTTAAAAGTTCATGGAATAGTATAGGGATGGGCAAACTACGAAACCTGGCCAACCTGCCTGTTTTTGTAAAGCCTGTGAGCTGAGAATGATTTTTACATTTTTAAGTGGTTGAAAAAATCAAAAGAAGAATAATACTTTGTGACACATGCAAATTACATGAAATTCAAATTTCAGTGTCCATAAATAAAGTTTTATTGGAACACAGCCATACTTTTCATTAACACACTCTGTGGTTGCTTTTGCACTGCAATGGCAGAGTTGAGTAGTTGTGACAGAGACCACAAAGCCCACAAAATCTGAAATATATACTACCTGGCCCTTTATAGAAAAAGCTTGCCAACCCCTGGTCTGGTGGGACCTACAATTCTAGTTCAGTGGATTAGCATTCTGTGAGAAGATCCAGGTTGCCACAGGAAAATGTAAGAAGGGACACTTAGCCCAGACTTGAAACGTGAGAGCTATCTCCCGGTAGAGGGAGTGTGTTCCCTGTCTAAACCTCAGTATCCTCATCTATAAAAGTGGGAGTAATAATAATAGTAACCTCAAAGATTGTTCTGGGTATTAAATGAGATAATACAGATAAAGCACTTAGTACAGTGTTTGGCACATAATAAGTGTTCAATGATGTTTTGGTGCCATTGTCATAACCTTCATTATTAATAGCATATTTGTGACAATTGAATGTAAGTAGATAAAGTCTAAGGATGAAACCCCAGGGAACCCTACAATGGGTGCAGTTTCTAAGCTTACGAACCTTGGCTTACTTGTACATGTCGGATACAGTCTTCTCATTGTGATCATGAACATTAAAGGATATAAAATAAATGAAGTGCTATGGAATAAGGTGAAATAGAGCAGGGTAAGGAGGATTGGGAATGCTGAGTTGGCAGTGGAGAGTATTAAATGGTGTAATTAAGTGATTATAGTATTACATAGGGTAGTTAGGGTAGGGTTCTGAGGGGGCCCTGGAGGCAGTTCACTCAGATCTCCTTTCAAGATAACTTGCTTCAAGGAATGTAAGGGACTGACAGCCTTCAGTTTTCATGGCTTTGGGCTTGCTAGGGCATTCATCCCAAAGCAAATGCCCTCTCAGCAGTTCCAGGCCAATGGCTGAGTATGGTGGATACTAAAGTCACAGTATTTCTGTCCAACATGGGACTCCTCTGTAAGAAACCTCTCCTCTGGGGTTCCTATTGCCCTGGCCAAGACTTCCTCAGAGAGCTGCAGTGCAATTTGAGGCTCATCCTACCCAATCCTCCCACCTCCTCCACTGCTTTTCACAGGTGTCAGATCTGCATGCCTCCTGCCTCCTGTTCCCTCTTTTATATTCTTCACATGTGTTTTCCCCAATAACTCTCTTGTACATCTAATTCCACATTGGTGACTGCTTTTCAGGGGGCCTGAATTGATACAGCATCGCAAGGTGTGATCTGAGCAAAGCCTTGAAGGAGGTCATGGAGGCAGCCATGCAGATTACCTGGGGGCCTGGCATTCCATGCAGAAGGGAGAGCCTCCAGAGTCCCCATGTTAAGAAGGAGGGTGCCTGGCATGCTCCAGGAGGAGGAGACCAGCAAGGGAGGAGCTGAGGGAATGAGGGAAAATTGTAGGATAGAAGGGCAAAGTGGGGAAGGAGATGGTATATGATACTTTAGGCCATTTTAAAAGAGTTTGATTTTTATTCTGATTTTTTAAAGGGGTCATTTCAAGTTTTGAACTGAGGAATGGTAGGATCTGATTTGTTTTTCAATTTTTTTTTTTACTTATATGTGAGGCGGCATCTCTTCATAGAGAATCTGGTGTTCAGAAAACATTTATTTTACAAAGTCTCAGTGAGATTTTAGGCCTCAGAAATTTATCCTTCAATCATTTGGTTTCCCATAAGTTTTCTCGGTGCTGGCTAAGGTTTGAGGAGGAACAGCAAACGTAGCTTTAGGACCTACTATAAAAGTAGGAGGAAAACTTGAGTCATGACGGCTGCATGGCCATAGTTCTGTATTCATAGCTCACCCCTTAGACCATATTCCTGGTGACTTGAAAGGTTTTCCAATTGATGAAGTAACTGAGATAAGACTCAGTGTTTTTCTTGCACTGACTTTCTTGATCTAAGCAAAAAAGTCAGGAGAACAGGCACTTAAGAGGTGAATGAAACCCAATTTTTATGTAACAAAGTGCTTATAAGGAAGGTACTCTCACCTTCATAATATTGAAAGCTTATTATGTGGTATTCTATCACAATCTTGCTATTAAGATTGAATTGAGAAATAAAAAGCAGCTGATAATTCACTAAAATAGGAAGAAGTAGAAATGGTACTCACAACTTAATTGAAGTCAGTGCTTGAATACATGATCATTAACAAGAAGAAATGATTTTCCTTTGATTCCTTCCTTGAATCCACTTACTTGATTACCTAGAAAAATAATGCAATTCTATATTGTTAATTATAAATTAAAATATCAGAAATTTAGATTTTGGAATATTATATTTGTGACAGAGACTGATAATTTTTCTGGGATACTATCCATTCTTCTGAGTTTCAGCTGGTGTGTGATTGATTACTCAGCCAAAGACAGCAGCCCTAGCCTTCTTTACAACTGGTTTTCATTCTGTGATGCACTGACCAGAGTGGAAATTACGTGTGCAACTTCTTTGTCTCATCTTTAGAGTTTCCATCCCAATTCTCTCATCTTCCTGCAAGCTGAGATGTAGACATGGTAGCGATCAAGGCAAATTAGCCATCTAAATGAGGACAATTCTCTAGGGGTGATGACAAGAAATAAGATGAAAGGAACTCTGGTCCCTGGATATCTCCATGAAACTCATGTCTACCTCTGAGCTGTTATATGACAGAAAAATACACTCTAGTTTGAGCGAGTGATTTTGGGTGGAGGAGGGACCTCTTACAACAAATAATTATATATTTTAAATTAGTATATTCAAAAAAAAAAGTAATACCTGTCAATTGTACATTGAATATACTAATTTAAAATATATAATTATACTAGTCAGAGTAAATCTGTCATAAACAACAGATCAGCATATATACTAGAATAACAAGGGTACTATGGATAAGACTGAATTAACCAAATATGAGAAAATGTAGAGACAGTTTGGTGATTCTATTGCTTTGATGGAGTCTAGCATTAAAACCATACCCTGATGGGTAAGGGTGGAGTTTTCTTTTGAAGGGAGCAGATGTTTCTATCATTAATCAAAATGGATAGTGTTTTATTGACCAAAAACTAAGGTGATTTTCTGGACTGAGGAAGGAGAGGGTTCCCTCTCCCCTTCTTCCTAGGTCTAAAAGTTCAGTCTAGACTTAGAGACACAGAGAAGTCTGCCACTATGCCAGTTGGGGAGTAGGTCTGGAGAGCTCATCCTGGCCACAAATGTCCTGTGTTGGTGGCAATAGTAAGAGCAGAAGCCCGTTTCCTCTGGAGCACCTGCAGCCTCTACGAGCACTTCTGAGTCCCATTCATCTCCACCAACAGGCATTGAGAGCAATTGTTTAGAGGTGAGTAGGGCAGGGTTCTTTCTCACTTTGGCTCTGATGAATTGGAAGCCTTAATATTGTTAAGAAGTCAATTCTTCCCAAATTCATCTGTAGATTCTATGCAACCTGAATCAAAATCCCAGCAAGGGTTTTTTCTTGAGAAAATGACTAGCTATTCAAAAATTCATATGGAAATATGAAATACCTATATTAATCAAAACAACTTTGAGGGACTTCCCTGGTGGCACAGTGGTTAGGAATCCGCCTGCCAGTATAGGGGACACAGGTTCGAGCCCTGGTCCAGAAAGATCCCTTATGCCATGAAGCAACTAAGCCCGCGAGCCACAACTACTGAACCCACATGCCACAACTACTGAAGCCCATGCGCCTAGAGCCCGTGCTCCGCAACAAAAGAAACCACCGCAATGAGAAGCCTGCACAAGAAGAGGAGCCCCTGCTCACTGCAACTAGAAAAAGCCCTCCCACAGCAGTGAAGACCCAACACAGCCATAAATAAATAAATAAATAAAATTTATTTTTAAAAAAAATCAAAACAACTTTGAAAAAGAACAGAGTTGGGGAACTTATATCATCTGACTTTAAGACTTATTATAAAGCTACAATAATCAAATCAGTATGGTATTAGCAACAAAATAGACAAAAACATTAAGGAAACAGATTAGAGATTCTGGATATATTTATATAGAAATATATATATTTATATTCAATTGATTTTCAACAAAGTTAAAAAAGGAGAACAGGCTTTTCTTGTCATTCCAATAAATGGTACTGGAACAATTTGATATTCACATGCAAAAAAATGAACTTCAATCTGTACCTCCTACCTCGCATCATATTTAAAAATTAATTCAAGGGCTTCCCTGGTGGCGCAGTGGTTGAGAGTCCACCTGCCGATGCAGGGGACGTGGGTTCATGCCCCGGTCTGGGAGGATCCCGCATGCCGTGGAGCGGCTGGGCCTGTGAGCCATGGCCACTGAGCCTGAGCGTCCGGAGCCTGTGCTCCGCAACAGGAGAGGCCACAGCAGTGAGAGGCCCACGTACTGCAAAAAAAAAAAAAAAAAAATTAATTCAAAATGGAACATAGATCTTAATGAAAAACCTAAAACTTTAAAATCTAGATCACAAATACTTTTCTCCTGTTTTCTTCTAGAGACTTTAATGTTCCAAGAACAAAAACACATGTCTGTACACAAATGTTCATAACAGCATTATTTGTAAAGGCTCAAAGCTGAAATTAACCCAAATTTCTATGAACAGGTGAATAGGTATACAAATTGTTGTATATCCATACAGTAAAATACTCAACAATAAAGAGGAATGAACTACATGCAACAAATGAATGAATCTCAAAATAATTATGTTGAGTGAAAAAAGCCAAACAAAAAGGAGAACAGAAGATTCCATTTTCATAAATTTCCAAAAAATGAAAACTAATGTATAGTGACAGAAAGTAGATCAGTAGTTGCTAGAAATGGGGAGGGGGCAGAGTGGGGGATTATAGAGGGGCAATGGATACTTTTGAGGTTGATGGATATGTTCATTATCTTGATTGTGATGATGGTTTTACAGGTGTGTGTGTGTGGTGTGCGTGTCTGTGTATCTCAAATTGTGTATTTAATTATGTAGAGTTTACTGTATTTTAATTACATACTTTTAATTGAATTTATTGTTTTTCTACAGGCTTGATATTTTTGTGATATTAAGATTTTCCAACCCAGACCATACTCAGTTGATTGCTTTGCCTTTGAGCCCTTCAATAAGTTAGTATAGATTTTTTTGGTTTCTGTTTTTTGTTGTTTTTTTTAAAATATTGGTCCTGTATTTTTCTTTTTAGCTTAATTCTTTAGTGCTATCTGTTTTATGTGTGTTTGCTTTTTCTCATTTCTGTGTCTGTTTATTGACAGTAAGGGAAAGAAAAGCTATTGATTTTTAAATATATATGTGATCAAATTATCAAATTCTCTTTTTTTATTACTTTAAAACTGATATTTTTAGGTGTACAACTACATCATCAGCTCTATATATTTTTTATACCAGTGGTTTTACAAATTATTTCATTTAACATTTTTTATTGCTCTCATTGAAACTTCCAAAATAATGTTGATTAATAAATGATGGTGGGCTTCCCTGGTGGCACAGTGCTTAAGAATCTGCCTGCCAATGCAGGGGACACGGGTTCGAGCCCTGGTCTGGGAAGATCCCACATGTCGTGGAGCAATTAAGCTCATGCACCAGAGCTACTGAGCCTGCGCTCTAGAGCCCGTGAGCCACAACTACTGAAGCCCGCGCACGTAGAGCCTGTGCTCCTCAACAAGAGAAGCCACCGCAGTGAGAAGCCCGCGCACTGCAAAGAAGAGTAGCCCCTGCTTGCCGCAACTAGAGAAAGCCCACGTGCAGCAACTAAGACCCAACGCAGCCAAAAATAAAATAAATAAAATACATAAATTTAAAAAAAAAACAAAAAACGATGGTGAACATTTCTGTTCGCGCTCTTAAAGGAAATGGCTTTAGCACATGTATTCAAATGATGTTTTAGGTAAAAGTGATAAACATCACAAATACAGAAACACCTGTTCTGGTTTGCTTTCCTTTAGTATAAAGGTTGGAAAGCTAAAATAATATTTTCCAGAATTCCTTGCATTGAGGATTTTTTTCGTTCTTTGATATTTTCTATATTTTTCAAATTTTCTACAGGGAACACATAACTTAACCCAAGTACACATAGCTGGTAAGTGGTCAAGCCAAATAAATATACACAAGTATATCCATCAAAACACTGTCCCAATGAGCATGGTTGCTTCTCATTGGATTTATTATTGTATTGTAATTGCATTATTTGTTATCTAAATTTTATTTGCATTATCTATCTCACTTGGAAGATTGAATAAGAACAGCCCAGCATACATGTTGGCACTTGTCTTTTGGTGATCTCACCTATGTATTCTTTGCCTTTGCTGCTTTTAGCCCTGCTCACTTGTAACAAATTCTACTTGTTGCTATAATGTGATCCTTTTTGTTCTTACTTTGTTACAAAGCAAGCTACTCATTTGTTGAGGAGGGGCAATTTCAATATTTCAGAAGCTGATTTTGTCCCTCTCTGCTCTTACACTTCAGGTGTGCCTCTACCAGATGTTAATGTGCTATACGAATGTGCCTCTCTACTTAACCCAGATTTCATAGGATAATCAAATGTCAGAGTTGGAAGAAGCCTTAAAAATCATTCTAGTCTGGGCTTCCCTGGTGGCGCAGTGGTTGAGAATCTGCCTGTCAATGCAGGGGACACGGGTTCGAGCCCTGGTCTGGGAAGATCCCACATGCCGCGGAGCTACTAGGCCCGTGAGCCACAACTACTGAGCCTGCGCGTCTGGAGCCTGTGCTCCGCAACAAGAGAGGCCGCGACAGTGAGAGGCCCGCGCACCGCGATGAAAAGTGGCCCCCGCTCTCAGCAACTAGAGAAAGCCCTCGCACAGAAACGAAGACCCAACACAGCCAAAAAATAATAATAATAATAAAAGCCTATTTTAAGAGTTAAGCAAATTTGAATTATAACTGCATTTCAAGAGAATACTTTTTTTTTTTTTTTTTTTTTTTTTGCTGTACGCGGGCCTCTCACTGTTATGGCCTCTCCCGTTGCAGAGCATAGGCTCCGGACGCACAGGCTCAGTAGCCATGGCTCACGGGCCCAGCCGCTCCGCAGCATGTGGGATCTTCCCGGACCGGGGCACGAACCCGTGTCCCCTGCATCAGCAGGCGGACTCTCAACCACTGCGCCACCAGGGAAGCCCCAAGAGAATACTTTGAAGCAAAATTTTATAAAAGAATTCTGTCTCTCTCTCTCTCTCTCTCTCTCTCTATATATATATATACACACACACACACACACATTAAAATGTGTAACAAATAGAGAGGGGGAGGGGAGAAGGGAGGGGAGGGGAAGGGAAGTCATCCATTTATGGCTCACTTTAACCCAACACTGTACACAGTGCTTGAGTTCCTGGGAATTTGGCTCTTACCTTCTGTCTTTCTAGGTTCCACACCTTCTTACCCTGGATTGCACTGACAGTTTCCAAGCCGTCCAAGGGAAGATACAAATCTGTTTTTGTAGCACAATGCTTTAACTCTAAAAGCCAATTCTTCTGCCTCCAAATTTCAGCTTTAAGGTCTCATCTTTACAGAAAGCAGGTGCAAAGTGTCACTGAGTGGGAAGCAGAAAGTGGGAAATCAAAACCTTCTCCTTAGATAGGATGACCTTCCATTGTACTCTCTTGGAGAGGAGGAACCGCCTCCTCTTTCCTATTTCTGAGGTTGAACTTTCTGTCCTGTTTAAACGTTATCACTAATGTATCTACTGTTTCTACTATGGTTTTAAACCATTTATTGCCCCACTAAATTAACCATACAGTTTACAATGAAACAAAATCTTTTAAATGGTAATATAAATGAGGGAAAATCTGATTTGTTAGATCTCACCACTCTGTCACAAAACTTTGGCTTCACTAAATCTTGATAGTCTCATTATCTACATAAAGAACCCTAACTTCTACATTCTATATTCTCTCCACAAATGTTGGCTAATTTCTCAGATGGTTTTCACATAACCTTTTCTTTTTTCTAATTCGTCACTGCCTTGCTTCCTTATTTCTTGCCTCTCTCTATTAAGCCCTTTTAAAAGAACCAGCTCCCTCCTCCCATGCATCAGGTGCTTACAAGGCCCTGAAAAACATCGCTGCAATTACAGACTGATGAAAAAAATCTCTTATCACTGAATCACCTGAGTTAGCAAATGAGTGGCACTTCCCGGTCTTTATAATCATTGTTCCTGCTCTTTGCATGAGTGTGATAGACTGAAGTCTAGGCTCCTATGTAGATGTGTGACCCTTCGTTTCTATAACTGGGATAATGTCTTCCTCATGTAATTAGGCATAAAAGCTTTGAACATTTTGCATTTCCTCAGTATATCTCCATCCAAATTTGTTTTTTTAAGATAAGACAACAGGCCTCAAATGGGGTCACTCATACTAAGCCCCACGTCACCAAACCAAGACTTAATTACAGTTTGGGCTCTCCCAGAAATGGAATCTCACACCAATCAGGAGTTGCCTGATCAGCAGTAGCGAGGTAATCTGCCTGATAGACCCATGCTGCCTGATAGACCCGTGCCATCCCCTAACGGAAAATAACCTTGCAGTAACCAATTTGCTTTTTGCCTGATAAAACTTCCTTGTTCCCACTCCCTTCTACCTATAAAAGCCTTTCATTTTGTGCAGCTGCTCAGGGCTTCTTTCTATCTGCTGGATTGGATGCTCACTGATTTGGGGGACTTGAGCTCAGTAATGAAGCAAGTCTCTGGCAGGCATATCTGTACCTCTGATATCACTTGAATTCAGGGGATGGCAAATACAGCTATGATGTTGCTGCTTAAGAATTTTAATCCTTTTTAAAATGAGCTGTGAATAACCAGCTATATTAATATTAAAGACTAGAAATGTGACTCAGTTTGAGGAAAAAACCTCTCAAAACAAAATACCTCTGTGATATAAAAGAATGTCAAGTCTAGCAAAAATTAAATTTGCAAAATATTCAAGGAATTCCAGAAATATAAAATTATTTGTGAAAGAAAGTTTTGAAAGGACATAATACACACATGGCTATTGGACATGTGTTTTGTAAACCTTGGCTCTTTTTTTTGCCAGTTTATATGTAGAAATATTAGAAGAAATATGGATTTGGGTACTTTCTGCTAGATATTTAAATTTTCTTTGCTTTTTATTTAAAACAAGATGAACCCTTGCAAAATGCTTTATTCAGTATTTTGTGCTGTGAAGAGGGGAAATCAATTAAGAACGGCTTCAGAAACAGATTTCACATGCTAATAATCACTTTAAATGTTATTATTAAAAGAGGAAAATAAATATGTTACTTAAGCCAATGTGAAGAGAAAAATTCTTAGAGGAAATGTATCTCTAGAATAATGATGAAAGGTGAATTGGTATCCTTTGTTGATGGGGCAGAAAAAGACATTCCTGGATGAGAAAACACCTGAACAAGGTCATGGAAAAGTAAAACAACCTGGAGTCATTTTGAGAACTACAAGTTCTTTAATATGGCAGAATCAAGAAATAGGTTTGCTATGGGCTGTGGAGGGTACCTGCCAAGCATTAAGGATGGAGAAGTAATCAAGGGCCAGGTAATGGATGACATTTTATGTTCCACCAAGGTGTTAGGGAATCCTTGGAGGGGGGCGGGCATCAAAGGGTTTCAAGATAGGGAAACATGATTAGATTTGTTACTTTTGTACTATTGGATTTAGTAGCAATAAGGAGGATAAAATGGAAGGTTGTGAGACTAGTGGCAGAAAAGAACTAAGAAAATACCATAATAGTACAGAAAAGAAAAACAAGGAAGAGTGGTGATGGAAGGGGATGAAATTGAAAGAAGATAGGGGAGGAAGGTGAGAGTGAAGATTAAAGTGACTCTGCTGTTTTTGACCTGAGTTATTTCTGAATATGGGGGGATGCCAAGAAAGGGGATATAGGAGGGG
Organism: Globicephala melas; assembly: GCF_963455315.2. NCBI lineage: Eukaryota > Metazoa > Chordata > Mammalia > Artiodactyla > Delphinidae > Globicephala > Globicephala melas. Next base: position 22,204,623 of record NC_083318.1, on the reverse strand, counting down.
GAGTGGCTTCTGGGAAAACATTTATTCCATTTTTGGTTTGTTGCTTTCAAGATGTCCAGAACATATAATTCTAGAGCTCAGGAAGGAATGTGAGATAAACATCTGGGATTCAGCAGCCAAGAAGTGAAGTTCCAATCTTGAAGATGGACATGATTGTTGAGGGAGACATATAGAGTGAGAAGACAGATCCAAAGACAAAACTGTTGGAAGCATCAAGATTTATGGAGTGGGAGAGAAAGAAAAGCCAGAAAGGGAGAGGGAGAGGGAGAGTTAACAAGAGAAGCAGGAGAGAATGGTGCCTTCCTTATATTTCAGCCAACTGAACTCATTACTCATTATTTCCTGAGAATAACAGATGCTTTCCTGTTTCTAAGCCTTTACGTATGACTTTTCATCCTTTCAAAAAGAGTTCCTCTTAAAGTCCTACTTTTCAGAGTCTAAAGTGGAATACCAGGTCTTTTGTGAAAACTTTCCGTATCTTTTCTGCCATAATCTCTCTTTCCCCTGTTTTCCCTGTAGCACCAGTGTCATGAAATTAGACACAGTTGTATTATATAAGGCAATCTTTATATATTAATTCCTTTCAAAATAGCAATAAGGCCGTTACATGTCAGTGTAAATAATATTTTAATGAAAAAATATATTTTCTAAAACAGAACAATTTAGTGAGAAAAGTAGCATTGTTTTACATTTTTGCAAACCTCTTTAATGCCTGGTTTACTAGAAGACAGCTGGATTATCATAACCATTTTTGTATTAAATCTGTTGTGATTAGCTGTTTGGCTGAAGGAAAGAAAGTTCAGCCTTATAGCGATAGGTAGTTGGAAAAAGAAGGACGTATTTAATAGCCTTTTCAGAAAACTGTGGATATTCTTTCTTTTTTGGATATACACCAAAACTTAACAAGGGGTTGTTTCTTAAAGGTTAGTTTGTAATGTGAACGCTGAAACCATATCAATAAAATGTTCAGACTGTTATATTAAAATCCATTTGTCTATCTTGCAATTTGGATGGCCATTTTCTACCCATGTGTGATTTTTGTAACATTGCTTACACATTAGTCATTTGGAAAGTATTGATCCACTGAGTTATGCAAGTCCTTGAAATGTTGACACTTTTCACTATCACATTTGTTCATATTACTATCATATTATGAATCGTATCAGAAAAGCCGTTCGATATTGGGAAACTGTCAAACTCACAGTGGTGGATAAAATTTTTCCAAATTTTCGTTTTTACTCAAAAGCTCAAGTTTAATCATTGGAAACAAATACTGTGTATTTTCTTCAATGCAAGAGTCTGACATCATTAATTTTCAAGAAAATGTCATACCATTCTACTCTGAATATGAATCCTTTGTATATATGCCTTATCCTTCCTAAGGGTAAGAGGAAAGAATTGGCTCAATTCCTATTTGTATTTTCCTTTCAGCTTATAGCTAAAGTTCTTGGGCTTAGTAGGTCCTCAACAAATATTTGTGGATTTGAATTGAATTTATTTCCACTGTGAATTTAAACTACTTTAGGGTTTTCATATGCCCCAGTATGCCTGAGACAATCCCCATTTATGCCTATTCCCTTGTACCATCCACTTTAGGATTTTTTTTCCTGATTTAAACAAGTAGTGTTAAATGTTGTATTAAAATAAGTGAAGATCAATTTGATGGGCCTTTATTCTGTACTTGCAACTTCTGCTGTAGTCTCTTCTAGAAGTATGAGGCTAATATGCAGGGAAAAGAATTCTCAGTTTAGGACATATAAAGAGAGTTGCCTGGTTAGAGAGAATATCTTTCTATTCCAGAACCTTTCTAAATATATATTATATATATATATATGTATTATATATAAACTATACATATATAAAATAACAACTGCTGTTCAGGATAGCATGTGGAGTCTTAATTGATAAAATGATGTGCCCTTGGATTCAGGCGACTAGGAACAGTTAAATCCTTCTGGTCTTGAGGGTGGAGGAAGAAGTATTCAACACAGTTGCCCCTGCAATCTATTTGGTGTTCTAGCCAATTATGCCATGGCCCATGCTACAGACTTCATGATGTAACAAGCTGCCAGGCTGCTAATCAGCAGGGTCATTAGGAAATGTGGGTAATTACAGATTAGTTGTCCACGAAATATGTTCAGGAAATGGAGGCTGGTTACCATACTGTGTACCGAGAGTGGTCTGAGTGCTCTTGCTACAGCAGTTGTGTCAGTATCCCATGGTAAAAATCTTTAAAATTTTCTTATTTTGTTATACATGCCTTTATAAAAATTGCAGTCAACTCTTTTGACAGTAATAGGCTGAAAGCCAAGAGTGTTTCATGAAAAATTAAGTACTGAGTTTCTGTTTCTCAAAAAAGCTAATGTTGAAGGTGTAACTTTCAAAATTTTTAAATTCCCCATCCAACAATGGGGCCATAATTGCTGAGCATGTGAAAACTGAAAGTATCCACTTCAAAAGTTAATGTTATTTTAAGATGATTGTTCCTGGAGATCATGATTTAACATGTGCAGCTGCAGAAGGTGTATTTACATGTCACTCTGCAGCAGGATTTTCCATTTGGATCAAATGATTTTACTTCTACATTTCGCTCATTTTAGATTCCCAGTTTTCTTATGATTGTACAAAAAGTGAAGTGATAGCTGTTATTTTATTAGTTCTAACAGGATGCTAACGTCACAGATAGTTAAATGATGAGACTCTTACAACAACATATCAGGTGCTACAAATAAAAGCCAGCCAATTAAAAATGGTTCAAGATTTTTTCCCATACAAATCATGGAATCAAAGTAAAACTATTTAAAGTTCATTCTGTTTAGATAAAGCATCTCACACTATTGTTAAAAACATTATAAATTTAGTTTAAAAGTTCAACATTGATATAAAATTATTGGCTTATTTCAGTAATAAAATGAACACAAATTTTGATGGACAACTTTGTAAAAACATGGTAAAAGCAATGTTCCACTAAATTAAGATATATACATTGAAGAAATGTGCTTATCATATTGGTTGTGGTACATACAAAATTCATAATTGCATCCTAGAAGAGCTGTGATGATCTAACAATTGAAATAGAAGCTATAGTTGTTAAATTTTATAAATATTTTGTATGTACATGCAGTTAGAGTTACTAAACTGTATACTTCTTTTTTTTTTTTACAAATTTGATGTTGAAATAAAAAAATAATTCAGATTCAGCGTGGAAGTAGATGCTTTCTCTCTTTGCTACATGTTATCAAATTTTAGAAATGCTTGAGCCCTTAAGGAAGTTCTTTGTAAATCAATCTAAGTGCAATACAGTATATTCAACTTACTTGTAAGTACTGAAATAATGAAAGTCCAAATAGTGCAAGATTTGATTTTGAAATTAGATAATAGATCTTTGGGATATCTTGAATGTCCTTTGTGTTCCCACTTTTGTTGGAGAAAATTCTCTGTGCCAAAATAGAATAAAACTCAAATGAATTTAAATTTGGCAAAACATTCAAAAGAATCATAGAGAGAGATAATTTGACAAATTTCATCTAATAAAACATTTATTGAATAAATATACTCTGAGTGGAGGCAAAAAGAGAGTACTTGTGAAAATATTTTGGCTGAAATATTACTATATTTCAATATAATGCAATTAAAATGGAAAATATTCTCAATTTAGCATTATTATTGATCTGACCAGGTACCTCAGTAACTGTAGAGAGTATTTTCATAATTAAAAATAGTATGGGAGGGCTTCCCTGGTGGCGCAGTGGTTGAGAGTCTGCCTGCTGATGCAGGGGACACAGGTTCGTGCCCCGGTCCGGGAAGATCCCACACGCCGAGGAGCGGCTGGGCCCGTGAGCCATGGCCGCTGAGCCTGCGCGTCCGGAGCCTGTGCTCCGCAACGGGAGAGGCCACAACAGTGAGAGGCTCGCGTACCTCAAAAAAAAAAAAAATAGTATGGTTGAAATAGAAGAAATCAACTGAAGATATTAACAGTTTCATATATATTAACAATAAAACACCATTTTAAAGACTGCAAGTAGTTTTGTAACAAACATACAAAATAATAAGACCATAGGAAAATACCAGTGACATGATATTAGAGAAATATGACTAAGAAACTGATACATGAAGACATAATGAGGATAATAATTCTGTACGTATCATTTTTACTATCTATATTTATCTTCTTTAAGTGAAGATATAACACATACCATAAAATTCACCTATCTTAAGGCTTAATGATTTTTTACATATGTATATAAGTGTGCTAACACCATTCGGATCAAGAGAAGAACATTCCAGCACCACACACATCCTGACCCCTCCTCCCAGTTGATTTAGCCCCAAATAAGTTACTACTCTTCTGACCTCTGTAACCAAAAAAATTACTTTTGACTCCTTTTGAACTTCATATAAATGAATATTACAATATGCATTCTTTTTTTAAAAAATATTTATTTATTTATTTTTTGGCTGTGTTGGGTCTTTGTTGCTGCTCGCAGCCTTTCTCTAGTTGTGGCGAGCGGGGGCTACTCTTTTGTGGTGTGTGGGCTTCTCATTGCGGTGGCTTCTCTTGTTGCTGAGCACGGACCCTAGACGGGGTGGGCTTCAGTAACTGCCATGTGTGGGCTCAGTAGTTGTGGCGTGCGGGCTCTACAGTGCGTGGGCTTTCAGTAGTTGTGGCTCGTGGGCTCTAGAGCACAGGCTCAGTAGTTGTGGTGCATGGACTTAGTTGCTCTGTGGCATGGGGGATCTTCCCAGACCAGGGCTTGAACCCGTGTCCCCTGCATTGGCAGGTGGATTCTTAACCACTGCACCACCAGGGAAGTCCCACAATATGCATTCTTTTATCTCTAACCTCTTTCAACATTGTAAAACTCATCCATGCTTTGGGGTATTACAGAGGTTTATTCCTTTTTGTTGTTGTATAGTATTCTATTATATGAATATACCACTTTTAAGTTATCCATTGCACTATTAGTGAACATTTGGTTTATTACCAGTTTGGGGCCATTATAAGTAATACTCCTATGGGCATTTTTAGTGTGTGTATATATATATATATATATATATATACTTGGCAGGCACACATAGGTAATCATCTTTCTTGAGTACATACCTAGAAGTGGATATCACTGTGTCATAGAGTTTGGGATGTTTAGCTCTAGTAGATATTGCTAAACAGTTTTCCGAACTATCACTAACACTATCACCAGCAACATTAGAGTTCCAGTTCCTTTACATCCTTGCCAACAGTTCGTATTTTCAGTCCTTTTAATTATAGCCATTTTAATGGGTGTTGTTGGTATTTTATTACTGTTTTAATTTGCATTTCACTGTTATTAATAATATTGAACATCTTTTTATATATTTATTGGTGATTTAGATACCTTTTTTTGTGGAGTGCCTATTCAAATCTTTTGCTCATTTAAAAAATTTTGGGCTAAGTGTCTCTTTCCTATTGTTTTATATGAGTTATTTCTTTATTTTGGACACAAGTCCTTTGGGAGATATATGTATTTCAAATATCCTCTTCCAATTTGTGGCTTCCTGTTTACTCTATTCATGATGGCTTTTGATAAAGTAAAGGTTCTAAATTTTAATAAAGGTAAATTCATCAGTATTTTATTCTATGATTAGTGAACTGTATGTTCTATTTGGAAATCTATGCTTTTCTCAAGGCTATAAAAGTATTCTGTGTTTTCTTCTTGAAAATTCATTATCTGACTTTTCACATTAAGTTATGGAATGTTTCTATATACTTATTTCTCACAGTTCTGGAGTCTGGGAATTCCACAATCAGGGCACAAGGCATTGGTGAGGTTCCACTTCCCAGGTTCTTGGTAGAAGGGACAAGGGGAACTCTGGAGCCTCTTTTATAAGGGCACTAATCCCATTAATGATGGCTCCACCCTCATGACCTAATCACCTCCCAAAGGTCCCATCTCCAAATACCATCATATTGGGGATTAGGTTACAACATATTAATTTCTGAGAGATACAAATATTCAGTCTATTAATTCAGCCTATTAATCCATCTTAAATTAATTTTTATGTAAGCTAGGAGTCATATTTAATTTTTTCCAGTATTGTATCTCTTTTTTCTGGCATCCTTTTATTAAAAAGACTATCATTTATTTTACTGAATTGCTGTAGTGACTTTGCCATAAATCAAATGATTTTATATGCATGAATCTGTTTCTGAATTCCTTACTTTGTTATACTGGTCTGTTTGCCTGTCCTTGAACCAACACCACTCGGTTATAATTTCTGTTGTTTCATGACAAACCTTGATATCTTTATGTCCCTCCAATCTCTTTGTTTTTCTTCAAGATGCCTTGGCTATATTAGGTAATTTGCATTTTCATATAAATTTTAGAATGGGCTTTTCAATTGGCACACACAAAAAAGTCTGAGATTTTGAATTGTTTGTAAATCACTCTGGGGGAGAATTGACATTTTTACTACCATGAATCTTCTGATCATAAACATAGAATATCCTTCCATTTATTTAGGTGTTTATAATCACATTAGCAATATGCTGTACTTTTCAGCACAGAGGTTTTGCACATCATTTTTTAAAAATTTTTTTTATTTTTATTTTTCTGTGGTACACGGGCCTCTCACTGTTGTGGCCTCTCCCATTGAGGAGCACAGTCTCTGGGCACACAGGCTCAGCAGCCATGGCTCACGGGTCCAGCCACTCCACGGCATGTGGGATCTTCCCGGAGCAGGACACGAACCCGTGTACCCTGCAACAGCAGGTGGACTCTCAACCACTGCACCACCAGGGAAGCTCTACACATCATTTTTTAGATTTATTCTTAGGAGTTTTATTTTTCAGTGCCATTTATAATGCTATTTAAAATTTATTTTCATTTTCTAATTATTCCTAGTATATAGAATACAATTGAGTTTTGGATATTGATATTGTTTCCAGTAGCTGTGTTTATTAATTCTAATAGTACATTCTTTTAGACTTTTTACATACATACATACATACATAATCATGTCATCTGCAAATGACAACTTTACTTTTTTCCCTAAAAAAGTAAAGTTTTTTACTTTTTACTCTTTGTTATATCTTTTGTTTCTATTATTTGTCTTGCCTTATAGCATTGACTAGTACCTCCAGTACAATGTAGAATAGAAGTAGTTATAGTGGTCATATTTATCTTAATCCTAACTGAAGAGGCAAATGTTTAAAATTAACCATTAAGTAAAATGTAGTTGTCAATTTTTAAAAAAGATATTCTGGCTGAAATAAGACAGTTCCCTTACACTTCCAGTTTGCTAAGAGGTTTGGGTTTTTTGTTTTGTTTTGTTTTTCCTTGATCATACTTTTCCTGCATCTATTGAGATAACTATATGTTCTTTTCCTTTATTCTGTTAATGTAATGAGTTACACTGAGTTTTAAATGTTAAATCAATCTTGCATTTCTGGAATAAATTCCATTTGGTCTTGATGTACTACCCTTTTTTATATGTCCTTTATTAGATTTGCTCATATCTCACACAGGACTTTTGCGTCTCTGCTCATGACAGATATTTACCTGTAATTTTCTGTTCTTGTAATTATTACACTTAAGTCATCTTTAAATGTTCAGATTAAAAATTTTTAATTTTTAAAATTTAAAAAATTTCCTTTAATGTATGTAGTTTTTTCCCAGAAAGACTTATATTTTTAAATAATTTTGAATAAAACAATTTTTGGACAATAAATATTTCAAAAATATATTAAAATAAATATAAATGATTTAATTTTTATCACTTTTACTATTTTTTTCTCTTTCAAAAGTATCACAATTTGATGATAAATTTTTTTTTTAATTTATTTATTTATTTAATTTTGGCTGCATTGGATCTTAGTTGCTACACGCGGGCTTTCCTCTAGTTGCAGCGAGCGGGGGCTATTCTTCTTTGTGGTGCGCGGGCTTCTCATTGCAGTGGCTTCTCTTGTGGCAGGGCACAGGCTATAGGCACACGGGCTTCAGTAGCTGCGGCTCGCGGGCTCCAGAGCGCAGGCTCAGTAGTTGTGACACATGGGCTTAATTGATCCGTGGTATGTGGGATCTTCCCGGACCAGGGCTTGAACCCCTGTCCCCTGCGTTGGCAGGCGGATTCTCAACCACTGTGCCACCAGGGAAGCCCTTGATGATAAATTTTTATGGTCCCCTATTAATAGGCAAGGTTGAGTCTTCCTTGCCCTTAGGCTCTCAGATTTTTTTTTGCCTGTTGAAGAAATTATTTTCTGTTGAAGCATGACCCTTTGAACCTTTTCCTGAAACCTCAACATCTCCTATCCTTTCCCTGCTCTGAGCCTTAGCTCTTGCTATTACCCACAACTGGAGTACCCTCTGAACTCCAGCAGTCTTTGCCTTTTGGCATTTTCCTCTTCCCTACATTCCAAATTAAATGGTCTCTTCTTCCTTCATTCCAAAAATATGAGATTTACTTCTCCTCTGAATAGATAATATTAATAATCACTTGCACATATTACAATCACTACGTCAGGTACTATTTATTCTAAGTGCTTGTAATATATTAACTCATTTAATCTTCCTAACAACCTTATGAGGTAGATATTATTTTTATTAATCTTTTACAGATTAAAACAAAAAAAAAACCCTGAGTTATAGAGAGGTTAAGTAACCTGCCAAAGTTTATGCCATTAATAACTGGAAATCCACTTTTCCAATCTAAGTTGTTTGTTTGTTTCCAGACCCTGTCTCAGGCAAGAGCTGATAACAATTTTCCATTTCTACTGTCACTGTGTAGTTTAGATCCCCTCATCTCTCACAGCTCTTTGTCAAGACCTGGCTAATTGTTATTAGTAGCAGAGGCATCAGGACGTACATTCTACCTCGCACACCACTCCCAAAGTAACCTTCTAAAACACACATCTAAACAGCAACATCCAAAACATAACAAACCAAAATAACCACCAAAACCCCCCTGAATTTCTCATTTATTTGCTTAAGAATGTTTGTTAGCTCTTCACTGCTTTTAAGATAAAGTCCAAAATCTACCACAGCACCGAGGTCCATTATATACTACAGTCAAGGCTTCCAGCATCAGCTCTAGCATTCCAACACTGCCCCGGCCCCAGCCTTTACTCTAGCCACACCTCTCCATTAGTAGTATTGACCCAAATCAAACAGACTGCCAGACATTTCTCCAGCAAAGTTGGGTTTACTCAGGATCAGTAGAGAACTGTCATGTAGCGTCTGCAACCATGCTGAGCCATGTGCAAGTTCCCACAGAGCAAGGGAAGAACACTTTTATAGAGGGGAAAAGGAAGTTGGGCAGGCTACAGGAAACAAAGAGTCCAGTGGCTTTTCATTGGCTGAGCCCTTGCCAGGAAAGGAGTCTGTCTTCTTCCTGTTGGGCTCTGCTATTGTCACAGGGCATGAGAGTTCCCCTTCTAGTCTCTTGACTATTTAATTGAGGTTTCTGGGGGGTTTTGTTTTGTTTTGTTTTGTTTACAGTAGTTCTTAAACTTACATGCTTACTTATGTCTCCACGTCCTTGTTAGTGTCTCTGTGCATCTGTATTATCCTTCAGCTTTCCTCCCTCCCTCCTTTTTTCCTTCTCTTCCTCCCTGCTTCCCTCCTTACCTATCTCCTTACCTACTTCTACTTCTCTTTCTCTTCTCTCTCTCTCTTCTTCTGTCTACAAACTCCACCTCAAATATCATTTCTTCTTTTGGCAGTGCTCCATAAGCACTCCTTTCATCACCACCCCCAGCATAATTCTTTTATTCACCACTGAGATACCAAAAAGTAGTGAATCTACCTCCATTCCAGCACATATCATACACATATGATATCAGCACATATTGTGATTTGCATTTATACCTGGTCCCACAACTAGCTAGTGAGTTCTTTGTGGGTAGGGACTATATGTTACCCACCTTTATGCCTTAGCACTTAGCACTTTGTACAAGGCACATCATAGGAACTCAACAAATGTCCTGTGAAATGAATGATTTATTTATTGGATCACATAATGGGGTTGAACACATTGATGGCTCTCAATAAATATTTTTTGAAGCAAGTAGGCTGGTATCTTCTAGTTCCTTGGAGTTAGCAAATATCTGGTTCTGAGATGCCTATAGGGTTATCAGGGAGGATTGTAAAACCTACCACAGGACAATCAAGTCCTCCTCATTAGTAAAGCTTCATACTAAGCCACTCTTTATATTGAGATGAATAGAAATCACTCCAGATCACTGAGAATTTCAAATGCATATGTACTAAAAAACAGTTTCCTCCTGTTCTATTCTTAGTGTGAAGAAGAGGATGAATAGAGTCTTCAATTACATAGAAATAATGGACATCCTCCTTTTATTTTTATTCTATGTGGTGTTTTAAATAAAGGATATGAATTTGCTTTGTTTTTAAAAACAATCTACAAAAATTCTTTATTCAACAAATTTATTCTTTATAGCTATAACCAAAAACTATAGGCTTTTATTTTTATAATTTAAAAATCTTGGCTTCAAAATAAATTAATAAATATATAATTAAGCAATTTATATTATTATATTAAACTTGGGGCAATCTTTGAAGAACGTGTTATTCCCCCACCCTTTTCCAAACATTAAAGGGACAAAATACAGACAAGCATTTCTTCTTTGAGTTTCTACATTAAAGGCACTGGGTAATTTACCAAAGCAGTGCAAAAGAAACACCAAACGTGAGAAAATTCATTTCAAGGAATTATTAGTAGTGCAAAAGTAACAGCCATACACAGCAACCCAATTCCCCAGGAAACTTCATAAATAGTACCTTATTAAGCTGAGGGCATGATAAATTGTGATAGGTGTGCATATTATATAATAAATAAATAAATGATAACTCCAAGGCCAGCCAAGACATGATAAGTTAATAGCAGATTGGACGGTATTTGACAGTAGAAAGCTTTTGATGGAGAAAGTTCTGGATTTTTCAGTAAAGAACTACACAGAGCATATGGTTCACTGAAACAGGATAGATTTTGTTTTAATCAAATGTTTTAACTAATCTGTGAAATCGCTAAAATTTTACATTTCTTCACAGATCAACATAACATGAAAATTAGTTAAAAGAAAATCACTGAATTTCAGTGTAACATTTAAGCTTGTTTTTAATTTGCAGTTGAGTAGAATGCTGTCATACTAACAGAGTCATACGGATTTTTCTAGAACCACTTATTTGAATAACATTGATCATTATATCATAACTAAGATAACTTTAGAGTATTTTTATTTATTATAAGTAAAGTGAGTGGCTTTTTGCGTGGGTTTTTGGCTACCTTGCCATATAAAAGTAATTTGGGGAGAAACAGTGATTCAATAAAATTTCAAGAATCAAGAAGTGGTGGTGATTTCTTATTTAGCTTATATTTCTCTTGCTTTCCTTAGAATTTGCACCTCCACATAATTGAAAACCACAGGGCTTCCTGACCATTAAATCCTCAGGGTCAGGCTGGCTTTCCTTGCTTTCATTTCTTCCCTGCTGCACAGGCCCATGGGCTGTAGCCTTCTTCACCATCCTTTTTAACAGTGTTAGCATCTTCTCTGGTGCTTGCTGGCCTTTTGATAATCCTAGTTACATGATGAGAAGGATATATATAGTCTCTCCAGCTCCCACTTCCTTGCTGCCCTGAAATCAAGCATAGTAGATGCTTCCCATTTCAGAATTTTACTGTTATTCATTGTGGGATAGAATCTTGATAAAAATGATCAAAGAAAATCACAAAATTTAAAAAAACGTATAACATTTTTGGAAAAGACTTCATTTTTTAATCAGTTTTAAGTTCGCAGCAAAATTGAGAGGAAGATACAGAGATTTCCCATATAACGCCTTCCCTCACCCTTATAACATTTTAATGCCTTTTGTTCCCTCACAGTTTCCCCCTATGGCTAGAAGCCCTAGAAACTGAGGATTCCTACCTGCTCTTTATGTTGAGAGCAGATTTCATGTGTTCCTAACTTTCCTGTTTCTAGGCCCAAAGATCCCTTTCTTTGTAAAGGCTTGCCTTCCCTCCATAGGCCTGAAGATGCAAAATGAAAAGTGTAAGTCAGTGTTAGGGTACCTGTCTCAGCACCTTCCAGTCTTGACTCCTTCTCAATGGCCTCCTAACTCAAGATAGAACACATTCCCCTATGATGTTACCACACCTAGAAGCTTTCTTCGAATAATCATGGTTACTGGGGGTCTTGGGATAATATAAAAATAAATAAGCCTGAATGAGTAAAGCTTCAATTTTATTAATGCATAATGCCTACCGTATCATGAGGCAAAGGTTATGGATGTCCTTAGTTTAGCCCAAAAGTACTCATTTCATCAAGGTTTATGTATAAGTCACTGAAACCCCCTCCCTCATTCAACCTTTCAAACTTCTTCCAGTTTTAGTTCCCCCTTCCACCCCACCATAACCACTGGCACCCCATAACAATGGGATGGAATGGAAGCCTTATTTGGAGGCATGATGGAAGGGTGAGTTAAACTTTGGAAGCCAGATCTTTCCTCGTAATTAATATCAGTACACTAAATGAACACCAAAAATCCCATATACCATTCATGTCAGCTAGGGGAAAAGTAAACTCAAAATGTTCTAGGATAAAAGAATGTTACATTACTCTCCTGTTGAATAAATAAGATGATAGCTATAATTATGGCTATTCTATGTATTACTGGCTCTATTATTAAACAACTGAAAAGGCAAGTAAGAACACCAAAGCATCATGGAGGTGGCAACTGAAAGAAGCAGCTCTCCCCAATACCCTTCATAGGTTTGGGGCAAATAAAAGGAAGAAGTTGGAATTTATTAAAACATGGAAGTTTGAAAGGGGACCCGTGGGCCTGGGCCAGCTCTCTGAGGAGGGGTTGCTGCTCGGCTGGTGGTGGTATCATGAGACTGGTTCTGCAAAGTGTCAGAATAGCCACAGAGTGGAATCAAGGTCAGCTATTAGAAGAAACTGCTACAGGAACTGGAAACAATCCAGTGGAAGCAAGTCCCTTCTCTCTGCTCTGGCCTTGCGGTCTCTGTCCAGCGCCCTCTATTGGCAGACCTTATGAGGAGCTGCTGGCAAAGCAGAAACGCAGTTTGAGTCCCAGCTTGAGCATCACAGAGCCAATGTAGAAGGGTGGATTTGAAGTTGAGAGGCACAGTATGATAACTGCCATACTGCACACAGATCCTTGTGGGATATATGTAGTGGGTGGGATAGTGAAAGGATCAAAAAAATGATGATAGAAGGAGAATCAGGTTAGTAGGTATCAGAGGAGGACACAGGAGATTTTTAACAGTAAGTATTATGGCTAAAGGAAGACCATTGGTTTTACAGTTGAGATTTGGCTAGGAAGGCATTTGCAGAGAGTCATTGAAACAGATGTTAGATTATAATAAAGTGGACACAGTCGTGTTGACTACTCTTTCAATAATTTTGGCTGCAAAAGGAAGGAGAGGAATAGGGAATAACCTAAAAAGATAGCAGAGTTAAGAAAATGTGAATTTGAGGGGGAGGGGGGAAGGAGAACTGATAAGGCATTTCCTTGAAAAAGAGGAAATACTTTCTTAAAGATGGAAAAGAATGAGTGAAGTTATAGAAAAAAATATGTGGAAAGGAAGGAAGTAGACACAGCATTTGTAGGATGATTTTAACTAAATCATTAAGGTAATTGATGAGGTGCTTTTCTGAGGATGAATATGGCTGTGCTGGGATGGGGACCTGAGGGAATGAAGATGATTCAGAACACTTCATGTGTGGAATTTAATGGGGGCAGGAAAATTCCATACATCAGATTGAAAGAATCTAACAAAATGATTCCTAGAAAATGTCTGAACCAAACCAGGAATAAGAATTATATACACTCTGGGGTGTGTGTGTGTGTGTGTGTGTGTGTGTAAGATTCTAAGCCTCCAATTTCTGTAGTCCAGGGTTTTACAGCTGAGGTACTGTTGACATTTTGGGCCAGATAATTTTTCGCTGGGGACGGAGGGCTGTCCTGTGCATTGTAGGGTGTTTAGCTGCATCCTGGCCTCTACTCACTAGATGCCAGTAGCACACCATCTTCTCACCCACATCATGACAATCAAAAGTGTTCCCCAACATTGTCAACTGCCCCTCAGAAGCAAAATTACCCTTGGCTGAGAATCACTGCATGTTTAAATTTTCTTAGATTTATCTAAAACCATAAACTGAATTCAGTCATTTTCTTTCAAATGACTAAAGGCAATGAAAGATGGTGCTGTAATTGCATTGTTCTGTATCATTTAAGTCAAATGGCATTGTTGGTTAAAGACTAATGCCAAAGAGTATAATTTTAAGAGTATAGACCCAATTCCTGGCTGTACCTATTAGTTCCATTTTTGTTCAGTCACAGACTTCCCCTTTCAATACCTATGTTGCAAAAAAATGTATTATTTGTCACAAGGAGACTAGGACAAAGTGAATAAATGCATTGGTACAAATCAGTCATTCATACAGATCAAAAACAGTGTATTTATTAAAGATGGTCATTTACTGCATCTTTCTGTTAATACAGTTCCTCTTGTATCTTTTTACATTACACATGTTTACATTACATGTGTACTCTTTGAAATTCATTTGAAGAATGTAATAATTTATATTTGATATATATGTTTGATAATGTATAATTTGATAATAAGAATGCCTTCTATTTAATTTCTGTCAAAAGCAGATAACCCTTGAAATAGTTACATTTTCCTCCCCCTTCTTTCACAAGCAAAAACGAGGAAGAGGTAATTCGTATAATCATATGTCACAAATGTTCTCATACACCAAAGAAAGGAAATTATTTACTAGTTTAAAGTTGTTGAGATTAGTTGTCCTTGGACTAAAATAATATTTGTGTATGCTGTCTACCGAATACAGTTGCCCGTATGCTTCCACTTCAAAATCTTATAATTCTTATTAATGATTTGTTCTGCTAATCTTTAATGATGAACATCATTAGTCAGATGTTATCCCGAACTCATTTTGCATCTTGGATATTAATGTGTATGTATTTGTCTTTCCATTACTTCTGTGGCAAAAGCATGTTTACCATACTATAAATCTTATCAGTCTTTGAACAAAAGTTACTTAAAACCCTGAAACTGTTATTTTGTGATTTTGAGTTGCCACTGTACCTGGGTAGTATCTGTTATTTATTTGCTTGTCTCCTGAGGGTACTGGTAATGCTTAATGATTTACATCCCAGGGTTTCCTTAACCAAAACAATTTTGTAAGGAGACTAAAGGGTTTGTTTTTCAAATGAATGGTTATACTAACTAGAAATCATGGCTCTGCTTTACTGGGCTTAAAACAAAGTATCTCGCATCACTCTAACATCTGGATTTCATTTATTGCTAAGGCAGAATAAAATTGGTTTGAAAAGAGTGAAGTGAAATCAGTTTTAATGATAATGATCATTATCTGACTTTTTTTTTTTGACTGAAAATTTCCCTCCAAGTCAGGTTCTGTCATGTTTAACTTTGAGTGTGTACCTCATAGGAATAAAAGTTAGAGCAACCCAATCTATTCCTCTTCTACCTCTGACTTAAAAAACTACTTACCTAATGAAAAATGGAGTAAGAGACATAATCTTCCTAGATATTTTGGTGCAATGGCTCTGTTGGATTTCATATATATATATATATATATATATATATACACACTTGTATACACATGGAATGTGTATATACCCAAGTATGTATATATATATATATATATATATATATATATATATATATATACTGGCTTTAATTGCCTGCACTTGTTAAAACATTTTATTCCACCAAAAATATAATAGACTTGGTCTAGATTTTATAGCTTTTCAAACTGATTATCTAAATTCGGGTGATTCTTTAATTTTTAAAATGCATTTACAAATGGGATACATCAGAAACAATGTGTCTGAAGTATCTCACGCGTGCATTAAATTTTCCTATAATGACAACATAACATTACATTTTAAAATTGTCAACCTGTGCAAATCTTCATGCCTGTTTATGTATGCCTTTCAAAAAACTTTTCTTACATTTTGTTGAAATTCTATAGCTATCTGGCAGAACAGCTGTCTTGCTCAAACATTACTTCAATGTTTTGATTTTTAAAAAACCTACCTCTTTTTTTTTTTTTTTTTTTGCGGTATGCGGGCCTCTCACTGCTGTGGCCTCTCCCGTTGTGGAGCACAGGCTCCGGACGCGCAGGCTCAGCGGCCATGGCTCACTGGGCCCAGCCGCTCCGCGGCACGTGGGATCTTCCCGGACCGGGGCACGAACCCGTTTCCCCTGCGTCAGCAGGCGGACGCTCAACCACTGCGCCACCAGAGAAGCCCAAAAAACCTACCTCTTCATTAAAGATGTAAAGAAAGATTTTTTTCAAACACATTTAGAAGAAGTGTTTCACATATGATAGCTCTATTCCCAATAATCCTAAACGTTACTACTATCAGCACTAAAAAGGAAGAAAAAGATAGTAATGGGAAGAATAGAAATATGAAAAGAGAACTGGAAGTTATACTTTAAATAAACTTCTCCTGGCAGTTGAAGCTCTTGGAGGCTGGCATAATTACCCAAGTTGGAAAGATGGAAAGTGGAAGGAAATGCTACCCCTAGGGATACTTAAGGCCAGATTTGCCAAAGTGCTGGAAAACAAAATGCAGGAAAATCCCCTGAATATGTCGTCAGGGCAATGGCCTAAGTACCTCCAGATAACTTTCCCTGTTCACCATTGATGGGGTAAGAAGGCTCTGAGTCTGGTTTGCTCTCTCACTGATTCCAGCGTGACCTCAGGCAATTTGCTTCACCTGGCTGCCTCTTTCCCCTCTCCTCAGAGAATTTAGAAAATGACACTTGGTGGGACTTAATGTTTATAACCACTTCAAGATTTCAAAGAGAAAGTTATCAGAGATGGACAAAGTATAGTTCCTTGTCACTCTACATGATGGTAAATGAAAGTTGAAATCTGGAAATAAAGTCCAAACCAGGTTTAATATGTTAGTTTAAGTTTGCATTTACTGTGTTTCCATTTAATTCAATTTGATTCTATGCAATTTCATTCCATGTGTATTTATTAAGGAGCGACGATTACCTTCGGAAAACTCAAAATCCAGGGCCTGCAGAAATTGGTTCACTGGCCATCTTGGAAGGCAAAGGGGTTCCTCTACTTGAAGGACAGAAAAAGAATCTCCCAAATCCCTACGTGGTTCAGCAATTCTATTATATCCAGAGGTGAAGCTCAGTGGGAAAACTGGGAGACAGTACA
The DNA here is from genome assembly GCF_963455315.2 of Globicephala melas. NCBI lineage: Eukaryota > Metazoa > Chordata > Mammalia > Artiodactyla > Delphinidae > Globicephala > Globicephala melas. The sequence goes on along the minus strand of NC_083318.1, from coordinate 22,187,378 downwards.
GTCAACCCATCGGCAAACATTTTTGAGCTCCTAGTTGGTTGCAGAGGCTGTTCTAGATGCTGGGGAATTCAGACTGAAATTCAGTCCCTGGTGAAACTATGGAGGAAACCATGCTCTCTCAGGGCCTTATTTCACAGTTCTGGTAAAGGATATGACCCTATTTCTACTACTGTACTTCATGCTAAGAGAGTGAATGGGAAAGCATCCTGAACCGAAAATGGATTGACCACTACTAATAACAGTAACAACAAATATACAGCGAGAGCCTCCTGTGTTCCAGCACAGAGTTGAGCATCAATATACATCACAGTTCTTCAAAACAGCCTTTTCTTTTCCAAATACGAGGAACCTGAGGCTTAGAGAGCCATGGTAACCAGCTAGTGGGTGGCGCAAGTGCGACACAAACCCAGACCTGTCTTGATTCCAAAGAGTTATAAGGAGTAATGAAATCTGGTCAGCTGAACGTCTGCTCTCGTACTCAGTGGTGGCCCTTTTATTCTCTCTTTGCTCAGTTGTTGCTGCCTGTTCTGCAAATAATTAGCAATTTTGTATGAAATTCCTCACTTTTGTGGGAAGTCCATTGCACTGACCTACAATGAAAAGCTATTTCCTTCCAAAGACTCTGAGCTAAGGCATCTGCGTTGCCATCCGGAAAGGAACATCTTAGAGAGCAAAGGGAGGGGTTAAAGGAAAGATTTATTAAGCAGTTACTATGTGCCAGGCACTTGTTTAAAATTTGTTTGAAAAACAAGTGTTTAAAAACATTTCATTTTGGGACTTCCCTGGTGGTCCAGTGGTTAAGGCTCCATGCTTCCACTGCAGGGAGCATAAGTTCGATCCCTGGGAACTAAGGTCTTGCATGCCATGTGGCATGGGAAAAAAAAAAAAAATCTCATTTATTTCTCAGAGAAACTTCAAAAGAGGAGAATATCAAGGTTCAGAAAAGATAAACCATGCACCCAAGGCTGTGTAGAAAACAGTGGCAGAGCTGGGGTTTGAATTCACATTAAGCTCCTGCCTCTCCCCCGACCTGTGCTGCCTCTGAAAAAAGTATACTTACAGTATCTTGCTTGGTCAAATATTCTTATGATTTAAATAAATCAGTGAGGGACTTCCCTGGTGGCACAGTGGTTAAGAATCCACCTGCCAACGCAGGGGACACGTGTTCAAGCCCTGGTCCGGGAAGATCCCACATGCTGTGGAGCAACTAAGCCCATGCACCACAACTACTGAAGCCCACGCGCCTAGAGCCCATGCTCCACAACAGGAGAAGACACCTCACTGAGAAGCCCATGCACCGCAATGAAGAGTAGCCCCAACTAGAGAAAACCCACGTGCAGCAACGAAGACCCAACACAACCAAAATAAACAAATAAATAAATAAACAAACAGTGAAAACCACCACTACTGCAACAGCACAGAATAGATCTCTGCTCAAATATCACCTCCTCAAGACAAAAAGCTTCCCCTGAAGTAGCCAACCTCCCTACCCTACCCCTACAGCTTTATTTTTCTTCGTTGCACTTACCACCTTCTGACGAAGCCAGGGTTATTTGTCTTTATCGTCTGTCCTTCTTACTGGAATATGAGTGTCTAGAGGGTATGCATCTCATCTGACTTGTTAATTTCCATATCCATCATGCCTAGAACAGTGCCATCATGCCTAGAAATAAATAATAAACATTTATTAAATAAATGCATGAAAGCAGGTTTTTAAAGGCAGGGTAGATAGCAAACCTGCAATAGGTTGAAAGCACTATGTGGTTTAGTCTCGAAAAGATCACCTTGGTACAACAAATGCAGTGATTTGAATTAAATTTTTTTTTTCATAGGTTAAAAGTAATTCCCAACTTAAGAAATCACTACTCGTTATCTAAAATTTGGCTCAATATAAGGCTTCACTCAAGAACCCCATCAGCATTATTTATTTTATTAGGCATTTTTAATAGTACTTTATAGACATTTTGTCATTGTAAATGGAAATGTATTTACTTTAAATATTATTACCTTCCAGAAGCCTAAGGGCAAAGCAGACATTTTAATTTATCTTGCAAAGCTATGAAGTTAGAGAGAGGGTAGAAAGATTGATGAAAAATGAAAAGATCGGGCTTCCCTGGTGGCGCAGTTGTTGAGAGTCTGCCTGCAGATGCAGGGGACACGGGTTCGTGCCCCGGTCTGGGAGGATCCCACATGCCGCGGAGCGGCTGGTCCCGTGAGCCATGGCCGCTGGGCCTGCCTGTCCGGAGCCTGTGCTCCACAACGGGAGAGGCCACAGAAGTGAGGGGCCCACGTACCACCAAGAAAAAAAAAAGATCAGAAGAGAGACACCTAAATTACAAAAATAAAAATGTGTTAGTTTTATCTATGAACACCCCCCAACAAATTACCTGATAACTACTACAGACATCTCAAAATCCAGATAAATAACAATATTTTTATTAACTGTTTGATACACCTGTTTTTCCCTACATTATTTAGTTGAGTTCTCTTTGATTTCCTCAAAGACAAAGTTATATGACAATAACTTTGTAATATTTTTTTCCATTAACCTCTAGCATAGTTAATTAATACTAGTTTTTATTATTGATAATTGGCTTGCGCACCACATGGTTTATTACTGATAATTGACTTGCACTGTAACATGGTTGCAGGTTTGTGCCCAGAAACGTAGGAATTCTGATAAATTCTATTTTTCATGGTAGCCAAAAAAAGCATGGTGCATTTATAATTATATGCGCTGCATCATCTAGCATGTTCCTGAAAGGGGAAAGCTTCACATTTGACTAGGCATCAATAAGAAACTAATTCTTCACTGGCAATTTTTATATTTAGCTACTGAAAAAGTTTCCACAGACTAATTTGTGGTGCTGTACATGCCAACTTATGTTTCTCCTTTACTACCAAATACAGTGTCAGCACCCTAAAATGGGTTGGTGTTATGGTAAGACCTCTGACCCTGCCCTTCAGTGTTTCCACACCAGGCATATCGGCACAACACATAGGGGGAGTGTGCCTGGGAGCTGTTCATTCCTATGCTGGCGCAGCTGGCAATAACTTGACATGAATGTGACTGAGAACCACATAAATATATTCCACCAAAACCAAGCTGAACCAATCCCCAACTCATCTTCCCTTGAGCTGGATTTCGATAATGCTCTACCACCACTTGGAGGGGAAGTCGGAGTGAAAAAAGACAACAATCTTAACCAAATTCAGTTCAAGTATTTTACTTTGGCAAATTTTACAAAGGCATGTGAACATGTGAACACATTGCTGGTGTTCCTTCTGGGGCCTTGGAAGGGAGGGTCCTGAGCTTCTGCTTCATTAACTTCATGACAGATTCTCCTGTAATGGGTTCACATGTACTACACTTGCTAACCTCCATCTCTTTCTTTGCACTGACAAGGCATAGTTTTGCTCTCCCTCCCACTCTTCCTGTCTTTCAAATAACTGTCTCCTTATCATTCGTGTCTCAGCTCAGAGAAGCTTTTTCTGATCTCCTATGTGTATCATTCCCCTCACTCTGCCATGTTACCCTGTTCCTCTCTCTTTTTAGCTCTCATTTCTCTCTGAAGCTATTTTATTTACTTATTTACTGTCTGGCTTCTCCAGTAAAATATGGGCTCCAAGAGAGCAGGAATTTTGCCTGGAATGCTTATAGCTACACCACCTGAACCTAGAATGAGCATCTGGCACTCATTCATTCAAATGACTTTTGAATGAATGAATGAACTATATGCTTAAAAGCGCATAAATTAGCTTAAGAATATAATTTGCTCAAGAATATAATTTTACCATTTTAATCAAGTTACTCCAACTCTAGTCCCCCATTTCACTGTGCTGGCTGAAAGCCAATCTCAGGTATGGTTAGGGCTCCTTCCTCCCTGGGGTTTGCAAAGGTGTTAGAATTCAACAGAGGAGCAGGTCATCAGTCATTGCCCTCACTGGTCACTGAACTGTCCATGGTCTTGGCCAGCAGTCAGGTCCTAACTGCAGCTTCTGTGACATGCATGTGGCTGAGGAAGGTTGACAGGGATCGGGGGAGCCCTGCTTTTGGTGTTTGTCCTCCCTCTAAAGACCCTGCAGCCCTTTCCCCCGAGGCCTTGCCATTCTTTCCCTGACAGTAGCATGGTGGTCTACCGACCACTAGTCCCTCCTAGTCAGAACTAAGCCCCTCCCTTGCTTTTCTCAAAGGCATTGCTCTGGGACACCTTGCAAAATCATTTCATGGTGTTTAGACCTTATGAAACTGAGAATCACGGTTACCACCTTCTGTTTCTGCTCAGAAAAATCCTTGAGTTAAGGAAATTGTAAGGGTCTGACTACTTTCTTGGAATAGGAAGAATGTGGGAAATCTGAAGAACAAACAAAATTATCAAAATCTCAAAAGTGATCTTGTCACCTCCATTTTATATATTCTTGTATATTGGAAAGGAAACTAACCGGCAGTTTGGCTGACTGTATGCTGTGGCTCTCTGTTATGGGCTAAATTTTATCCCCCCAAATTCATGCATTGGAGTCCTACACACCAGTATCTCAGAATGTGACTGTATTTGGAGATAGGGGCTTTACAGGTAATTCGGCCTAATGAGGTCATTGGGGTGGTCTTCATCCAATGCTTGCCATCCTTATAAGAAGGGGAGATTAAGAGACAGACAGGTACAGAGAGAAGGCCATGTAAAGACACTTGGAGAAGACAGCCATCTACAAGTCAAGGGGACAGGCCTCAGAAGGCTCTGCTGACACCTTGATCTCAGACTTCTAGCCTCCAAAGTTGTGGGAAAATAAATTTCTGTTCTTGAAGCCATCCAGTCTGTGGTACTTTGTAATGGAGGCCTAGCAAACTGATAGACTCCCTGATGCTGCAAGGTTGGGCAAGGCAGCCACTCTGGGGTCTGTGTAATAGTAGGAGTTGTTAGCATGCATTCTTTAGCTCTGCAAGCCGCCGTGAGGGAACTTTAAATCACCAGCAGTAGCAACAGTGCTGGTTTCTCCCCAAACCACATTCAGCCTCAAAGCAAGAGCGGGCACGTAGATGCGCAGGGAAAATGCTTTCAGCAGGGCCTGGGGGTGTCTTCTTTCACACGGCTCCTTATCGCCTTCACTGGAATGCCGCAGAGCCCAACACCACCTGCTCGCATGGCATTTCACTCATGTGCATTCCAGGAAACAACACAAATACTCGAGTGGCAGCAGGCCCTAGCGGGGTCAGCAGATAATGAATTAGTGATTCTCCAATAGTCAGAGTTGCGTAACTGTTAAATATGAGTTCACAAATATTTATCCATTGTATCGATTATCTGTATATTTATTTTTTAACACAGAATGAAGTTCTGATATCTGTAATTCCAACCAGCATGTTGCCTCTTGCTGTCTTTGTCTGGGATATTCATTTCTTCTCGTATACACAATCTTATGTCTAATTGTTGTCAGTCATTTTTTGCAGGGAGAAAAATAAGACAATAAAAAAAATGCATTGTTTCAAAGCTCCAAATTTTAACACTGATTTTGGAGGGTATAATTTAGTGATAGTTCCAAATTATGATTGTACCTATGGAAAAATGGTTTTGTTTGTTTAAAAATATAAAAGCTATCAGGAAAATCTCATCTTTGATAATTCATTGACATTACCTTATATTTTTCCTTAAATTATCTTTAGTTTTTCTGATGTTTCAGATAATCCAGTACTATCTGAAATGCAAAAAAATGAAATATTTATTAGCAAAAACATAAAGTAGCAAAATGATATAGTCAGCAGACATCATGAGTCATAGCATTGTATTTCATTCCTTGACATTAGAGACAAATGCCCTCCAGTGTTTTGGAAAAGTCTAAAACTATTTTTTCTAATATGTTGATTTAACTCCCTCTTCATTGTCCTAAAGTACACACACACATGAACACACAGGCACATACATACATACACACCACTTTTATAAAGTATGCTTTTTGAAAATGAAACTTTTAATATGTATTTATCCTACAAGGACTTTAATCCATGTGGTTTCATTTGGTGATTCATTCAAATTTAACTCACATAAATATATTAGCTAATGTTGCAAGAGGCCTGCTACATTTTTTTAAAGTCCTTTTAATAAGCACCGAGTTTTGGTGTCCCAAAAGGAAAGAAAACTTAAACTTGGTTTCAATACTGAAATCATGGTGCATTTTTTTCAGTTTTGGTCATTCTAAATTTCACATAATTTTACAATAATGTTGTGAGATAATAAAAAATATATATTAGTCTTTGCTTCCAGTTCCTGACACAGAGCTCCTAAAACGCTTGTAATTTCCTGGGTGATAGGAGTGCCTTTGTTCTAATGAGGTGACTCTGGGTGAGCTCCTGGATGGCTCCTGAGTGAGGGCTGGTCACCAGAAAGACCAAGCCATGATTAGAAGCTTGGAATTCTCAGCCACACCCCACATTCTCTTGAGAAGGGAGAAGAGCTGAAAATGGAGTTAATGATTGATCATGTCTATGTGATGAACCCTCCATAAAATTCCAAAAGGATGGGGCTCGGAGAGCTTCTGGGTTGGTGAACACATAGAGGTGCTGGGAGAGTGGTGCCCTTGGACAGGCCGTGAGAGCGTCACACCCCTTCCCACCCACCTTCTCTTCCCTACCCATCTCTTCCCTCTGAATGTTCATCTGTATTCTTTAACATATCCTTTAATAAACTGGTAAATGTAAGTAAGCACTTCCCTGAGTTTTGTGAGCTGCTCTGGCAAATTAATCCACCCAAGGAGGGGAGTCTTTGGAACCTCTGATCTATAGTCAGTTGGTCAAAAGCACAAGTGATACCCTAGGATTGCAGCTGGTGTCTGCAGGGTGTATGAGTGGGGGTGGGAGGCAGTCTTGTGGGACTGGGCCCTTATCTCCTGGTAGATAGTGTCAGGATTTAGTTGAATTCTTGGACACCCTGCTGGCATCCTGAGATTTGCTTGATCCCCCTCCCCACAGACCCACACTGGAATTGTGATCAGGAACCAAAAGAAATGTTTCTTCTTTTTGTTGTGATGCTTTATTTTTCTCCAAAATTTAATATATTACTATGTTATTCATACTGAAGAGTAACATCTAGGTTTTTTAATAATTAGAAAGAGCCCATAGACATTAGCTCAAAATGGAAAGTAATAATATTTTTGAGTGAAAAACTGAATTCAAAAAATAAAAAAGAGGCACGAGCTAGGCATGGGTGGCCAATGTGAAATTATTGCAGAATAAATAATTCCTAATGGAATATTTTTGCTTCATAATATGCCTTGACAGTTCATGTTAGGCTCAGAAATCTTAATGTGGTGTCAAAATTGGGAAAGATAGTATAAATATTATTAGCTGAATGAAAAATGAAATGAATGAACGAATGAATGAATGGTAGTGTAAAACAGAGCATCTGATATAGTGTTAAATCATTTAAATGGCGCAGAAGTAGAGTTAGTCTAAGAAGATCATTTTCAAAACCACTTAAGTCACAGTTTTTTCCCTTAAGAAAATATTTATTTTTCTCTTGACGTGATTCTTAAATCCCAAATAAAATAAAGAGCAGGCTTATGTGCTTTTTGACCAGGGCTCTGGTTCCATTTCTCTACTAGTGTCTAAGTTTCACCCCACTGGGTCTGGGATTTAATTGCATCCTCTTTGCAAGCTACTAAGTTACCCTGTTACTGTTTCATGGATGCTGAAAGCAGATGTGAGACTCTTGGGTAGAGACAAAGAGCTTTATTACTCAGGGTGGAGCAAGCAGCATGAACATCAGCATGTTTACACTGGTTACCCTTGCCTCAGACTCCACAGGGTTGACATGATATGACCCAGATGCATGCTACACACACAGTGGGTTTGCATAACAGCTAAGGAATGCTAAAGTTAATGAGTCCATTGCTTTTATTTTGTTTTTGGCTAACAATCAGCTAACAAACTTGCTCCTTGTCCCAGGTTGAGAAATTACCACATTTCTCAACATTGCTTGATGCAAACACAACCTTGAGAAATAGCTCAGGAAAAGAAGCATTAGGATCTTGAATTCTGACACCCCTAGAAAGACATATAGGAGCCTAGACACCCATGGAGGACTCTCCCACTACCACCTTGTGGCGGTTTCATCCTTAAACTGGCTTCCCCCACTGCTATCAATATCCATGGGGGGAGGATATTGCCCCTGACAGCTACCTGGAAAAGTCTTGAGCTTCCCTGTGGCTGGACCTTATACAAATTAATCACTGGAACCAGAGGAATGTCCTTGACTTAGGCCTAGGTTTGTACCCATTCCTGAACTAATCTCTGTGTTACGGAGGAAAAATTACTCTGATTACTTAGATCATCCATGCTGCTGGGGTGGGAAGATCAATTTTACCTACTTAATAGCTACCAGTGGGGCTTCCCTGGTGGCACAGTGGTTAAGAATCCGCCTGCCAATGCAAGGGACACGGGTTCAAGCCCTGGTCCAGGAAGATCCCACATGCCGCGGAACAACTAAGCCCGTGCGCCACAACTACTGAGCCTGCGCTCTAGAGCCTGCAAGCCACAACTACTGAAGCCCGCGCGCCTAGAGCCCATGCTCCGCAACAAGAAAAGCCACCGCAATGAGAAGCCCGTGCACCACAACCAAGAGTAGCCCCCGCTCACCGCAACTAGAGAAAGCTGGCGCGCAGCAACAAAGACCCAATGCAGCCAAAAATTAAAAAAAAAAAGCTACCAATGGGGAAGAGGCAAAATGTGAGGAGGCAACAATTACCTACCTCACATGTCTCTAAGTCGTATAATTCAAAACTTTTGCTCTATTTCAGGTTTTTCCAAGTCAAATGAAGTGGAGAGAAAGAAAACTCTTTGGCTCTCTTTTCTATGCCTTTATTCTGGGAAATCCTATCTATTTTTCATTGTACCCATATTAATGGATCATCAGTTAAGGGTCAAGAACTGTATTAGGGGCTTCCCTGGTGGCGCAGTGGTTGAGAGTTTGCCTGCCAATGCAGGGGACACGGGTTCGAGCCCTGGCCTGGGAAGATCCCACATGCCGCGGAGCAACTAGGCCCGTGAGCCACAACTACCGAGCCTGCGCATCTGGAGCCTGTGCTCCGCAACAAGAGAGGCCACGATAGTGAGAGGCCCGCGCACCGCGATGAAGAGTGGTCCCCGCTTGCCGCAACTAGAGAAAGCCCTCGCACAGAAACGAAGACCCAACACAGCCAAAAAAATAAATTAATTAATTTAAAAAAAAAAAGAACTGTATTAGACTTGGGGATACAATTCTCAAAAAGTCAGAAATGACCCCTAAACTCACAGGCAAATAATCTAGTGAAGGATTCATTTTAAGAGACCATTAGGATGAGAGGGAAAAATACAGAGTGATGGTAGCACACAGAAGGAGCGCCTCACCTGGACATTGAGTGGGAAGGTTAGGAAAAGCTTCCTGGAGAATATGATATCTAAATCCGAAGCCAGAAGGATGAGCAGGAATTATCAGGTGAACTGTGTGTGGGCGAGGACTAGATAGCTTGGAAGAATGCCTCTGCAGATGGAAAAACAAAGCAAGTTAGAGAAACTAAATGTAGTTCTGTTTGTCTGAATCATAAAATTCAAGGTGAGAGATGAGGTGGGAGAAGTGAGGAGTGGGAGGGAGAAAATGTTATCTATGTAAAGGAGTTTTGACTTTTCTGAAAAACCTTGAAGCCTTTCAACGGAGAGAAAACAAGGTAGATACTGCATTTCAGGCATTTTACACTGGCTATTAGAGTGAAAAGTGAATTGAGGGTAGAAACGAGGCTGGGACAGAGATTAGTTAGGAGACTGTTGCAATCCAGCACAGAGATAGAAGTAATCATACCAGTGAAAATGGGATGAAGGGGCAAATTTGCCATCTATTTAGAAGTTGGATCCATAGGTCTTAATAAGTAATTGGAAGCATGAGATGAGCATAAGGAAAAACATAAGGCCTGGAGAAAGGATAGCAATAAGAACAGATTTTTTTTTTTTTTGGTTTAAAATGGCACATTAACATTTCTGCCCCAAAGGGGGAGGCACTTTTCCTTTTTTTAAAAAATAAATTATTTTATTTTATTTTTGGCTGCGTTGGGTCTTTGTTGCTGGCACGGGCTTTCTCTAGTTTCGGTGAGTGGGGGCTACTCTTCATTGCAGTGCTAGGGCTTCTCACTGCAGTGGCTTCTCTTGTTTTGGATCACGGGCTCCAGGCGTGCGGGCTCCAGTAGTTGTGGTGCACAGGCCCAGCTGTTCCGTGGCACGTGGGATCCCTCTGAACCAGGGTTCGAACCCATGTCCCCTGCGTTGGCAGGTGGATTCCTAACCACTGCGCCACCAGGGAAGCCCTGAACAGATATTTTTAATTCAGACAGCAAAGGTTCAGATCCTGACTCTACACTTAGCATCCAAGCCTGAGTTAATTACCAGCAAAAGGGAGACACTGATAACTACCTAGCATGGCTGCTTTGAGGATAAGTATACAAAGAAATATTTTAAAATACTATATGGCAAGTTCCTAACAGAATAAATCTCTAATAAAGTATAGCAGTATATCAGTTCCTCTTTCACTGTCTGAAAGAACTGGTTGGATGGAGAAGCTATTCATTGAGTGCAGCAGTCAGGAGCGTGCTGGCTGCAAGTAACAATAAACTAGACCTACAGCAGTTTAAAGAAGTATGGGTTATTTTTCTTGCACAATAAGAGAACTGGAGGTGGATAGCTATTGGCATTAATTCAGTCGGAAACTGGAGTCTTTGCTGTTATTCTTGGTTTTACCTCATGGTCACAATATGGCTGCCCCAGTTCTAGTCTCCAGTGTCATATTTACATTTAAGTCAGGGTTGAAGGGAACCATGCATAAGAGAAAGGTAATGGGTTAGTCCATTTTCCTGAGATGGGGAACATAGGAGGAGAAGACAGAAGTTTGGGAAGAAATAATGAACTTGATTTTGAATATATTGAGTTTTAGGTGTCTTGATATAGTCACATAGAAAGAGGTATAATGGGCAGTTAGATATACTGGCCTGGAGTTAACGAAAGATGTCTGGGATTGAAGGGGGAAGTTAAATTCTGTGGGGTGAATGAGAGAACACGTAGAAAGGGTCTACAGTGAGAAAAGGTGAGGTCCAGGACACAGCCCTGGCACAGAACACCAACATTTAATGGATGAGTAGAGGCCAAGAACTGCCAAAGGCAAGAGTGGTTGGACAGGCAGGAGCAGAGCCAAGAGCATGCTGTGTCCTGGAAGCCTAAGAGAGAAAACAATTAAGGAGGACGTGGTCAATAATATTAAGGGATACACAAAAGCAAGAAGGTCATAAGTGACCTTGCTGAGAGCTTTTCCTTTTGTGGGGACAGAAGCTAGACTGGAGTGGGTGAGAAGTGGAAGGGACAGGAGAAAGCAGAACGAACAAATGTAAAAAGTTCTTTTCTTTTTCTTTTGTTCTCAGAGTTCATATTTTAGGATGTCACTTGTAAAATTCTTTTTTTCAAAGAAAGATTTTTGGTAAAGTCAATTCACCTCTCTGAAGAGAAGAAAACTTGGGATGAGAATCTGGTCTTCATGACCTTCTAAAGGTCTCTTCTGGAGCCACCAGTCTCTGATTACATGGTCTTTCTTACTCCAGTGATGAGGCACAAATAAAATCAAGGACACATTTGGGTTCTGGGAGCAGGGCTGTGTAAATCTTCCTTGTATGATGCTTCCTAGTACTGAAACAGGCAGAGTCTGGAAGTCACTGGTCTGGTGCCACATGTAACACAAACTAACTTTCCCAGGCTCTTCTTTATTTAGTGTGTTTTTATGTGGATGAATGTCATGGAAAATAAAAGTATTATGGGAAAATAAAAATGTTCCATTTGTGCAATTTTGGGTAGGTCATATTCAGATTTAAAACGTTAAACTATTTTGGGCCACATATAAAATCAACTTTTATATTGGACCACCCAGACTCAGAACACTAGATGAAAGACTAAAAAGAAGAAACTTGTTGGTGACATCGTATTCAGTTGGCTGACTATTCAGGTTTAAGAAGTTTCCTTCCTGTTGAAGAAGGAAGAAAATGAAACACTTATTTAAATTTAAAATACTCCAAACCAGGCAATAGATGTAGTTATAAGAATGTAGCTTCCAGGGGGAAATAGTCTCTCCCTCTCTCTTTCTATCTGTCTCTCTTCTCCTTCTTCTGAACTATATAAGCACCAGTTCAGAAAAGCACTTTTCAGAGTACAAGGTTTTTGTCTTTTAAAAATAAATGTTTCGCTTTCTTTTATTTCCTGCAGATTAGTTCTGCAGGCTACAGACAGCAAAAGCTAAGAAAAATAATAATTTAACCCACTTAAACTTCTTTTTGTCTGTTTCAATCATCAATATGGTAATTCTCAAAACATTTATTTGAGAGAATCTAATCCTCTAGTAGTTCACTTCTCAGAGCTCATGTTTTAGGATGTCACTTGCGGCTTGGAGATTAAAACCTTCATCTGTCCTCTACTATTTATAGAATTATTCAGTGAAAGTTTTCCTATTATCCTTTCTTTTAAGGGTTGGGTTCTCTCGTTAGAGCTAGAGAACTTTTGTTCCCCTCCCCGCCCCGCATCTTGCCCCAAATGGGGGACATTCTCCTCTGTGTGAGGCTCTTTCCGTTCCTGAAGGTGGGCTGAGCAAAGGAGCGTGACGCAAGAGTGGGCTGTGCGCTTGATGCCTCCAGCGCCTCTGCCGCCTTGTGAAGGATCCCATTAGCAGCGCAAATTCGAAGCGGCGGCCGGGGCAGCAGCGGCTGCTACGGCGGAGGCTCTGCGCGCCCCAGTCCTGCCTCCCTAGCGGGAGCCCGAACCTCACGGCATAGCCTCAACCGCACCCAGGCTTCGTCTGTCTTTTCAAGCTCTTCATGTTACCCAGCTAAAAGAAGAAAATGGGCACCGGGGATTTTATCTGCATTTCCATGACCGGAGGGGCGCCCTGGGGCTTCAGACTGCAAGGTGGCAAGGAGCAGCAGCAGCCCTTACAAGTTGCTAAGGTAGGACCATCGAGGATGGGTTATCACGGTTCTGGGCTGGGAAGGAAGGAAGGAAAGCAACCTGTTGATGGTTTTTCAAGTTCTGATCCAGTAGTCTCTATATTAGTTTGATTTTGATGCTGACATTGAATCTTTCTAGGGTGTGGGTTTTTTTGTTTTGTTTTTTGTTTTTACCAAAGAAACTTTGGAGAGTAACATATAGCACATATGTAATTAATCAGCCATTAATGGGGAAGAAAGCATGCCATATTTTATTAGCTGAACAAAAGCCTACGTAATTAGCTTCTTCTCCGGCATCCAGCAAGACACTTGGGGACGTTTCTTCTAGGCAATATTAGAATCTGCAGTTGTTATTGTTTCATGTCACTTTCCTTGGCTCTGGCTGAGGAGAAGTGCTCAGCTCAGCATAACCGATTGGCTTGGCTTTTTTGGGGCCTCATAAAGTATTGGTAATGACATTTATTATACAGCATTTATGAGAAGCCCAATTTGGGGCAATAATTTTTAAAAAATATGATGAAGATGCCGTAAAATCTATTTGAAAGAATACTCTTTTAAGGAGTTGGCTAATAAATGCAAAAATCCAAGTACTCTGTTCTATCATGTGCATTCGTCTGGTTAGGTGCTCAAAATAAAATTTAAAGACACTGGAAATATATTTTAAGTACTTAGAGGTAACTTTGAAATGCATCTAATAATGATTTAAAATATTTTAGATGTTTGTGTTTCCATTATATTGCTTTTTTTTCTTAGCTCAATATGCTTACCAGTTTGCTTGAGGGGATCTGACATTGTCTAATTGTGATTCGGCTAAAACAAATGTTTAAATACATGAAAATAAGCAGACTTTCACCTGATTGTAATACTAAATTGAAGTACTATAGGAAAGAACATGTTTGATTAATTTCCTGTTTTATACTTACATTAAAAATGTATCTAGATCCTTATGAAATATATGGACCACTGGCCTTTGTAGTTATTCTTCTTTCCCTTTGGCTTTTTTTTTTTTTCCTTAACGTTCACTGTGAAGAAAGGAGTTTCTTTGAAATTTTCTGCGCCCAGGCTTCCATAGGAAAATCCTTTCATAATGCGATGGTGGAATCCTGCCACCTAGTGAAAATTTCAAACATCAGGAATGAAGCATGAAACGGGAGAAAGCAGAAATTTTTAGAACTGAAAAGTTCCTCAGAGATTCCCACTTCAACCCGCTAATTTTAGATGAGGAAAGAACCCTGAGAGGTTAAGTAACTTGCCTCCGGTCTTTGGTCTTCGGCTTGGAACTGGCAGAGTGATTAAAGGGTACGGAAAAGTGGTTGGTTTCACTGTGTTTCTTTAGGAGTGAATGGCAGCCAACATCAGACAAAATATTAATGTCTAATTCAGCGTATACAGAATTCATGAGACTGAAGTGGATTTGTCCCGGGTCTAGAATAGCCGTCGGCTGGCTCCCGTTACTGAGATTTGGGTCCTAATTCCAGCTCTGATCTAACTTGCAGCCGGGCCTGAGACAGATCACCCTTCCGGATTCATCTGATGTGTGTGTCTTTGTGTGTGTGTGTGCAGAGGGAGAGAGAGACAAAGATTTTGAGTGGGGTGGGAAAAGGAGAGAAGTACGGTGGAAACTGGACTCTACCATTAGTGAGGTTCTATGTTGCTCGAGTTTTCTACAGCCCTATTAGTGTACAGTTTTAGAATCATTTGCCTACCAGTTAAAATGTGGGGACAGGAGTGGCTAGAAGCTGTGATTCCTGGTGGCTCTTTCATAGCCAGACCTACAGAATAGAATGGGTTCTCCCGACTTCTTGATGTGCTTATTTCAAAGTGGAACCACTGTGTGATTTTTTGAAGAACTGAAGCAAATTGCTAGTGAAGGGTGTTTCGGAGGTGCTCCTCTGCTGATAGCATCTCTATTACCAGGATTCAAAGAGGCTCTTAGTCTGTATGAGGATCAAGAAATTTAGTCTTGCTCTCCCCCCATCTCTCCTAAAATACCCAGGAAATATATTTTTGGTTTTAAAAAGATCATTATATTAAAGCATCGGGATGTTTGCTTTAATTTTTTAGTTTGTGTTGCTATAAAGTTACTGATTTTAAAATATTATGAAAGCACCTGGATGTTTGCCTTAATTATAGTGTGTGTGTGTGTGTGTGTGTGTGTGTGTGTGTGTGTGTGTGTAAAAGAGAGAGAGGGATAGAGAGAGAGAGAGAGACAATAATCTATAGTTTTTTGCCACATGTAAAAGTGACCAGAGAGCCTTCTGAAGAAGGTATAATTTCTAAATTTCTTTGGCAATGCCCACTTTTCTTGGTCTGGTTTTATATTTAATTAAAACTTATTCTATTTAATTTCTTATTACTAGCATTATTTGTTCCCAAAAACCCTTGGAACAAAGTGCTTGTCAATTTCTACGTTATCAAGGCCATGGCCTCACGGGAATCACTGTTTTTCACTCAAAACATTAAGTCAACTCAATTCTACTAAAGGTCTCTCATTGAGATCAAGGTGAAGTGTATGTTGCTTGGCATAGATTTTCTTCTTTTCCAAGGACTGGTTAAAACTTATTAGAGCCAAGTTACCTCCAAGTAGGAGGATGAAGAGAAAAGAGACAGAAAGGCTGAGTAGGGGATGGTTGCTGGCAAACAAAATGCTCACAGTTTTGAAGAACATGCAAAAGAATAGTTTGGAAACGGAAGAGATTATTTTCAAGAAAAAGAAATTTTCACACAGTGCTTAAATCATGCCCCTTAAAATGGGTATTCTACAAAGCTGCTCTTTAGATAACAACAAATTTTTGGCTCGTTGTAAATATCTAGTGTTTGGATTTTCAATAATTCTATATAGAATGAAAATCTAGCAAGCTGAAATAGCAAAAGAAAAACTAGTCTAATATTTTTAGAAAAAGAAAAAAAAGTAATTCTAATATTATTAAGAATGATCAGAATTTAATAGCTTTATAATTCCCAGTAAATATCCTTCTAGTGACATGTTTAGTCATTTTTGAAAGATATTCAAATGTTTTTAGTATTTGGCTCGCTGGCTGAACTGTAGGTGAACCCCAACTTTTAAAGATCACTAACAGAAATATTAATAATAAAAATTTTCATTGACATTGAAGCTCAAGGCCATAAAATTCTGCTTTGTTTTCAAGATAAATTGAATTTCTAAAAGGCCCTAAATAATCAATAACATTGCCCTAGTTTTTAAATGTTTATATATCTTTTAGTTTCTGTTCTAAATATATGTGGTGAGAAGCAAACATTTCTAATACAGAGTCATAAAACAGTACTCTTGCAAGGTATATTTCCAAGACATCATCCACAGAAACAAATTTATTCAGACGTAATTACAACATAAAACCCCATTGTGTCTGTGCAGATGTCCTTATGAAAAGTATGTTAGCACTTTTATTTTACAAAACTCTTATTTGGAACATCTACTTACATGGCTATGTCCCTGGACATACTCTTGGAAAATCACTTTGGAAAATCTCCACATAAAGAAATGGGGAGAAATTTTTGTTTTGCAAACAGATCTTATGAATGATTCAGAAATAACTCACATTTTGAGAATCATGAACAAAAAATGTTTAGACTGTTTATTCTTTACATGTTTTAATGGTTGGAAATGGGGAACTTCCCTGGTGGTGCAGTGGTTAAGAATCCGCCTGCAAATGCAGGGTACACGGGTTCGAGCCCTGGTCCGGGAAGATCCCACATGCCGCAGAGTAACTAAGCCCGTCGCGCCACAACTACTGAGCCTGCGCTCTAGAGCCCGTGAGCCACAACTACTTTAGCCCGCGTTCCTAGAGCCCGTGCTCGGCAACAAGATAAGCCACCACAATGAGAAGTCCAGGCACTGCAGCGAAGAGTAGCCCCCCTAGCCACAACTAGAGAAAGCCCGCACACAGCAACGAAGACTGAATGCAGCCAAAAATAAATAAATAAATTTATTTAAAATAAAGAAATGGAAGCTTTCTTCAAAGTATAGACCACTATGGTACTTATTAAAATGAATTTTAATCCAGTTTCAAATAACTTTATTAAAATTTAGATGACAAATTACAATCATCCATTTTATGAGGCAAGGTGGATTTAATGATTCTCATCTATTATTGTATATCCTCTCTTTAAACGTTTGAATAAAAGTATTTAGGCAAAGCACATTCAAATACATAATTCATATCCCTTAGTGACATCAGTGAGGTATCTAAAATGTTTCAGATAGAATAATTCAAGAAACATAGCTATTTCTAAAGGGAAAAATAGGAAAGATTTTTATGTTTAAATATGTATATTTCAGGATAAATGCTCCTTACTACAAATGGAAACCTAGGAACATCTTTATTAGTAAATATGACTGATCACTTAATATCTATTGATTTTTTTGAGCACTTTTTAGAAATTCTAAAAATAGCTATGCTTATAGAAATCCGTGCACACTAGCTAAATCTATTAAGCAGATGTTACATAAAATTTTTATTGTAGAATTGCATGTTTTAAGACAGATCACTTGTTGAAGGACAATGAGATAAAATAATGACTATGACTATGCATGAACCTTGCCATTATCTAGACATAGTCCATATGTAGCTCGCATTTATCAGGCCCTTGTCATATGCCAGGAAATGTTCCAGGTGCATCCCTGGTAGGACGTCTTCCTTGTCAGTGCAGTTGCTGGCCTGCCTAGTGCCTATGTGAACAGTGGGATGGGGGTAGGGAGAATAAAACTGGAGAAAGATGCAGGAGGGAAAAGGAGAGAGAAAAAGAGAAACAGAGAGAGAATGAATAGGAACCTGTCCATTCAGTAAGGCAAGGATCCTTGCATTTCCCATGGATGAACGAATATCACAGAAAGTCATTGGCAGGACTTGAGCCATCTTGCTTGGCCTACCCAGAAAGGCCAAGCTCTTAGCCAGGGGCTGGCAGGAACAAGCTGGCATTGGGGGCTTGGAAGGGCTAGAGAAGTGCTGGACAGGAGCCCTATTTCCTGTGTTAGGGAACTATGCAGGGCAAAGCCCTCCAGGGCTTCTAGAAGGAACCACACAAGTGTCCCCGCATTTGGACACCAGCTGCAGAGAGGACAGTGATGGCCACTCAACATTAACCAGAGAAGCACAAAAACCAAGAAAGAGAGAAATGCCACCTCATTCAGTTATGAATAAATAGATCTACCTTCCCCCTCCTTCTCCAGCCTTCCTTCCTGCCTTCAACCTGGGAGGAGTGGGTGGGAGGCTGGTAAAGAGCAGACAGCACTTTCCTCCTCTTGCCAAGCCCTGGAGCCACAAGCCAGCCACCGTGCTTAGGGAGAGAGATTAGAGTTAGGTGTTAGATCAAGCTGTAATCGGACTAGACCGTTTTAATAACCAAAAGCCACCAGAAATGCATGGGATCTGACCAAAGTATTATTAAGGGAGGGATTTAGTTTTATAATAGTAGTCAAAAGCAGTTACTGGAAGAAATAAAATAGTTTCACATTTATAACAGAATGATAGGCACTCCTCAAAAACATCAGTTCCATCATACAGGTTCATATTATCAATCACACATACTTGATGTGTGTTAGATTGAAAACTTATCACCAACTCATATGACTTCCATTGATCATGTTGAAGCTATTGTTTCCAGGTAGAATGCATGAAAATCTGACTTTGAGCTTAATGAAATGTAAACTACTTCTTTTTCCTTTTCTTCTTCTTTTGTTGAATGTGAATCAGTACTTTATAACCTGGGATGCATTTCGTTATTAGGCAGATGCATACCTTTGGTTAAGTCTAAAGAGGTGTTTCTTGAACACCTATTTCTTGAACACTTATTAGCGGCTAGAACTCTCAAGTTAGAAGTACTCTGAACTTTTATTGGGTATTAAACTTTTATTGGGTATAAAGGTGATTGGTTTTTTTTTTTTAATAAATTCATACTGCAAATTCCAAAAGTCAGTATGTAATATCATTGGGACATACACATTATACCTAACTGGATAATATTTGCATATTTTTCATGGTAATGGTTTTAAAAGACAGGTCAGCTTCCAAAATAATTTAGCTCCCTCTGTTAGTTAATGTATTCAGGAATATAAGCTAATTTATATATTTAGCTACAAATACTTCATTTGTTTATCCTACAATCGTCTTAGTGTGTTAACATATATTATCTCCTTTGATACTGGTGGGGTAGACAAAGTTTTATTATTCTCAGTTTATAGATTAAAAAACTGATTATGAAAAAAATTATTTGAAAAAAATCTTATATAAAACAGCCTTAAGTCAAATATGATTCTTTCCCTCTAGCAGGGGCATCATATCACTCTGCATCATCCTGGATAAGAGAAGAGGATATCATTTAGTAATGCTGAACATTGCAGTGACTTCGATACAGAATTGTATCAGAATGTCACCAATCTAAGATTTGATCTTTAAAAGCATTTGTAAAGATTTCTTCTTTTAATGGGCCTGAGGGCCCATTAGGGGTTTTTATAATCTTCCTGTAAGGATTACAGGAAACGCATCTCTGAGCTAACGTGCAATGAGAGACAAGACTGGAAAGGGAACTGGTTTATTGTAAATAAACCTGAAAAATATATGGACTCCAAAACGTTTATTGTGTCTGTTCTAACAGATTCATGATGAAACTAAATGCCATGAGGTTTTTGTAAAAGGAAATGGAGAATTCCTGCATCAGCTTCATTAAATAATCTGAAAGAGTAAACAACTTCATGAAGTTAAAAGCTCATCTGAGAAACAGATATAACATTTGCTCTTTGGGGAATATTTCATTGTTTGACCAACATCAGTGAGAACATATTTACAGTATTGAATTATCTTAGGCACTTAATTTTTCTGAATTATTTACCATTCTTTTCTTATTATTAAAAAGCAGAAATGGCCACATTCTCAACAAACTGTATCTTCAAAGTCTTTGTGAAATCCATTGGCATGTGGCAGATCATCAGCGATAGTAGATATAGTTTTGTGTTATGACAGTCTGGATGTAGTTTTCCTTAACTTGTGTATAAATCTGGTGTGTTTCAGATAAAGTACTAAAAAATGTGGTGGATTTACTCTTTGAAACATTATAAATGAAAGATTGTGTCACTTGATTATGTAACAAATAGTTTTCCTATCCATTGGTTTTTGGTTTTTTATAATCTTACTCACCCAAGACTAGCTTTTCCACTTTTCTTTGGAAGCAGTGTGGGTACTGCACTGATAAAACAATGTAGTGGATGACTTTTCCTGAACAGAACTATGTGTTTGTGTTCTATCTGATCCTACTTAGGCAATACTCCTTCCTTTATCAAAACTTACCTGGCTTGAATTTCACCGTTTTAGGACACAGATTATTTTTTCCGGAAAAAATCTATAATAATGTTCAGAGTATCATTTTCCTCCCAACATCTTATTGCCTTCTGGAGATAATTTTAAGAAACTCATATTAATGTTTACTGGGTGCTGGACAATTCTTTGATCACCTTTTAAATATAATGGAGAACCCTGTGAGGTTACCCCCATTTAAGATCCCCATTACAGAGGCAGAAAGTGGTTAAGTGACTTCCTTGGGTCACACAGGTAGGTAGGGGCAGACCTGGGGTTCACCCAGTTTGACTCTGGGGTTTGTCTTCTAAGCTCCTACACACATTTTGGGGTTTAGTGTAGTTTGAACAGCCAGTTAAGAAGGGAAGAAAGACCTCAACAGACCATGGTGGAAAGATTTTTGTAGTCCCATAAACTACACCTACTTCTTCTGTTCTGACTTTAGGTATATTTTCACTAATTTAAATTAGTGTCAGATCACTATTTGAAACTTTTGTTTCTGGAACAAATAATTTAGGAAATGAAATAGAAACAGACTAGAAACGTTCATAATTCTGTCTTCTGAAGGATAGATTTAAAAATTTTTTTCTAATCAGATTTCCCATGTCTTCTTAACAAATATGACATGCTACTTTACTATTATTATTATTTGTTTTTGTCTTTGGCTGTGTCTGCAGATTACGGGATCTTAGTTCCCTGACCAGGGATTGAACCCAGGCCACGGTAGTGAAAGTGCCAAGTCCCAACCACTGGACCACCAGGGAATTCCATGCTACTTTATTTTTTATTTATTTATTTTGAATTTTATGTATTTTTTTATACAGCAGGTGCTTATTAGTTATCCATTTTATATATATTAGTGTATATATGCATGCTACTTTATTTTTGAAGCAAAAATTTTCTAGCAGTAGGACCATGTTTCAGAATTTTACCATGTAGCTTAAGACACATTAAAGGGGTATGAAACCAACGCACTGAGGTGGAAACTGGCGGTACTGAATATACCTTCTCAGTAGCTCACTCACTTCCTGCTCGGTGTGTCTACTCCCACTCCTTCAGCTCAGGCCTTTACTAGCTGTCTCTTCGATAACTACCTTGGCCTTTTAACTGTCTCCCTGCTTTGGGTTTCACATTCCTCAGGTTCATGATACAGAGAGCTGCCAGAGAGATTGTTCTAAATCACCTGTTATACCACTTCTAAAAATACTTCAAAGTCTCCCCATCATATCATCAAAATAACCATAACATTAAAAAAAATCTCTGTACAGTTAAGTGCTTTATGTATCATATCATTCACAGTAGGCTTAACTATCCTTTTTTTCACAGATGGGAAAACTGAGCCTTAGAGAAGTTAGGTGAATAACTAAGGTGGTAGAGCAGGTCCAGGCAGGCCTAGGACAGAGGCCAGTTGGACACCAAAGTGCATGCTCTGAACGACCCCCTGCACTCCCGATATCACTGCAACATGCTTTATAGATTCCAGTATATATTAAATGTGAGTTTTTATTCAATTAACCATATTGATGACATCCTGCAGCACTTTTGCACTTTTGTCTTCCATTTATTTTGCTTCTCTCTTCAACGTAACTTTCCTACAAATAATGTACTGAATGAATTTTATGTGAGGCACTTCACAACCTACCCTAGAATCTTTTCTTTGTTAATCCCTGTTAAGGCGGCTACTTCATCAGTGGTTTTATTTACATTTTTCCCATAAAACATTGATTTTTTTTTAAATTAAAGAATTCGTTTATTTTGAGAACTTATCTCCAGTATTTTTCTGTATCGGCTCTCCAAAGGAGTAGTTCTTCATCTATTTCAGTGTTGAAATAGAATCAAGAAAATACTGTAGGCTGGGATATACCAGAAACATATGTTCTTTTATTTAACTTTACAGCAAAACTCCTCCAACATGTAGGTTGGTCTAATATTATTTCTACCAATTTCCTGGTTTTTCTTTACATCTTCAACAATATTTGCTGATAAAAAATATATCTCGGTTTGTTGCCATATTGTATTATTTTAACCATTTTAAAATGCATCCATGAGACGCTTTCTAAACATTATCATTTGGTTTAATTCTGTAATGTTTTAAATCGAGTATTGCCTGACTTCAACCACTGTTAAAAAAAAAACAAATCTGGAAGTTTTTCATGCTCTGGATGCTTGGTTATGAAATATCTTAGTCCTGACTACTTCATACGAACACTAGCTGATATCATAGAGCACAATAAGGCAAAGTTCCTCTCTGACAACAGTGGATATAAATCCGTATTCCAAATAGTGTTCTTGGTAATTTTGAATATTTTACCAACCTGTCACATATGATTAAACAGTAATGGTGTTTAATCTCGCTACATGGCTGATGAAGAGTTTCTGAAGGAATATATATCTTTTTCTCTTGTGCCTGAAATGTAGATGTTATCTTTAATCAATAGCTGCCTTTCAGGAATATTTTAAACTTGTGTCATTTTGTGAGGGTTAAAACTAGATAATAACATGGAAATTCATTTAATCAAGCACCGTAAAACATAATATATTGCAAGACAATGAACATATGAGGAAGCCTCTTTCCCCTCTGCCGTGTTAGGAGCCCCTGTCCCCTGTTCGGTGGTGTCACCTCAAGTACTGTATGAAACTCATAACTATCTGGACCAGACTGGACCAGGGTACTGGTGTCAATCCATATATGAAAGTAGATTAAACATTAGTTAGAGCTCCTTCTCATTTTTTAGTTTAAAATAAAAGTCCATGGGAGTTCCAGTTGGCTTGGCAGATAATGGGGGAAGTCTTCCAGGCATAGGGCACTACAAGTACAAGAGCCCTGGGACAGAAGCATGCTTGGCACATTCAAGGAACTGTGAAGACGCCAGAGTAGCTGGCACACATTTCCATGAGAAATTGCTATAAGAAGTCCAGTCTTTCACAGTGATAAATATGAAAAACTCTCTCCTGGGAACCCTGACCATGCCGTTATGTTCCCATCATTAGATGATTAACATACTGGTCCTAGAGAATGACTTTGAGCTGTTTTCTTCATAGTTCCTCTTCATCCATTTCAGTTTTTCATAATGTAACAGCCTACTGGCCAGTCTTTAGAACACTTTATTTAAATGAATTATTACTACCGCTTCTTATGTAGATGTTTGGTTAAAAATTCTATTAACCTTTCCTCTTCCTCTGACATTGATTCCCCCAGTGAGAGAAGAAGAATTTAAGGAGTGTCAAATAGAATTTGATACATAGATCCTGTTTATTTTGACTTCAGTGTCAGACCTAGAGCAAAGAATTTTATTATATTTTCTAGTTTGTCTTAATTTCATTTCTCCTTCAAAAAAGAGATGATCTTATTTAGATATTATTTGGAAACTGACCCATTGAAAGGATACGAGCATTTTAATGCTGGCTACCACTTACCGTGTAGGTTTAAACACATTTTTCTGAGCCTCAGTTTCCTTATCTGTAAAATAGCATACTATGTAATGGAATTGCTGTTTTTATAGATAAAAAAAATGTCACCAGTTTTACAGGTGAGGAATCTGAGATCCAAGGAATCAGTTAATGATATGTCTTGTGATACTTTTAAAAGATTGTATATTAAGATAATAGTTGACACAGAGTAATCATGCAGTAAAGGAGTCTGTCGTTATTATTATTTTAATTAGAGGAGGAAGTAACTGTCTTCTACACAAATTTATTTTCTTCAGAAATTAAGAAAAGTGGTAATCCGATCTCTTGTACTCCAGATACCAAATGAAAGTTAAGAGCACAAAAGCTAAAAACTATTTGTGATGATTCTTTTACCCAGGGCAATTTTTTATTGTTGATAAAAGGCAACATTTCACAAAATGTTTGTAAGTATCAATTACAAATCAAGATTTCTTTGTTATGCAGTTTAATCAGCTTGAGGCAGTAAATCCTTAAGTTATACATTTTACAAGGCCAAATAAAATGATTGTCCCCCTTAAAAATAGTACAGATTTTTTTTTTATTGGCGTATAGTTGATTTACAGTATTGTATTGATTTCTACTGAATACAGATTTTTAAAAGGAAAATACCTCAAGCCATGAAGAATTATTTGCCTATATTTATGTTGAGCTCTGTTTAGAGCAAGTAAACTCTGACTCTTTCAATCATATTAGTCTCTGGGCTTCAGTTCTCTCATTTATAAAATGGGGATAGTGTTAGCACCTAGCTCCAAGGATTGTTCTCAGGGTTAGAAATTGAGCATGCAAATTACTTAACACACAGGAAACATTCAAGGGCTTTTAAAAATTACTGCTATCACATTTGTGGTTATTCTAATTTTATTTAACCAACCTTTATAAAATTGAAGGGTTATCTGCTGTCTTCCTTGCAATGCCTTTTGAGATCCGGATCTCAGTATCATAAGAAGGGCTTCTGCAGTCCTTAGGATCTCTCCCTGTGAGATGGCATGTAATGGTTTCAGAATGTGGCCTTATGTTCACTCAGTAAGCCATCGCCCTTTCATTGGAAACAGCATATGGAAATCATCACAAAGAGAAGGAATCATTTCAAGTGCTTTGAAAATATAAAAGAAAAATAAATTGTCCCTGGTAAGTAAATATAGGATGCTGATCTCTGAATAGTCAGGAAAACTCTGTGCCAGGGCCTTTGGGGAAGGCTAATGAGCATTTCAGTCCCTCCCCCCAACCCCCCACTCTTGTCTTCTAAATTAGAAGTTGTTACTATATAAGGCTGCTTTTTCTAAGTAAATGATAGTAGTTAAACTCTGTGTATTTTTAGCTTTTCAAACAGTGGAAAGTTATTTTCATCAGTCAAGATCAAGCTAAAATGAAAAAGTTTGTGAAAGGCTTAGGCCTTGGGAGTCAGGTACTACTGTAGCAGTCACCTTTATTTTTATTTCTTTCATGAAAAACATAACATTTTCCATTGGATGGTGCTCAGCATGACGGATATTAGATTGAATTGTGTAAATATTACATTACATGTATGGCCTGCTGCAGGGAGTCAAAACGCAGTGACCCATTTTCAGGTCTCCAATCTTTTGGCCGCCTGCCTGCCAGATGGGGAAATGTTGATCAGAACAATTTCATCCTGAGGCAGAGCTGCAATCTGGGAGAGAAAGCTCATCGCTGTCTGCTTCTTCTGTGCCAAAATGACCATGTAGCTTCATGTTGAGTGAGTTACCAAGGGTTTCCTTCAGCTGCAGGCGCAGGACTGAGAGTAGACACAAATTCAATTAAGGATCCCATTATGATGTCTTCCATTCTGTTTTTTATTACCCTCAACTTCTCTTACCCTCTGTTTCTTTTTCTTATTTGAGAAGGAAAATTCCTTCTTCTCTGTCTTCACTGCCCCCATTCTCTTAATTCTCATTCTTTATCTATAAAGAATCTCTATTCTTTTTATGCCTCTCTTTCCCCCTATAGCTTCCTAAGCAAGACACCTAATCTGATGTTGCCTTATCTGCAGAAGAAAAAAGGAATGATATCATGCGCGCGTGCGTGTGTGTGTGTGTGTGTGTGTGTGTGTGTGTGTGTGTGTGTGTGTGGGAGAGAGAGAAAGTTCTGCATACATCTCTCTTTCTTAATTGATTTTCATGGAAAGATAAAAACATGCTGGATTTTTTGATTCAGAGCTGAGATGAACAAGTATGGAGAATTACTTTCCAGGAGTGTGTTTCCACAGTCCAGGCCTTCTCTCATAGAAACTCCTTTTCAAGGTTTTTAAGGCCCTTTGCCTCCTATCGCTGTCTCTGGTCTGAGCAGCTTGCTTCTTCCGGGGAGGCTGTTCTCATTTTCTCCTGAACTTGACATGTTAATTCTTCTCCCAGGTCTCTATGACTTTGCCCATGATCTTTTCTGCAATGGAATGTTTGTATTTATTTCTCCCAGGCACATAGTAGGTATGCAATGAAGACTATTATTTTTTAATTGACTGATTAATAATGATTCTCCTTTTTAATTTAGTAAGGGATAAAATTGCATTCAGTTGAAAGCAAGTACACATTGTTTGAGGAAGTTCATAAATTTTATCAGAAGCTTGAAGGATAAATGTTTTGAATGATAAGAATAAATGAGTGGTTCAGAATCTGTATCAAAGGCAAGTAGGAGCCAGAACATGCTTCTGCCACAGGATTAAAGAAGAGGGTAAAGGGCAGGGAGAAGGGGACTGGGATGGCACAGCACGAAACAAGGGCATCCTTCCTTTAGAAGTACTCACACTGTGGTCAAACCACAGCTCTTACTCAGGCCCCAGGCTCTTGGAGCTAGGGTAGCAAAGAGTGACTTCAGACCACAGTATGCCTTCCTATTTTGTACTTAGCAAACAAATATTGTTTTGATAGAGCTAAAGGCTATGATAAAGAAGCTTGTTTCTCATTGGTATTTCTAGTTTAAAAATTTGCATTTTCCACACTTATATTGTCACCTTACTCTTTGAAAGCAGGAGCCTAGCTCTTGGCATCTTCTAAAACAGTGCTCTTCAAGGTGAATGACATACACATATGTGTGACTAGGTACTTAAGCCATATTCTTATTAAAAGGTTGTTGAATAAATGAATGAGTAAATGTATATCTTTTATTCTTTTGTGTGAGAATGGCAACTACTGAAAAGCCTGATTATGCTGAAGCTTTATCTGATGGTTTTTTAATGAGCAATTTGTTTAAAGGGTAATTAGAAGAGTGATATATATGCTTTATATGTGTGTGTGTTCCTATTTTTATTAGATATTATGTAGTTACCAGATGCCAATTCAAGAGGTTCAGTGAAAAGACCATTGATTGGACTGGAAATCAGGAGGCGTGAATTTTAGGCATTGGTCTAACTTGATTTTACTCTGTGACCTTAACTAAAATTGTCTGACTCAATTCCTCTATTTATAAAAGGAAAGATTTAGAACATGTAATTTTAAGGTTCCTTTTAGCTAGGGTCTATTTTAAATCAAGAAGATAAAAGATGAGGGACTTCCCTGGTGGCGCAATGGTTAAGAATCCGCCTGCCAACGCAGGCGACACAGGTTCGATCCCTGGTCCAGGAAGATCCCACATGCTGCAGAGCAGCTAAGTCCATGTGCCACAACTACTGAGCCTGTGCTCTAGAGCCCACGAGCCACAACTACTGAAGCCTGCACGCCTAGAGCCCGTGCTCCGCGACAAGAGAAGCCACTGCAATGAGAAGCCTGTTCACTGCAATGAAGAGTAGCCCCCACTCTCTGCAACTAGAGAAAGCCTGCATGCAGCAACGAAGACCCAACGCAGCCAAAAATAAATAAATAAATAAATAAATGTTTTTTTAAAAAAAGTAAAAGATGAAAGAAAACACCCATGAATGGTCATATTTTCTCTGTTAACTTGAAAAATAAAGCAGTGTTTTCTGGAAGGGCATTTCTTTATACAGCATTTTTATCGGACTTTAATTCTCATTTCTCCAAACCATAATTTGCAGGACGTATATGTAATAAATAAATAAATAAATAAATGAGTAAAACAAAAACTCTCAAAATGGTATCAATTTAATGTGCTTTTTGGCTAGATTTTACTTTTTTAATGCTTAAAATTGTACTGCAGTGAATTACTACTGAATTCAGCATTTTCTGATTTTTTTTTTTGGTAAATGCTTTATTCTTTCCTTATTATTTTTCTAAATAAAGAGGTAGTTCCCTAGCATACACAAATGTAATCAACATGTTTTTAAAATATCATTAAGAATTCATGGATTTAAATACAATTGATGTTTTTATAAATCTAACTTATTTACTCAAACTCTGGATCTGACATGATTTACAGCCTTTAAGCTTTGTTTTCCTTACCCTACTTAGAAACCCCAGAGAGATGGTGGATAGAGATTATCTCATAGATTAAAACCACTCATTCTGACCTACCTGTTCACTTATAAAACAAATTTTAATTTGACGGAGAAGAGGGAATGTGCTTGATATTCTTCATCTATTCTTTAAACGCCTCTCATTTGTCTAAAATGTGTCAAAGAGAAAAAGGAGATAGTCCTTGGTAAACTTGCACTGGATTAGTTTAGTTCCACATCTTGAAGTGCAGTATTTTGAATCAAATCATGGTTCTTCCTCACAAATGGATTAAAGCCTGTCTTTTAAAAAATAGCTAGAACTGAAAATGGCTTTTATTTTTGGATTTTAAAAAATATCTAGAACTGAAAATGGCTTTTATTTTTGGATTATAAAAAATGACACACTGTCATTGTAAAAAAATTCAATTACAGAAAAGGATAAAAATAAAATAAAAATCATACCATCCAGAAATAACATGTTATTAACATTTTGGTGAATGAATCCTCAGTCCCCTCTCTGCACACACAGCAACTTACAGTCATACTTACATTCAACTCCATGTAAAAAGAATGGAACTAAATGTGCTTTCTTATTAAACACACAATATGAGCATCTTTCTGTGTCAATGAATCCTGATTTACATCATCTCTTTAATGACTGCATAGAATTACATCGTATGGATTGACCATAATTTATATAATCCATTCCCTATTAAACATATAAGTTATTTATAATTTTTCACCATTACAAATAGTGTTCATATGAATACTTTTGTATATATAAAATATATCTGTGTGCTTATCTGATCATTCCTATAGAATTAATCCCTAAAAGTAGTCTGAGAGTATGCTATATTTTTTTAGTGAAAATGAAGAGTATCTGAATTAATTTCAGGCCAACTGTTATATGCAAAGAGATATTTTCTTATCATGTACATGTCACTCATTATTATGCTAGTCAGTATAATTCTCTTTGGCTGATAAAATAAGTAAATGTCAAGATCACATAATCTAGGTAACATACTTTCATTCTGAAACATTTAAAAATATTGATAGTGATTTGTAACTTTTAAAAATGTCTTGAAAGAAAAATTTTTGAGAGAAAAAAATTCCCACATGTTCCAGTTCCATTAAATTTCCAGATTGTTTCAAGATAAAAATTTTGTATAAAGATGATCAGTGTCTTAAAAGTAAGGGACAAGGAGGTATTAATGCCTAGGGAGTCAGGGTTTGCAGCTTTCCATGGAATTATCAAGATGGTATAGTCAGATAAATCAGAATTTTAAAAACTTATCTTAAAGAAATAATTAAACTCTGATATCTCTCTTTTGAAAGACATGTGAAAATAGGTTGTATACATGATAAAGCCACATACAAAAGTATTGTTATAAATATCATTGTAGTATTGTTTTCTTAGAGTCACAGGGTCAGTTTCAAGAGGAGCCTTCCTTTTAGGAAACACATCATTGAAATTTAGGTCTTAGAATTCTTTTTTTTTTTTTTGGTTTTAATTTATTAAAAGTATTGCAAAACCTGTATTTAGTTTTTATTATAGTTTATATAATTTTGTTTTAATATAATTAAAAGTCCCTAACTTGTCTGATATATAATATAAAAGATCATACCTACAGAATATGAAGCATGGAGGAATGACAACCTCTGGTTTACTGTTCAGTTCGCTGGTGCTGCAGAAGGGGTCTTAGACAGACCCAGCAGCCTGGCCTGGAGCAGGGCCCCAGGAGGAATGACTCTGTGCTGAGATGTGAGCGCATTGCTCATATGTACTCTCAGACATCCTATAGGCATCAACAAAAAGTACTGGTGATTGTAAATTTGCCCTTAGAGAAGCAGAATATGAAAGATAAAGCTCCTTGTGTTGAAATACCCAAAGGATGGAAACTTACACACCTGGAGACCATCTATTCCATGTGCGTGGCCCTTAGTTTAATTTTGTGGAGGCAATGGGGCTGGTCCCGAGTGAGCCCAAGAGAAAAACATGTCCATGGGATGTCATGACATAGAGTAGGTGACATGTTTGGGTGTGTGGGAGAGGGAAGAGCCTGTGGGAAATGGAGGTGCCTTTTCCCCAGCCTTGCTGGGGTGTGGGCGGGGGACAACCTTTTACTCCAGTAGAGGGAGAGTATGTTGCAGCAGTAGGAACTGTCTTCTGCGAAACTAAGGGTATTAGCTGTGTCAGCGTCCTAGTGACAATGTGTGACACAGTGCTGTGGAAAGGTGTGCTCTGGCCCTTCCTTCTCATACATAGGAGGGGGTGGCAAGGACTGGAGACATTGCAGTTTAACCCCTTGAAGATTTTACAGGTCTCCAGCTTTGTACACAGGAACCTCAACACTCCTATAAGAGAGGCAGCTTTGTCTTGGAGACTTCTGGAAAGAGTGGTTGATGGGGCAGACATGGGTGGATTATGGACCACACCCATCCTCGGGAAGGCTGCCACATAAGGATGTGAGTGAACTTGTCCCTGAGTATGCAGGAGGAGATAGCAAACTTCTAATTATTAGTGTCCCTGGGGGCATTGTGATTATACGTATATCTATGTGATTTCCAGAGAGCACAGCCTGGGTGCTTATCTCTGACTCTTTCTAGAAGTTGATATCCATATACCAAAAGCTATCTGTAAACTACAAATGAGATGACTCAGCAGTTGCACAATGGCATTTCCTGGTCACTCACAGCATGCTCCTGGTCTCTCCCATTTGTGGAAGACAGATGACGTGAACATGATTCCCCACCCCCCATTTTTTGGTTTTCCATTTCCAGAGCCTGTGTTCTGCAGTGACCCCCAAATCATTAATCTAGCTGAAATGCTGAACGTTCTCAGGTTCCTTCTGTGTTGCTGCTTTTCATCTAGAGTCTGTCTTTGCATCAACCCATGCTGCTGTTTTTCACTGTTGTTTTAGCTCTAAAGTTTGCTGCAGGTGCAGAGAGAAACCCTGACTTTGTAGACCCAAACGCTTCCTTTGAACCAGTTCTTCCTTATGATAGGATGGCCTTATGGCAAATGATGCTGTGGAGAATGCAGACGCCATCACTCAACTTGGCTTTTCCTTTTCTGTGCTGAGACTTTGTTCTTCTTTCTGTCCCTTAATTTGCTTTTGACCTTGCTGAACATGCCTCTGCTCATATCTAAAAGAGGAGTGTTGCACTGGGGATTTCCGTTTTCACAACACTCAAAATCACTTAATCTTCATGAGCACAAATGCTTAGATATTACTTGTTTAATTTTGTGAATGTGTTTATGGGAAATAATGGTGTTTCTAAGTACTGCCAGTTTCTGCTAATTGATAGGATAGACAGGGGAAACTGCTTCACTGACCTCCAAAAAAAAAAAGAGAGAGAGAAGAATGCTTTTAGGGACCAGGGCTTTAGAAGATTTTGACTACCTCTAAGCATTTCATAGAAAAGCAATATTGTTTAAAAGCTTAGCTTGTGGGTGGATGTGTGTGGGAGGAGGTAGGGGAACCGAGTTCAATAGGTCATTTTAAGCTAGGTTAGAGGAACACAGCACAAGAACACATCTTTCGTTCTTATCTTACCCAGACATTTTTTTCCTAACAATCCTTCAAAGTTTAGTTCAGTCCAGTTGTTTTCATGAATCTCTCCCCAAACAAAATATGAGTACTTTAGTCTCTAAAACTGTCAATGCCATGTATTGTCAATGCCCAAGCATTTGGTGCTTAATCATATACTGCTAATGTATTTGATGTTTCATAAGTGTGTGTTTTTGACAAAGAAAATGCTAAGTTCCTTAAAGGCAGGGAGTATATTTTGCATTTCTTTTATCTGATGGTTTCTTGCACACAAGAGACCCTCAGTAAATACCCAGGAGATCTATTCTGGATTTTCCTATGCATTGTCTGTCCTTTAGTCCCTTTACTACTGAGTACCCCCTTTACTGTAATATGGATGAAGGAAAGATAAGAAAGTATTTTGATTTTAGAAAAATCCAAAGGATACGAGGATGGAATTTTGAGGCAAATTTATTTTCGAATTATATGGATTTCAGTTCATTTTTTGCTATCCTTGGTTCTATTATCATGGATAATTGGGAAATGCCTGTGTTATACTTGCATGAAATATCTTGGGTATCTATTATTATGAATCAGTTACATAGTCCTTGTCTGCTTCTCTCTTATAAACTTCAGATGTATGTCTGAGATGAATTCAGTCTTTGTTTTCCCGCCTTCACCACTTGTTTTTCTGTTGAATCTAGTCACCTTTCAAGTAGCTGGAGTGGAAATATCAATATGTTCTCTGGTGCCTGATCCTTTGTTCTTTCTGTTATTGTTTTATTTTCTTTGTGCATTCATGAAAGTGTCTTGGCGCGTTCCTATGATAACATTAAAAACTCTACACGCTTTGAATCAAAGGAAAACTCTTTGCCTGAGAAGTCATAATGAGGTCTTGCCTTGTCACCATCATGGAAGGGGTTAAGAGTTGACTAACATTTGGAAGCTCTTTAGGTCATTAATTCTAGGAGTTGAGATGAGACATGTACTAAAAATCATTGTGTTTACAGGTCCCATTTCCATCCAGAGACCTTTTTTCTCTCTTTATAATAGATCTATATACAATGAGAACACAGGCTTAATTTATAAAGAGAAATTTCTCTTGGGGCAGACATGAATTAACAGGTTAAATCAATTGACAGGCTTAAGTCTAGGTGCAAAATAGGATTGATTGCAGAATGGCAACAACTGCAAAGTATGGAAACTATTAATGGGATCATAAAACCTTAGAGTTGAAAGAGACATCTCAGTTGATACAACTGGCCCCTAGATGGAGGACTTCTTTTTACAACACCACATTACAATAGATAAGCAACCAGCCTTTTGAAAAATAGTTTTTGTCTTGGGACTCAATAAAATCTAAAGAATTCATCGTTGGTCACCATTACTCAAAGAGAAAGTTTCTTTATATTTAGGTGAAATCTTCCGACTTGTAACTTCTACTCATTGACCCAAACTCTGCCTTCAGTGAAATATAGAACAAGTTTACTCCTTCTTCCTATGACAGCTGTTCAAATAAAGACTTCTAGAAATGGCAATCATTCTTTCCCTGTAACTTATCCTTCTAATGGAACACATCTACCTTGGAGCCCTAGCTGTACCAGTAAATGCAAATTTCTGCATTTAATTTAAAAAATCAGTTTTATAAGGTGATGAGTGATACCAGCTAGATAGTAGTTCAGAAAAATAAGACTTTAGGGTTTTAGTTGGCCAAGTTCACTATTAATAAACACTGAGATTCGGCACTTATAAAATAATATCAGACAGCATTAATAAGGAAAATGTCCAGCTAAACACACAGTTATTATTTATGTTTATAGCTTCGACTTCACTGTAAGAATTTTTTTGATGTAATTTTCCAAACTGAGTCCATAACCATTAGGGGAGTTATTTCAGGGTAAAATCAACTACACTTCCAAGATTTATGGATTCCGTCTAATTTTTAGCATTGGCTTCTGATGCTCATTTTAATTCAGTAGGCGTATTCACCACTTGCTTTGTAAAAAGTACCATTCCAATGTGTTTTTTCCCAATACCACCAAGGATTTCTCCAATCTCAGCAGACACTGAGTGTCCTACAAATTTAACTCAATTCTGAGGCTATCTACTTGAGATAGCATCAGATCTCACAGGTTAAGGGCTCAGTCCCATAAGACTGCCCTTTCTTCAGACACCTATTGCAAATCCAAATTGTTACCTGTGTTTCTGACTTACTGGTTATAAACTGGGGACTCCCAAGACCCTCTTCTTGGTTCTATTAACTTGCTAGAGTAGCTCACAGAACTTGCAGCAACATTTAATTACACTTACCAGTTTATTATTAAAGATATTGTAAAGGATACAGATGAACAGCCAGATGAAGAGGTACACAGGGCAAGGTCAAGAAGAGTCCTGAGTGCAGAAAATTCTGTCCCTGTGGAACTAGGGTACACCACCTTTCCAGCAAGTGATGTGTCCACCAACCTTGAAGTTCATCAAATCTTGTTGTTCAAGAGTTTTTATAGAGCTTAATCTGCAGCACCCGCTTCCCTTCCCAGAGGTCAATGGGTGGGGCTGAGACTTCCAGCCCCTAATCACTTGGTCTTTCTGGTGACCAGCCCCATCCTGAGGCTATCTAGGGGTCCCACTCTCAATCACCTCATTAGATAAACTCAGGTGTGCTCAAAAAGCCTCTTTGTGAATAATAAAAGACACTCCTATCACTCAGGAAATTCCAAGGGTTTAGGAGTTTTGTGTCAGGTACTAGGGACAAAGACCAAATATATTTCTCATTATACCACAAATATGCTAGATTCTGGGGTAAATGAGACATTGTCTTCGCTCTTAAGAAAGTTAAACTTCCATGGACGAGGCAGATTTATAACTATTAAGAAGGTGACAAGGTTTTAAAGAGATGAATATATAATGGATTATGAAACAAAATCATGAATAAACTAATTCTGCATAGTAGCATCAAGAAGCAATACAGAGGAATCACCATTCAAACTGGACCCTGAACTGGACAATTCATTCCAGGCCTAGGGAACACATTCAACACGGACACAAGAGCATGCAAGAGCATAGCATGATCAATGAACGGCAAGCAGCTGTAGAGACTAGTATCTTCTGAGAAATTGTTCAGTTGTGGTGCTATAATGATCTCTTTTGTGAGTACTGGATAAATCTCAGTGAGTTATGTATGAAACAGAGTTCAGTCAGATACTACTCAAAATGACCCTCTTTGACGTTTGGGTCTTTTTTTTTTTATTGTTTTGTTCTTTGTGCACGCATAAAAGCTCATTGGCATGTTCCTATGATGACATTCGAAACTGTACACTTGTTTTCTACAGTTTGCATGAAGTCTTTGTGTCAGACTCAAAGGAAAACTCTTTGTGAGAAAGGCTATAATGAAGATCTTGCCACCTCACCATCATGGAAAGAGTTAAAAGATACCAAATTTTAGACTCTCTTGAGTTTATTAACTGAGAAATTGAGAAAAACCAGGGATTAAAAGCCACTGTTTTCTTCCTTTCAAATGCATCATCTTATTTGTTAGAAACTCTTTCTCTCAAATTCTCATTAAACATTTTCGAACAGGGGACTGGCACAATCTGGTGCATGCTTAGAAAGATGACTGATAGTAATATGGAGATGGACTGAAGTGTGGAGCTTGGAGGATGGAGAACAATTAGGAGGTGGTTATAATACTCCCAACGACAAATAATGAGACTCTAGATAAGGCTAAGGGCACTGGGGCTGAAAAAGAAAGAAATACAAACAAATTAAAAAGATGTAGATGTGGATGGCAAGAACAGGGGAAGAATGGACTGTAGTTTGGAGGTTTTATCTTGGAAGACAAAGGGATGGATATAGCATTTATTGAAAGATTTCACAGGAGGATGAGGAGCAATTACGGGGAAAAGAAAATAAATTTAATTCTAAATAAACTGAATTTGGACATCCAGAAGGAGCTATGTAATGAAGAGTTAAGAGCATGGGTCTGGGCTCAGGAGAGTTACCAGTACTAGAGATTATCTGAGGAAATAGCTGAGATACGTGAAGCAAGAAGCAAAGAGACCAGAGGACAGAATCTTGGGGAAGACCAATTTATAAAGTATGGACAGAGAAAAAGGAGCCAATGAAAGAAGTTAAAAGAGGTCACAAGAGAGATAGAAAGAGCAAAAGCATTTCTGATAAGTTAAGAAAGGAGAGTATTTTAAGGAACGGGTTATCAGTGACAAATATTTCATGGTTCAAGGAAAAGGATGATAAGAGCATACATTGACACAAAGGAGGATTTGGGTGATCGTTTCTTAATAGAACGGTAGGGCTGAAAGCCACATAGTAGTGGCTGGGAAGTGAATGGGAATTAGAGGAGGGCAAGTGGAGATACAAGTATAGACAATTATATTTAAAGTTTGGCAGTGAAAGAAAGATAGCAAATAGGATGTGACTGGTGAGAAAACAGAAAGACTGAAGATGGCATCTACTTGAGGGAAAAGATGGTCTGGGAAAGTGTTTTTTAGGATATTGGAAGGAGAAAGAGAGAGAAAGACAAAGTATCAATAGTTACTCTTATAGCAAAATCAGAGTTGTTAGGGAAGATTAAATCCATTGGACTTAGTGCTAAATATGTTGATATTTTATATGTTTTACTTTGATATTTGGAAGTATTCTTTACATAATGAAAAATATTAGATGTAAAAATGTCCTTCAAAAGAACAGAAAAACAAACAAATAAGGTCATTATTTGTTCTAAAAAATAATGCCTTCCAAAGTGTTTGAGCCAGACTGTGAATTTTTATTTACTTAAAATTTTTTTTTTTACTTTGGACAACAGGAGCACAGAATTGGAATAATTATAATCCTTAGTTCACAGCACATTTTTAAGCTATTTTTAATAATATTATAAGCACATGTGACCTCAACTTCCTAACCAAAAACTAAAAAAATAACCTACATCTAACATTATGGACCCCCATCTCCCACCATATCATTCTGCCTCTTCTGACTCGATGTAAGCATCATTCTGAATTCTGTATTCATCATTACTTGCCTTTCTTTCTTTTTTTTTTTTTTTTTGC
Organism: Globicephala melas; assembly: GCF_963455315.2. Lineage (NCBI taxonomy): Eukaryota > Metazoa > Chordata > Mammalia > Artiodactyla > Delphinidae > Globicephala > Globicephala melas. The sequence continues at coordinate 22,150,693 of NC_083318.1, read as the reverse complement.
GGTATGCGGGCCTCTCACTGTTGTGGCCTCTCCCGTTGCGGAGCACAGGCTCTGGATGCCCAGGCTCAGCGGCCATGGCTCACGGGCCCAGCCGCTCCGCGGCATGTGGGATCTTCCCAGACCAGGGCACGAACCCATGTCCCCTGCATCGGCAGGCGGACTCTCAACCACTGCGCCACCAGGGAAGCCCCCTTGCCTTTCTTTTTATATAGTTTTATTGGATATGTATGCATTCTTAAGAAGTAGATATTTTAATTTTAGTTGTTTTTAACTTTATAAAAAGGGCATCCTGCTGTATTTAGTCTTTGGAGACTGTTTTTCTCACTTAAGATATTATCACTAGGATATATCCATATGGCTGCAACTTGTTCATTTGTTTTGTTGGATGTATAGTATTCCACCATGTGAACATCTCACAGTTTACTTATCATTTGCTTGTCAAGGGGCATGTGGGCTGCTCCAGGTTTTTGCTGTTTTGAGCAATGCTACTGGAACATGTCTCCTGCTGCAAGAGGGCAAGGGTTTCTTTTAGCTATAAACCCAGGAGTGGAATTGCTGGGTCATAGATTTGTAAATGATCAGGTTTAGGAGAAAAAACTCTTTTTCAAATTGATGCATGATTTTACAATTCCACCAGCAATGCCTAAGGTACCCTGTGCCTCTACATCTTCTCCAACACTTGATCTGACTTTTAAATTTTTGCCATTCTTCTAAGTATAAAATGTTATCTCTTTGTGGTCTTGATTTGTATTTCTCTGACCACCAGGTAATTTGAATATCTCTTCATTTGTTTATTGGCTGTATGTGTTTTTTCTTCTGTGAATTGCCTATTCATACCTTTAGAATACTTTTAGGTTATTTGTGTTCTTCATATTGATTAGTACAAGTGTTTTACCTATTCTTCATATTAAACCCTGTCAGTTGATTAAAAGTAACTTGGTTAAAAACAAGTCCCTCCCCCCTCAGATTCATAGAATTCAACGATTGCAATTCTCTGACTGAATAATGGCATTAGGGTGTTGTGACAATATCCGGGAATCAAGTTTTTAATTTTTGAATTCTTCAGCTATAGCTTTGTTGTTTGGATAAGAGAAGTAGGAAAGAATTTAGTCAAAAACAAAACCTGGTTTTATACTATGTAGATATATGTACATACATGTATATGTGTATTTCTTATTATATATGACTTCCAGGTAGCAACACTAAAAATATTTCAATCTATAAAAATGGATTTGTGTTACTGGATAAACATCAATCCCTTGTGCTTTACTTTAAAAGAAGAATTTGATTATGCCAGGAGTCATTTTTCTAGTTCAGTCCAAGACACTGACAAAAAGACTAGTGGCAGGCATATTTTGGTATAATGTAAGGAGAATAAAACAGTTGCAAAATATTTGGAAAAATAGCTAAATATCAAGCCTCCCAATACTAAAATTTTATATTCTTTCACTTTTCAAAATCAGAGAATGAGCAGAGTTAGAGAGAAGTAAAAACTGAAGTGATAGTTTTCCCATCAAATTGTAGAGTTAGGCAGAGAGGGGTTAATTGAACAGTGCCTGCTGCGTGGCCCTACTTTTTACAATCTTTCCCATTCAGCTTTCTATACAAATGCTTTGCAATACAAATTTCATGTTTTATAAGGTTCCTAGAAACTCCAAGTTCTCTTCTTTTTTTACTTTTAAAAACAAATTTCTTTAACAGAGTAGCCAAAATATAATTCCAAACTGCGACCAGATGTTGTAATGTTTGCAGAGAAAGAAATGTCCTTTTATTTTTACCATTTCACATGTGCCCAGGTGCACATGTTTATGTAATGTGTTTATGTATAATAGATTTTGACATAGGAGAAACATTAAATAAACCTACAGACGTATTTTCCACATGGCTCATCCAATAGACCTGTATTTTATAGTATTCTCTTTTTTGGTTGTTGAGAATATGTTCCAATAGAAACGGACAGAGGTTTATCTCTAGAAACAGGTTTGATTTCCTTAAAAGGCAGTTGTTTCTTTTTAACTTCGCTTCTCTGGAGAATTGGCTACAAACTGGGAATAGTTATCCTATGACTCACAGGGTTTGCACTACAGCATATAGAGTTCAGATAAAATTATAATGAAACAGACTCTAATTAGACTGTGTGAAACAAGAGAGTAATTTTTAAAAGGAAATTTTATAGATTGCATTTTCCTAAATTTTTTTTTTTTTTTTTTGGCTGCACCGTGCGCTTGCGGGATCTTAGTTCCCCGACCACAGATTGAACCTGGGCCCTCAGCAGTGAAAGCGTGGAGTCCTAACCACTGGACCGCCAGGGAATTCCTCCTTATTTTTAAAAAAGACTTAATCCAAACATCGGGATAAGATTTTCATTTGCCTTTTTAACTCAATATATCTAGTTTTTGTTTTTGCCAAAAGACATGACGTGTATCGTTACGTTAGGTGATTATTGAGTAAATTAGAAATTATTTAATTCTTGTTCAAGTGTGTCAGAGGTAATGCAATGACTATTTTAGATTCCCAAGTCCATCGAATTGCATATAAAAAATATAATTGAATTCACATTCAACGGTATAATTGAATGTGAACGTGTGGGGCAGGCTGAGGGTGGAGAGCCACAGACGAAACATAAAGCTGGGGAGTTAGGCCACATCATGGGGGGGCTTGTGGCCTCTAAGAAGTCAGAATTTTCAAAAGGCTATGGGAATCCACTAAAAACATTTTACACATTTAAGGAATAATATGATCAAACCCTGGAGTTAGGATTGGTTGGGTGAGGGACTTAAAGGCTGGGAGAGGACAGAGGATGAGGAGTAGAAAAGAGGAGATGAAGACCATTGATCAAAATAATTAGATTCTGTAGGGTTAGGTGGTTGAAGGGTTGCAAGAGGTGGTGTAGGAGAAAGAAGAATCTAAGCTGACCTGGGTAACTGAGCAAATTTTAGTGTCATTCTTGGAGATAGTGACTATAGGAGAAGGAACACGTGTATGAGAAAGAAAACAAGTTTACTTTTGTGCATTTGAAGTGGGAGGTCCCTGGAGGCCATCCACAGTGCCTCGTTGGCAACTGTTCATAAGGCTCCAGAGCTCAGAAGAAAGGCAAGGATTTGGAATGCATCTGTGTGCAGCTGGTGGTTGAAGTCATTGGAGTGGGTGAGATCACCCATATCATGAAGAACAACTTTTATTTAAGTGATCCAGCTTCACACATATTAGAGTAGATACAACAGTTCTTGGCACCTACAGTGGGCACACTACCAGGTACTTGTTCTCTTGTGGACCATGCATGGGCTCTAAGAATAAAATAACCCACCATGGAACAGAGGAAAGGCAATCATTTCCTATGCTTTCTCTCTCTACACTGTAAGGTAATTTAACCATCAAGAAAACTCTTTGTAGTTTTGGTGTGATCTAATAAGAAATATATATTTCATACTCCAACTTTATTAAAATTGCATACTGGAACAATTTTGCTGAGGATGAAATAAATCTTAAATCAAATTAATATTTTCAAAATACACATATGAAACCATTTCTTTTTTGGACACCAATCTAATCATGGAATAACCAGGCAGTAGGTGGGCACACCGGCCAAATCAAGAATAATCTCCTCCGGCCAAGGAAGATTGTCAATAAAATCCACCTAAGTTCTTTACCTAGCCTTTAAATGTGGGTATGCTGTAGGGTTCCATGGTCAGCCCACGGCCTCTTGCTCTGCACACTATCCCTAGGAGATTATTTCCTTCTCGGAGGTTCTACTGCCCCTATTATGATAATGCTGTTCATGTCTCTGTCTCTAGCCCAGATCTTACCTTCAGATCTATCCTCTACGTAACTGCCAGCTGTTGTGATGTTGGCGAAACATATATTGGCCCATGCTACTTTCCTAATTAAAATCCTTCAGTGTTTCCTCATGGCTTTCAGACTAAAGCAAGTGCTCTTTAATTTTGGAAAAATGGATCCTTTACTGATGATGCTCTCTTTAGTCTTATCATTTTTTTAAACTATTTGAGCTTTAAACTTCAGTAACACCAATTGCTTATAGTTACTCTTCACATATATGCATATATGCATGTATACATACATTTATATTTATACTTTTTTTTTTTCTTTTGGTCATCTGTCTTAACTCTTTTTTTTTTTTTTTTTGCGGTATGTGGGCCTCTCACTGTTGTGGCCTCTCCCATTGCGGAGCACAGGCTCCGGACGCACAGGCTCAGCGGCCATGGCTCACAGGCCCAGCCGCTCCGCGGCATGTGGGATCTTCCCGGACCGGGGCACGCACCCGTGTCCCCTGCATCGGCAGGCGGACTCTCAACCACTGTGCCACCAGGGAAGCCCTGTCTTAACTCTTGCTTCTCCCTCAATATGTAATTCTCTTCCTCCTTCACCTGGCAAACTTCTGTCATCTCCTCAGAAGGTGAGGTGTCTTGGCCCTGAATGAATTACCTCTATATTTTTATAATACTCTGCATATCATTGTCACTTAACACATTGTTTCATAATTACCTGTTCATATGGCTGTTTCCTTCACTACCCTGGGAGCACCCGGAGGGTAGGGACTGTATCCTATTCATCCTTGCATCCTTAGTGTCTAGCATATGCTCATAGAATGGTTAAATAAATGAGGAAGGAGTGAAGGTCAAAGGGAAACTCACATGGAAAACATGTTTTTGTACTTCAGTTTAATTTTTTAGCCACTTAGTAATTCCAGTTAACCACACGGAAAATTTGTTATTGTTAAATTCTTTTTGTTACCAGTCCTAATCAGATATTATCTGAAGTGGACATACCTCTGCATAATGTACAGGGCTGTTTCCTTCCCTCAAGAACTCCTTCAGTTTTAGAGAAAAAAATAGATTGGTTTTCTGCTCCAAGATCCGCAGGTGGATGATCCGTTCTGCAAGGAAAAATATGCCATATTGGTGGTGCTCCTTACTTTATCCTTCTAAAGAATTCCCTGAGGAAACTCCAACTGTCTACTTTCTAGCCTGATGGGATGGTCAAATAGGTGTTGCTCTTAACTCTTTTCTACCTACATATTCATAGGACCTATATATTTTCTACCTACATATTCATTTGGGACCTACATGTTCACACAAAGAGACACATACCATATTTGTTTATAAAACCAAAGAGGGTTAACAGCCTTTTCCAGTACATTAACTTCTGGCATTTTCTGATTTCTGTTAGTTGTGAATATAAGGCCGCTTTTGTAATAGGATAGAGAGACATAGTGTTGTCTTACTTTTTTTTTTTTTTTTTTCGGTACGCGGGCCTCTCACTGTTGTGGCCTCTCCCGTTGCGGAGCACAGGCTCCGGACGCGCAGGCTCAGCGGCCACGGCTCACGGGCCTAGCCGCTCCGCGGCACGTGGGATCTTCCCGGACCGGGGCACGAACCCGCATCCCCTGCATCGGCAGGCGGACTCTCAACCACTGCGCCACCAGGGAAGCCCATTGTCTTACATTTTAAACTCCAAGGAAAAGTGTCCTATAAGAATCACTTTATACCTAGGGATTTCAGACAGCTAATAGGCTCAGGCTGTCAAGAAGAAATAAGATCTTTTTACTGGAAGTATCATCTATATAGTATAATTTCGCCATATTTGGACTAGCTGGCCCTATCTATGCATATATTTTTAATTATACATATGTGCTAAAATACAAAGTAAATCTTGTAAATAAAACAATACATGTCATGGATATATAATAAAGGAACTGCAGTATCCAGGTTCCTTGCACATATCTGGGGGGAAAATGTCTCAGCCATACACACAGCATGGTGGCAACTTGGGAAAATTGGCGTTTTAGCTAAATTTCACACGTAGTATATAATGTAAAACCCCAAATATTGAACTTTAAGTTTGCTTCCTAGCTCTAAATACAAACAAGATGGTTAACTGACCTGTGCCATTCCTCCTAAAATACAGAGGCTGGCTGTTGAGTGTAGCTGAGGACATGCCTGCAGACTGCAGACCCACTGGAGAGGATACTGGCTCTTAACATCAGTGTAACCTGTGTGTTCTATAACGTAGCTCCTTTCCTTAGCTTCCTGAACCTCTCCTTATGAAAAATTCCTTGCATGAGCAAAGGACAGTTAGCTCAATAGGCTACACTAAACACACACACACACACAAACACAAAACAAACCACAAAACAAAAACCACTGGAGTTCATGTGGCAACAAGTTTTTCAAGAAAGTTTTAAGGGGATTGTTACTCTAAGTTTCAATTAATGCTGATCTCAGATGGAATAATTTGCACTTCTATGTAATTTGTGTTTCAGTACACATGTGGTTGACAGGAGCTGACTAAATACGTCAGATTTTACATATCTGTCAGTAAATCACAGCTTGTAAATGTGAAAGGCAGTACCTGGCAGCTTTGTGTGGGTGTGTAGCATTCCCCAGTGGATATATATCGAAAACAATCTCTTCTGTCATGGGTATACCCTTACTCCAGGACTGTACAGGTCTGCAGGAAATCTTTGCCCATTTTTAATTTTCAGAGCATGGGGATCTAGAATTAGCAGAAGAGAGTCTTGTGGCGTGATTGCAAATGATAGAAATTTTTAATTTGGCATTGCCTTTTAGGTGTTATCTTTTGGGATGGAACAAAGCCATGAGCATTCTGAGTTAATTCATTAGTAATAATAACATGGATCTTAAGAGGGTAGAAATATTTCCCCAAACATGCACCTAATGCACTGGCAACATAAAAGCCAAAAGGGGATTCAGAGCAAAAAAGGCCAGGATTTTGCTCAGTGTTGGATGGGTTGTGCCTGCTGGCATTTCCTCTCCTGCCCCTGGGCATTCACGCCCGCCTTCTTAGCCACTTGACAGGGTCATCTGCGCTGGTCCCAAGATGTATGACACACCATTTCTGTGTGAAGGGCTGAAGAATCTCCAAAAAGATATAGAGAAATTTTCTTTCAGATTATGTCTTCTCTGGCCAGGTGAATAAAGCTCAGTTCTTAGAAAGTGACAGTCTGTCCTGCTGGCATCTCCACTGTTTTAAAGGGCGGTTTTCCTTTAGGCCACTCTTGAGGCAATCAAGCAGCTTCTCTCCAGTCTTGTTTCTGTCAGTCTGTCAGTTGCAAAAGCCCCAATATTGTGCATGGAAGTTGAGTAGCCAACATATTACTGGAATTTTGAAAACTATTCTGCAAATTGCCGTCCTAGGCACATAAAACCTAATACACAGTCTTTGTAGCTGTAGTAATCCAATAACCGATTTTTTCTTAGAGTAAGAGTGATTCTCCTTTTCCTTCCATGGCATATGCTCCCAGCTGCACTGGTAATTTCATTGCATGATGAGATGTACCACTTTGCTAGAATTTCTGTTTACAGTCTAATTAATTTTGTGGAGGACACCAAAGTTTCAAGAATGTGGTCATTTCAGTGCCATGGTAACTAAACAAATGTGTGGTTAGGGAAGCATCAGGATGGAAAATATTGCTGACATAGCAAGAGAACCCAAGGAAATACAGTTTCATTACCTGGACTTACTAGCATGTGACGCATCAGATATGATTTGCCACCTAGACTCACCAGCCAGTAATATGCCAACCTCGAATCACACGGCTATTGGCCTTAAAAGCCCAGCCTACTTGGAAATAATGCACTGATTTTTTTCCATCCCCAAAGCCCACTCCATTTATTGCATTTTTTTGCTAGTCATAGTTCATTGTCATCACCTAAATATCAGGAGCTCCACCTTTAATATAGACCCCAGGTGTTAGGGCTTATGATCTATGTCATTCTTCCTTATCCTTTAAGGCTGTTCTGTGAGGACAAAAGCCTAAATATCTTGAGCTCCGTAACTTTCCCTGAGCAACATTTATTACCTTCAGGCTCATTAAAGTCTAACCCTAATAGAGCTCCTGAATGCAGCTGTATTTAATTATTATTAACATCACTTAATAAACATGTTAATAACATTAAACATCAGTTTAATTCTGTCTCCAGTATATTCAGAGGAAAAGGAGGTGGGAACTGTCTTAAGGATAAGTAAGAGTTCTCCATGAACTTAGGGGTGCAATATGGGATTATAACTCTCTGCCTGCTGAGTTTGGGTTACAATTATAGATATGGAGTTGGTACCCTGAAAGCTCAGTGTGACAGTTTCCCAACTTTGATGCCTCAGAACCCCAAGACATTTTATTTATTTGTTTATTTATTTATTTATTAAGACATTTTTAAAAGGTCTAAAAACTTCTGAGATTTTGTTTATTGAGGTATAGTTGATGTAAAATATCATATAAGTTTCAGGGGGTCAAAATAGTTTCACAATTTTTAAAGGTTATATTCCATTTGTAGTTATTATAAAATATTGGCTGTATTTCCTGTGTTGTGCTATATATCCTTGTAGTTTATTTATTTTATACATAGTAGCTTGTATCTCTTAATCCCTTACCCCCGTCTTGCTAGGTACCAGGAAAACAAAGATCAGTCGGACACAGACCCTGCCTCCAGAATGTGCAGTGTCATAGGGGAGAGGGTAGGAGCTTTTCTCGAGGAGAAATGCACTTGGAGCAGATGGAACAATATTTGAACCAGCAAGGAGGCATGGCATGGTGTATGTCTGAGGAACTACAAGCACATCTGTGAATGGAGAACAGAGCTGGGGATTATAGGAGGTAACTGGAGAGGTGGGCAGGGCCAGATTAGGAAGACCTTGTAAACCCTGATAGAGATCTTAGGTTTTGTCCTGTCAGTGTGTGATAGGGAGCAACCGTGAAAATTCTTTCCATAATTCTTGAGCCCTCCAGGAGAGGAGAAAACCTTCTGCTGTTTTATACATGTCTGGAGCTGCTAGGAAGCTGTTGCAACTGTGGAATATGGTGAGGATGTGAATTGTGGCAGCTGCAGTGTGTTGAGGAGAATAGGATGTGGTTAAGGAACGTTTGTTTCATGCAGTGGAAAGGTCTGGATGATCCATTGGAGATAGGCGGAAAGAATAATAAGGGTGACTAAAGGACTACTTCTTCTGCCTTGATTAAATGGCGCCCACACCTACTCAAAAGGGAACACAGCACCCCCTGGAGATGTGCAGTGCAGACCTGTACAAAATCACACAGTGCACAGTAAACCTGAGAGCCAGGCTGCAGTTTGGTCTATGAACTTTCTAGCAGTCAAAGCACAGAGAAAAATACAGTCAGTTACAAGAGTCACATTATTCAAAGGTGTAATGCAACAAAGACTGTAAGATGCTATAAGTTATAAAATGTAATAAAGGAGATTATTACTATGATAGTCAAACGTGCCTTTCACTAGAGGAGCCAGGGTGCTGTCCTCCAGCTCTCCTAAGTCTGCCAAAGCCCAGCAGCGCGGGGGCGGTCTGCTTCCCCAGGGCTTCTGTCCATAAAGAGTGAGAATGCGCTCCCCTCCCCACCTCAGCAAGTGGACGCAGAAGCAGCAGGGACTCACCCTCTGTTAGCCCCTGCCTAGACCATCCCTGTCCGTAGATTGACACCTCTTTCTTAGAGGCATACTTCTGGAGTCACCATCTATTTCATTCTCTTCCTGGAGTCGTCTTCTTTCCCCTTCAGCAAAAACCAAAACCTCCTCTTAGTCCTAACTCGCTAGCTTGTCCAACATGCACAGCCTAGCCTGGAGCCTAGCAGGTGTGGAGCAGAGGAGATGTGATTCCTGCCACAGATATTTTCTGCATTCAAAAAAAAACCAAAATTTGACATTATTCAGATATTTACTCTTATTTTTCTAACTCATAGTGGCTCTTGGATTCTCTTTAACTTTACAGACAAGACATAAAATGTTGCAATCAGAAGAGACCCTAAAATTACCCTGGCCAATCCTGTACTCTTACAGATGAGGAAATTGAGGCGCAGAAAAGTAAAATGAATTGTTCAAAGCTATGCAACTGGGTAGTGTCTGAGCAGAACCTAGATTCAAGTGCCCTGACTCTCAGATAAGTATTTCTCCATTACCATGTTGCTTCCCAGAGCTTTCTTGAAATTGCACGAGAGAGACAGAGGTAGAGGGAGTGAGAAAGATAGAGGGAGAGACAGGGAAAGAGAAAGAGTGTCGTTTATGTTTGAAAACATTAGCCCTCTGTGCTGGAAAAGTAGAATTGTCAAAAAAAAATAACTTTTACATTTTATACATTCTAGTAGTATAGCTGCAAGATAGTACTATATTATGTCTCTATGAATGTAGAGACTTGTATCTGCTTTATGATACGTACTGGTGGCCATGCTGACCCAGGGTGTTATTCTAGAGCTTGTTTTTTCCTAAAAACGACCGAGGAGTTACAATCATGACAGAACTTTGGAAAATGATGGATGTTTAATGTTCCATAGATGACAGAGAGTTTGCAAAGGCTGTTGCTGCTATTGGTATCTAGTAGTTGCCTTAGTTTTACATATATACTCTATGGATATCATTTAAGTTTTTGGAAAATTTAGCTGTGCCATCTATCTTGAAAAAAAGCATCCTACTTATTTGTGTTGTGCTGATATTCTACAGAAATTGGTCAGGAAATTATACTGATCTAGAAATATTCAACTACTTCTCCCCCATTTTTAATTTTATAATGCTCTGTATTAAATATGTACATGGGTTGATTACGGAAGAGAAGAAAGTATTCTGTTATTAAAATAGCATTTGTGTTTGGACCTCATCCTGGGAGGAGGAGGGTGTGTGCTGGGTGCTCGGGCTCTGTAGAGGCCGGGCTGCCAGGCTCCTACGACAGGAGGTTTGCTAGGCAACCAGAACGAGCTTTCAAACCAGCCTGGATATTCCTGCCTGGCCTGCTGCCATCCTCCAAGAAGGCAAGTAGGTGCAGTAAATTAGAACTGAACCGTAATTGTTGATGTGTTACCCTGTAAGAAGTGTTGATGTTTTATGGCAAGAGGTTTGTTCAGAACTAATCAGTCCATGTAGGGGTTTATTTGCTAATTGGTCAGGATCAAAACTTATAAAAAGCATTTGGAAAACAGTCATCTGTGATTATACTGCAGGAAAAAAACCTTATGATGAATCAGAAGTGTTGATGTTTGAGAAAGCTTGTCAACCTGCATATAAACTTGTGTGGGAAGAAATACAATTAAAATATGTCCTTCTATAGTAAATGAAAAAAAGCTTCTCCCAACAAGAAAAAACCAGATGGCATAGGTCTTATTAGGTCATAACTGATACTTTGAGACTTGAAAATCCAGACTAGGTCCAAAGGCATCCAAATGTGTGCAGTGACATTTCTTTAGAAAGATTAGACATTACTCAGAAAGTTTTAGGTCATCCCCACATAGATACAAAAGGATGTTCTTTTCTTTAATCTTTCTTTCGTTTGTTCTTTTATTTTATAAATGTCTGGTGAAGAGGATTAGCCTAATCACCCTGGGATACTGTGAGGCAGTTTTCTTACATTGTATTTTTGTATTTATATACTTATACATAAATACCTACATAGTAAAATGTAAACCAACTTCGAAAACCCTGGGTAATGAACTATTTCTTGTTCATGAACTAAACATTCCACAGAAATGTGCTCTTGTCCTACACTGTATTTGCCTGATTATATAGCACTGCTAATGTTGTAATAAAAACACTTGTTTAATTAACAGTTTTCCATAGAAGATTGTAAGCTCTGAGGAAGGAATCATGTCTATCTTATTCACTGCTTCTTTGCCAGCACTTAAGAAAGATCCTGATCCCTGGCCATATAAAGAAAAAAAAGTGAAAGGTAGAGATAAAGAGAAAGGAAAGAAGGAAGGGAGGAAGAATAGAAAGAATGAAAGAGGAGGAAAGAGGGAAGGATGGATGGGAAGAGAAAGGAGAGAGGAAGGGAAAGAAGAGAAAAAGAGAGAGCAGAAGCAAAAAATAAACCGGACATATATACAATGGAATATTACTCAGCCATAAAAAGAAACGAAATTGAGTTATTTGTAGTGAGATGGATGGACCTAGAGTCTGTCATACAGAGTGAAGTAAGTCAGAAAAAGAAAAACAAATACCATATGCTAACACATATATATGGAATCTAAAAAAAGGAAAATTGTTCTGAAGAACCTAGGGGCAGGACAGGAATAAAGACGAAGACGTAGAGAATGGACTTGAGGACACGGGGAGGGGGAAGGGTAAGCTGGGACAAAGTGAGAGAGTGGCATGGACATATATACACTACCAAATGTAAAATAGATAGCTAGTGGGAAGCAGCTGCATAGCACAGGGAGATTAGCTTGGTGCTTTGTGACCACCTAGAGGGGTGGGATAGGGAGGGTGAGAGGGAGACACAAGAGGGAGGGGATATAGGGATATATGTATATGTATAGCTGATTGACTTTGTTATAAAGCAGAAACTAACACACCACTGTAAAGCAATTATACTCCAATAAAGATGTTTAAAAAAATAAATAAAGCCGGTTGATTAAGTTCTGGGGATATAATGTACATACAGTATGGTGACTATAGCTAACAGTACTGTATCACATATTTGAAAGTTGCCACAAAAGTGGATCTTAAAAGTTCTCATCACAAGAGAAATAACTTTGTAACTTTGTGAGGTGATGAATATTAACTTATTGTGGTGATCATTTCACAATATATACATGTGTCAAGTCATAGTGTTGTACACCTAAAACCAGTACAATGTTATATGTCAATTATATCTCAAAAAAACTGGCAGAAAAAAAGAATAGATGCATACAGAAAAACAAAGCCAGTTGAATGCTACTTTTTATTTGCCATAAGAATATAAACTGGCCAATGCTTTGGACCTTTTTAAAATTTAGATTAATGCTTTTAGATTTTCATGAGTAACTGAGTCATTTACATCTTTAAATTTGTATCAGCATAAAGAGTTCAGAATGTCCTTTTAGAAAATCAAATGCCTCTCAAAGCTCTAAAATCAAGGGATTTCTTATCTGGCTTTGGCTAATAATGCAGGAAAAAAAAGAAATATATTTAGTTATATTTTCCCAGTAGTGAAGAGCTGGATTTTATTTTATTTTTTTTAAAGAAGATGTTGGGGGTAGGAGTTTATTAATTAATTAATTTATTTTTGCTGTGTTGGGTCTTCGTTTCTGTGCGAGGGCTTTCTCTAGTTGTGGCAAGCGGGGGCCACTCTTCATCGCGGTGCGAGGGCCTCTCACTATCGCGGCCTCTCTTGTTGCGGAGCACAGGCTCCAGACGCGCAGGTTCACTAGCTGTGGGCCTAGTTGCTCCGCGGCATGTGGGATCCTCCCAGACCAGGGCTCGAACCCGTGTCCCCCGCACTAGCAGGCAGACTCCCAACCACTGTGCCACCAGGGAAGCCCTGGATTTTAATTTTTAATAGAAAAATTTATACCTCATTTCTTCCTCTTGAATCCAGCCCCTCACTTTAGCTGAATGAGTTCCTCAAATCCTCATTTTTGTGTGTGCATGTGTACAGAGCCCTTCAATTATTTCCAAAGAGACTACAAAATTGAAATCGTTTTTCATTAAGTTAAGTATGATAGAACGTTCCAAAAAGTACTTGTGCAGTTTTTTTGTTTTTTCAGGCTTCTTGATTTTTTTTTTAACATCTTTATTGTAGTATAATTGCTTTACAATGGTGTGTTAGTTTCTGCTTTATAACAAGCTGAATCAATTATACATATGTTCCCATATCTCTTCCCTCTTGCGTCTCCCTCCCTCCCATCCTCCCTATCCCACCCCTCTAGGTGGTCACAAACCACCGAGCTGATCTCCCTGTGCTATGCGGCTGCTTCCCACTAGCTATCTATTTTACATTTGGTAGTGTATATATGTCCATGCCACTCTCTCGCTTTGTCACAGCTTACCCTTCCCCCTCCCCATATCCTCAAGTCCATTCTCTAGTAGGTCTGTGTCTTTATTCCCGTCTTACCCCTAGGTTCTTCATGACCTTTTTTTTTTTCTTAGATTCCATATATATGTGTTAGCATATGGTATTTGTTTTTCTCTTTCTGACTTAAGTACTTGTGCATTTTTATTTATTTATTTTAAATATTTGTTTATTTATTTTTGGCTGCACTGGGTCTTCGTTGCTGCGCGTGGGCTTTCTCTAGTTGCGGCCAGTGCGGCCTACTCTTCATTGCAGTGTGCGGGCTTTTCATTGCAGTGGCTTCTCTTTGTTGTGGAGCACGGGCTCTAGGCGCGCGGGCTTCAGTAGTTGTGGCTCGCCGGCTCTAGAGCACAGGCTCAATAGTTGTGGCGCATGGGCTTAGTTGCTCCGCAACATGTGGGATCTTCCTGGACCAGAGCTCAAACTGTGTCCCCTACATTGGCAGGCGGATTCTTAATCGCTGCACCACCAGGGAAGTCCCTGTGCACTTTTAAAATATAAATGTATAGTGATTATCATAACTAATAAATTGATCTGGCTTAAGTCAGATTCCATTAATTAGAACCCTCAATCGATTTATCATGGATGTGTATATTTTGTTTCTGATTTATTTTCTTCATTCTGCTTATAGAAGAAAAAGTCAAAGGACTAAGAAGGTAAATGGATGGTATTAATTTAGTAAACAAAAATTACCTCTTCAATGTTATATTGTTGGAATAGATATTTATGATGGTAATCCTTTAGATTAACGTTCATAATAATGACTCTGTAGGACTGCAACTAAGAATTTAGAGAGAGGGACTTCCCTGGCAATCCAGTGGTTAAGACTCTGTGCTCCCACTGCAGGGGGTGTGGGTTTCCTTGGTCGGGGAACTAAGATCCTGCGTAACGCGTGGTGTGACCAGAAAAAAAAAAAAAGAATTTAGAGAGAACCTATTATGTATACAATACTGTATTAGGCACTCAGAAACAATAAAGATGGGAGATGTATGTGATAACAATAATTAAACATTTATTAAGCATTTATCATTAACTAAGTGCAATACTAAAGCATTATCTGCATTACCTCATTTAATTCACACAGAAGTCCTATGAGGAAGATAATATGAATTTTTCCCCCATTTTACACATCTAGAAACTACCAGAGAAAGCAAGTAAAACATCACATAGGTAATTTAACATAAATTTTATCCTGAGCTTTTCATCAGTTGTACTAGTCATCATATTTTAGTACTTTCTTATCTTCCCCATTGTTTCCTTCCTACCCCTACTCTTAAACTGTGTTGTGCATACTTCCATTAAAGCATTTATGTATTGTATGGGAATAATTTGCAGGTTTTAAAAAAAGTTTTCCCTTTCTTATTGGAACACAAGCTCCTTGAAGTCATGGTACAGACTTTTTCATATTTGTAGCACGGTGCCTGTCATCTACTAGGAATTCAATAAATATTTGCTGAATAAATGAGTGGGTGTATCTGGGTCTATCACCTTTGTTAGATTATGACTGCCTTGAGGATAGGGAAATATCTGACTTGTGAATTCTTTACCCATGGTGATGACTCAAATTAATATTTTCTGAGTTGGATTAAGAGTTAAAATGAGTGCTATATTCAATAAACATTTTATTATTATAAAGAATATTAAATTATAGCTATTAAGTCACGTTACCTAAGATATGAGAATACCATCACATCTTATGCAAATGTTCAAAAGGATGGATATCATACCTTATAGGGTCTTCCAATTTTAAAAGAACATTGTTGGATTATTACAATAAGTCTGAGAAATTAGGGATTCGTTAAGTCAGGAAATTGACTATCGGAAAGTTTGTGATTTGTCCGTATTCACAGAGCTTTCAGTAGCACAGCTGGGATGAGAACATAGGTCTTCTGACTATTAGTTTGGGTCCTTGCTATGATATTAAACTATTACACAGCTGACGTTTCAATGTATGAGAACTTTTAACTCCTCAAGTATTAGGTCATTAGGTTATTTTTGTTTTTAATATTTATTGAACACTTACAAAATGGTGGGCTCCTTTGTGAAAAATTGTATACATCTATGCCATACTCCCAAGAAGCTTGACTCTCCCTAGAAAGAAGAAAAAAAGCAATCCTATATTGAAATGAATTGATATCACTTATTTTCTCTATAATCTAAACCATATGAAGAATCCAAGTCTGCTGCATAGATCAGAAATAGCTGGGAGTAAGTGAGGCATACGAAATTATGTGAGCAAATCAGTGGGATCCCAGATTCTCAGAAACTACTAGTTCCACACCCAGTCCATTATTACCCACCTGTATACCGTGGATCTTTTTCCATTCCTTTGGCTCACTGAATCAAGAGCTCTTTGGTTGGGATTGCCAACAAAGGCCTCAGGCTTTTATGGAATGCCTACTGTAGGGCCAGCCTTATACATAATTTAAAAATCAGCAAATATTTGTTTATTTCCTGGGTGAAAACTCCTTACTACATCAGTCATTAATTTGAATTCTGCAAATAACAGGTTTTTGGGTTTTTTTCTGAATTAAACACTTCTGACTGCTCAAAATTTCAGCATGTTTTTTAAACTACTCTGTTCCTATTACCCATTTTGGAAGGTGTGAACCTAGCACAGTGAAGCATGAGCAGTGTGCCAGCTGCTATAAACCTTTTGACTTCGTGGCTATCCACAGCCTTGTAATCTCTTTCCTCAGCAGGTATCTTCTTCTGAACAAAACGATATAGTTTCCAAACAGACTTCTAAGAATATGCTTTCAACTATTTATAAGAGTTTTCACTTCAAAGATCCCATGATGTTCAAAAATAGATGACAGTGTTTTCGCTGACCTACCTGTATTCTGAGATAGAGGCAGCACTGACCCCACAAAGAATAAGGCAGCACTTAGTGTGGGATTCAAAGGAAGATTCTAGGTTAGGAAAAGAAATGCTCTGAAAAGCTTCCTGTCCCTGCCTTCGGAAATATAACAGAGTTTTGAGCTTGTATCTGACTGGTTATTGTTAATAAAATAAGAAATTTTATCCTATGAAAGCAAGCATCTTGAAGCAATTGATCTTCTGCCAGTTATAAAATGTAAACTTTAGCCAACAAATAGCTAGATTTCATGCACTATCGATATTCAATTACTTTTTCCTGGCTCAATAGAACCCTTCATGGGAACTGAGCACAGACCCTATGTAGGATTAGTGCTTGCCATGAAATGGTGTTTTTTGTGTCAACATTAAGTTGCAATATGAGAACACCTGTGTAAGAATTTGCTTTCTGCAATTTAAAACCTGAAATGTTAAATAACCATCGTTAATGAGAGTAATACACAGGCAGGCCCTTGGTAGTTCATTGGCATTATCATTGGAACAAATATCTATCTTTCCGGAGTGTCCCTTACAAATTTTCCAAGGATAGTGTTGTGTGATCTCTGCATCATTTCTCACATCTCTGTGTTTGGCTGTAGGAGTCTTGTCCATGAGTGATGTATAATATGCTCCACCCTGAAAATCTGCAATTTTATTTTTAAACCAGCACTTGCTAAATCTAAGAGGAACACTGAGTAAAAGAACATAAAAATAATTTTCAAGGGAAAGAGACAAGTGAAAAACACTTCTTTATCTCAACACTGAGAAGGAAAATAAATTTTGGAGTTTTTTGGAATTCTTTGAATTCAAACTAAAGGGAAAGCTTGCCTTCCTTTACCAATATGCTGGCAAAACAATATTTTTTATAGGTTTCCAGAGTTGGAATCTATCAAGTTCAATAGAAGAGGAACAAGGTAGAACCTTTAAGCAGTGTTATTTAGGGTAGTGCATCATGGACTTTTTATTGTGATGCCACACATTGGAAATGAAAATATTTCTATTGCATTTTGGGTGAACAGACAACGTTGCTCCTGGCCAGAGGCTTCTGATATGGGGTCTTGGTCTACCTGGGCCCTGTACAGCTGCCCTGAGGATTGAAGGAAAAAATCAGTAACTCAACACATTAATGGGCCACAAACCAGCAGCTGGGAAGCAAGGTTGATTGATGCTAATATCTGGCTTTGGTGCATGTCTGTGGTTTCAATTTTCATTTTTCAATTTACATATAGGCACAGGAGTAAATGATGATAAAATCTGAACCCCAATGAGGATGACTTGTGGATGTGGATCAAAAACCAAATTCTATAGAATCAAAATATGAAAGGTTGGAAAACAGCATGCAAAACAGTTTAAGGTCCTTACAGTTCTAAGTGTTGAGAAGTTATCAAAACTTTAAGCAAATCAAGAAATTAGTTAAGCATTTATTATCATCAATTCACAAGGTCATTAACCCTGTAGGATGTCTAAATTGATTGTAACTACTTTTTTTCATTGACAGTAGCCCTGCAAGGAGGAAGAAGGATTAAGTTTAGGCAAATAGGTTAAAAAATTTTCGGGGGCTTCCCTGGTGGCGCAGCGCTTAAGAATCCGCCTGGCAATGCAGCGGACATGGGTTCGAGCCCTGGTCTGGGAAGATCCCACATGCCACGGAGCAACTAAGCCCATGTGCCACAACTACTGAGCCCGTGTGCCTAGAGCCCGTGGTCCACAACAAGAGAAGCCACCACAATGAGAAGCCCGTGCACCGCAACGAAGAGTAGCCCCCATTCGCCGCAACTAGAGAAAGCCGGTGCACAGCAACGAAGACCCAATGCAACGAAAAATAAAAAATAAATTAAAAAAAAAAGTTTTCTGTAAAACTGCTTTAGATCTGTTTTAAATCTTTAGTAAATTTTTAGTTGCAGTGTTGTTTAACATGGTTTGTTCTGAAAGAGATACAGATTTTGAAGCCAGATTTTGACAAAAATTGAGTTTATGTGATTCAGACATTAGTATTAAGAGATCTCGGGACTTCCCTGGTGGCACAGTGGATAAGAGTCCGCGCTCCCAATGCAGGGGGCCCGGGTTCGATCCCTGGTTAGGGAACTAGATCCCACATGCATGCCGCACCTAAGAGTTCACATGCCACAACTAAGGAGCCCACCTGCCGCAACTAAGACCTGGTACAACAACAACAACAAAAACCCACAGAGATCTCTTGGTTGTTCAGTGGATCCCTGGATGCAAAATACAGCTGGTCTCTTTTTCACTTTCTGAGAATGGATGACTTTACACATATTTGGATAAGAATCAGAGTTAGGAATCATTTGTTTGCATGTGTAGAAAACACACTCAAACTGCTTAAACCAAAAAGAAACTTCATTGGCTCATATAATTGAAAAGTCCACTGGGAGAAGCAGCTTCAGGCATGGCTTGATCTGCTGGTGTCCACAACCTGACCAGCTTCAGGTTCTTCTCTCTTCAGTTCTTTGCTTGGTTTCTTTGTTAACTTCATTCTAGGCAAGACCTCCCCTTGTGGTCCTAAGATGACGACCAGTTATTGCAGAGACTACATGCTTCCTATCCATAGCTGATAGGAATAAAGCATATTTGTCCCAGAATTCCCAAGAAATCAGACTGGATTAAGTCACACGCTCACCCCTGACCCAATCACTGTGGCCAGAGAAGTGGAATGCACTAATTACTTAGCTAGCTTCAAATTCCTCCCTCGTAATCCCCAATGTAATGCCAGTGAACTACCTAAATCACCAAATAGGAATTTGTGACTGTTAGAATGGTGAAAATGGAGGCTGAAGACATAATCAGTTACATGAAGAATCTTAGAAATAGAAGGAGACTTTAGAATCTTTAACCAAACTTTCTGATCTAGCCAAATAACCAATTTAGCCAAACAAACTGACCAAACTTCACAAAACATTAATGCAAAAAAATAGTCATTTAGTCTCTGCAGGTACCACTTGTAACAGTGAGCCGCCATAGCCTGTGTGACTTTTGAACAGTTCTACTGGGAAAGGCCTTCTTTACATTGAGCATAAATTTGCTTCCCTTTCCTTTGTGCTTTATCCATTGAACCCTGTTTTACCGCTGTGGCCACAAAGAGTAGATTAAATTCTTCTTTCATATTACAGGCTTTCTAATATATATTAAAGTAGTTAAAATAGTCATCCTTAGTCTCTCTTTTCTAGGCTCAACATCCCACATTCTCTCATCTGTTATTGACGTTGAAGGAGTTAAAACACCCTCACTCTTTTGGCTTCTCTTCTTTGTATGAATTCTGGCTAGTCAATTCCATACTCAGACACACAGTTCCATACACTGACATAGAGACTCCCCATGTGGCCATTGGGAAGTGGTTTATTGCATATGTATAAAGATACTGAGGAAAAGAAGAATAAATCTTGTAGAGAGTCACTTTAATAGCAGTCTGTAGAATCAGTCTCAGAACTGATTACCTAAACTGAAATATCCACAGCCAGAATGTGAGCAAAAAGTATGTTTTGGAACATGATTTCTCTAATCTATAACCATTAATATTGGGCTTAATTACTTATTTTGTTGTTGTAGGCTTGACTTTTAATTATTTTAATGTTATAAACTATTAGTATTTTAACAAATAAGTGCCTAGTAATAGATAGTATTTATTAATATATATCGATTTTGTGATTTACTTTATATATATATATTTTTATATTTATATAAAATAGTATATGTATAATATATACTATTTTGTTTTCAAAGATAATTCTTTTTATTTTCCCATAAAAATGAATGAGAAAATATTACATCAACATACTTGGTCAGATTCTATTTGTCATTTGAACTGTGAGTTCTGTCCTAACTGTAAATGTTCTCCAGCAGGGTAACAACTTCCCAGGATCTACAACTTGACACATTTGTAGGGGAAATTGGAGAGACGATCCCCCAGCTGTTCCTTAGGGGCAGGCAGCTTTCTCCCGCCTCTTTGTCCATCTCTCACACCCAGAAACACTGAGGAAATTTAGTTACACTTACAACCTAATACCACTAACCAATACTGTTAAGTCCGTGATCTCCCTTTCTTCTCCCTTTCAGGAAATATTTGCCCTGGTATTAACTCTGAAAAGGGCTGGTCCCCATCAGACACAGGAGAAGTAGAAAGGAGTTGAACATTGAGCTAAGGAAAGCCTCTGATGAGGTTTCTGGAACTCCTCCCTCTTCAACCAATCCACCACCAGGTCTTGTAAATCTAATTCTACCTACACCCCAAGCACATTGTCTTTCTTCCAGCTTCACTGCCACCACTAGCTCAAGCATCATCATCAGCTACTTGGGACTCCTGCAATGTTCTCCAAACTTCTCTCTTCCCATCCTCCAGTCCATTTTCCAAGCAGCAGACAGAGGACTTTCAACTGCAAATAGGATCATTCTTCTTTTTACTCAAAACTCTTCAATTTTCACCGCACCCAGGATGAATACAAAATTCTTCACATGGTCTGCAAGGCCTGCCTACATGTCCAAGACTATCTCCCTCCATTCTCTCAGTTACTACATTTCAGATATACTCTTTTTCTTTTAGTTTTGTTAGTGGAATCAGCTCTTTTTCACCTTGGGGTCTTTCCCTATGTTCCCTATGCTGCTTGGAGCACTCCCCATCTCTTTGCCTGGCTAATTCCTACTAACCATTACCTCTCAGCCCAAGGATCATTTACTCTCCATTCTTCCCAAATAGGCTAATTTTGGACCCCACTTTGTATTCTGTAAAAGCATTCTCTACTTTTCTTTCAGAGCACCTATATGTGTCTAGTGGTCCACCCTTACCCTTGGTTTCGCTTTCCTCAGTTTCAATTACCAGTGGCCAACCTCGGTCTGAAAATATTAAATGGAAAATTCCATAACTAAGCAATTCATAAGTTTTAAATTGCACACCACTCTGAGTAGCATGATGAAATCTCACGCTGTCCCAATCCATCCTCCTGCCCCCTATCCCCATCCCCAACCACTGACATCCTCTGCTCCTGACACGTGACCATCGACATCGTCATGGCTCCATGACCCAGGATCACCTGAAGCAGATGACCCTCCTTCTGAGGTTCTGTTGGAAGACAAATAGTAGCCTAACACTATGACACAGTGCCTACGTCACTCACGTCACTTCCTCTCATCACGCAGGCATTTTATCATCTCATGTCATCACAAGAAGACAGGTGAATACAGCACAATAAGATATTTAGAGAGAGACCACATTCACATAACTTCTATTACACTATAATTGTTCTGCATTATTGTGAGTTATTGTTATTAATCTCTTACTGTGCCTAATTTATATATTAAATCTTATCATAGGTCAGTATGTATAGGAAAAAACATAGTACCTATAGGGCTCAGTACTATCTATGGTTTCAGGTGTCTACTGGGAGTCTTGGAATGTACCCCCCTTGGATAAGAGGGGGGGCTCTCTGTACCATTTGAGTGTTTGAAGTCCACCTTGACCAGTAGACCAGAGACTGCAGGAGGAGTGGGTTGGCTCACTACTGGATCTCCAGGGTGTGGTCAGACTGACAGGGTTTGAAACCTTGTACCCTCACTTGGCAGCTGTGGGGTTTTGAATACTCAGTCTCAGTTTCTCCAATAGAAAAAATAATATTTTATTACAGGATAACCTTTTTTGTAGGGTTGTTGCAAGGATCAAATCAGAAAACGTAAAGTATTAAATGGAGTGCCTGGCACATAACAGGTGTTCAATTTATATTGGTTATTAGTATATTATCATTGCTTTTAGGATATGTTTACTTATTGAAGGTAAAACTGTATATCTGTTTCTTGAATAATTCTAAATAGTCTTTAGAAAAGTTATTGTTATCCAAGTTAGAACAGCACTTTAAAAACATGTTTTTCACTGATAGCCTCACTGCGTTTCTCCCTAAAAGTTTTTTTTAATTGTCAAATATTTCAATGTAGCCAAGCTAATATATAGTTTAATCTCTGCTTCAGAGGCTGTCTTAGAATATGTTGCATTTATTGATTTGTTATATATGTGTGTATATATATATATATATACACACTTACTTTCAGATGTTTTGAAAAATAATCCACCATTACTTTTTATCTTTTCCCCTGATATTTGAGTTAAATGTATTTTAAACACAGGACAAACTGGCTGGGCCTCTTGACAAAGACATTTTGTTTTTATAAACTTCAACTTTGAAGAATAAGGATATCTTTTCCTTTTTCCTCTCTGTCTGGAAGGAAAGGAAAAAGGGATTTTTTTCCTTTTTGATGGGATTTCCACGGGGTGAGCTTTTTATACCTTTAGCAGGGTCTATACAGTGAAAATACTGCTCTGTGTAAAAGGATTATGACAGCGTACAGATTTTTCACTGTCAAGCACCTGTGGGTCAATGTTTATTTGAAATGAGCTACAGCATTTAAAATAGCCCTGAAGAAGCTGCATACTCTCCTTGACAACAACAACAAAGTTTGTATATTAACAGTTGGCTTAACAGTGTCTGGCATAGAGAAATAAAGACGAAAATATACTTCGGCCCTGTAATATTTATAGCATTGCCAGTTTAACCACTGTGCCCTATTTAGGAATATTTTTTGAGTGAGCTTTATATTAATGCCTGAGAACACAGTCATAAGTTGGTGGCAGGGAAGCTCATGCAGCAGAATACATGTTTGTGCTGTGCCATGGAGGACGGAGAGGGAACTCACACTGTAAAAATCCCCCTTAATTCTTATACCCACTGACACAGAGGACATTGATAACAATGGGGTTGCCGCTTGGAAATGCTGTGTCATGCTTTACATGCTTTTGTAAGAAACATCGTCTTTATGAGTTTATAAATGAGAAAGGCGAAGATTCCATTTTGTCATTCTGAGTAATGCATTTCCACATATGGCAGCGACTTGTTTATATGGCCTTCCCACTGTTAGAGAGTGAGCTACTCCAGATAATGCACATATTCCAGATATCTGGAAGCTCAGCTAAGAGGCATCATCACTTTACTCTTTGAATCTTTCTAACTTTCATATAATCTTTGCTCTAAAAGCTAAGAACTAAAAATAATTGCCATTGTACAATAAATCTACTAGAAGTTTACATATCCTCTCTTGATTTACTTAATAGAGTCATGCCTGTTGCAACAGCCTCGTTGGAGACTCCATGTTCTCACATGAGCATCAGTTTCCAAATTGTATTGTGTTAAAATTTGTGAACACGTTGGCATTTATACCAAAGAATGCTAGACTGCCACGTACAAAGCCTTTTTAGTTTCTCCTCTTTCACTTTTTAGCTTTCGGTGCCCTGTCAGCGTGTGTGAGTGTATCTCTAGTTCCATCGCCACTCCCTTGTTTGTTTCTAATTGCCTGTGGATTAGAAAACATTATTAGAATGATTTCCAAAATAATAGTAAATTGGCTTTAAGTGATTACTGAAAAAACTGTCCTATGACTCAAGCATGAGAACTTACAGTTTTTCATTTATTCAACAAATACAAGTTGAATGCCTCCTCTGTGCATGTTATTGGACTGAGGGCAGCTTCTGTTCATTCCCAGTCACCAGGTTCATTCAGGACACTATCAGTCTTTTCCTATATTGCTTCAAAACCTACTATCTGGTCTCTGCCCCCACAAAGCAGCTAGAAGGATTAAACAGAGTAAATCCTGTTACTTACCTGATGTAAATACTTAAGATTTCTGGTTGCCTTCCAGATGAACACTCTGAGTGAATCTGCACTTCTACTCTCATTGCAACTTGGTCACACCTGGCCATTTATATATTCTTTTCTCCCTGCATGAAATGTATTCCCCATGTATTCACCTTACTAATTCTGTCCTTCCTCAGGGAAGCTTTTCTGGTCCCCTTGACTAGAATAAGGTAACCTTTGTATGAGCCAATCTCAATGACTATAGCTGTAGGATTTAAATATTTAGAGATGATTGAGCGACAACATAGAGAGGTTAATGCCTTTGAAAGAAGATCTTTATTCCTTACACTTTCAGAGAGGAGGGGACGTATTGTGCCATGCAGGGCCACATGGGGAAGCACCAGTGTCAATCAGGATGTAGAAAGGAATGAGGGGAAAGCATAGGGCACAGTCTTTATTGTGTTTTCCATGGGAAGGCAAAGCAGGGCGGGAAAACAGTTTAGGGTTGGCTAGTTTGAATAATTACAGCAGGCTTTGGGGCATAAGGGCGGTCCTAGTTGTCTGGCACCTGGACCTGCATTGATTTAGGGCACGGGAAGTATTGGCTTGGTGGGTGAGAGTTAGATAACAAAGATGGTTGGGGGTATAGAGTCAGGATTGGTTTATTTGCATATGAAAGGAGTGCCCTCAGGCATGTTGTTTATCATTTTAGGAATTAACTAGCTCTGGGAGGGGCAATGTCTCTCCAGCCAGAAATCCTTCCCGCTCCACCAAGATGTCAAAATATCATAAAATATAGACAATAAAAAACATGATTAATACACTACCCTGTCACCTACTGTGGGATGGTACATATCTCACTGTGTTGCTTACATCTCCCAAACTTGCTAAATTGTAGGCTTCTTGAGAGCAGAGATCTTGTCTGTCTTGTTCACTACTGTAGCCCCATTGCCCAGGGTAGTGTCTCTTGCTTGGCAGATGCTCAGTAAATATTAGTGGAATGAAAAAAAAAATGAATGGACACCTTTCTATCTGGCATATGTGGTTAGTGTTTCACCTGGAAAGCATAGCATTTTTTTCCAGATACAGATTTTGTTATACCAATCAACTAAGTAAGAAATATTTTTATTTGGTTTAAATGTGAGGGTCTTACTTCTGTCATAACTCTTATTTCACTTGTCACTGTTCATTTATCGTCCATACTCCTGGAGCTCCAAGAGGTTGGGTTCCTTGTTCCCCACATGTAGGAAACCCCAGCATTTAGCAGTGTCTCCATTAAAATCACTCAATTGTGCTTCAGCAATTAAAAGTATTTTACTGCCTACATTGTTGTTTTCACATAGAAAATCCATTAAATGCTCTGAAACAGAAAATAAATAAATAAATGTGAGGCTTGTTTTTTTTTTCCTTTCCAACTCAGTGAAGTTTAATTTGGCTCCGCATAATGCGTATGATTTACAACTCTATAAAGAGATCAACTCATCTCTATGTTCCTTGCGTTAGCCAGTGGTTCTTTACCAGGGGCAATTTTGCCCTGTGGGGGGACATTCCGCAACGTCTGGAGACATTTTTGGTTCTCACAGCTGGCATCTAGCTGGTAGAGTCCAGGGATGTTGCTATATATCCTATAATACACAGAACAGTCCCCTGCAACAGACAGTTATTCAATCTAAAATGTCAATAGTGCTGACATTGAAAAACCTTCTGTTAGAGGGTGATGTGTTTGACCGGTTTACCTAAAAACACCTCACACATCCAACCGTGTTCCCTGACTTCTCCACGAAGCAATACAAGCTAAGTAGCTGATATCTTAGAGGTAAAGACAGCAGGCCTGAGGGGAAAAGTAATTTTTAGAGGAGGACACATGGCAAGCTGCAAGAGAGGGGTTCAGTATTTCAGCAGACACCATGAAAGGAAATCTAAGTGGATTGATACATAGCATGGTGACACTGAGGTCTGGGCTTAAAATGAACACTGAAATTATAGGCTTTTTTTTTTTTTTTTTTTTTTTTTTGCTGTACGCGGGCCTCTCACTGTTGTGGCCTCTCCCGTTGCGGAGCACAGGCTCCGGAGCGCAGGCTCAGCGGCCATGGCTCACGGGCCCAGCCGCTCCGCGGCATGTGGGATCCTCCCGGACCGGGGCACGAACCCGCGTACCCTGCATCGGCAGGCGGACTCCCAACCACTGAGCCACCAGGGAAGCCCCGAAATTATAGGCTTTTTAACTGAGAGTTAAAAGGTATGACTTTAAGTTAACATAAGTCATGTGGGGGGAAAGGAACAATCATATAGAGCTTGTAATTCCAAAATTGCTCTCTTTAAAACTGGAGTTGTCTCTTAAGCTTAACATGCTGCCATTGATCAAAGCAATGCTGTCACATCTTTTTGGGATGGTCTTCAGGGCTTGTGTCATGCTCTTTTGAATAACATAGGAGAAGTTGCAAGCATTGCCCTTTTAGGCAGGAATTTGCTTTGGGGGGAAAAATATCAAGTTATTTGGACCTATATATGATGAATAAGGAAAATCATCCTTGCTCCTAATACCATGTTCATAAAAATTGAGGACAGGCTATAAA
Source organism: Globicephala melas (assembly GCF_963455315.2). Taxonomy (NCBI): domain Eukaryota; kingdom Metazoa; phylum Chordata; class Mammalia; order Artiodactyla; family Delphinidae; genus Globicephala; species Globicephala melas. The sequence continues at coordinate 22,123,833 of NC_083318.1, read as the reverse complement.
CTATATGAATCTGACTTTAAAGGCAATTCTAAAAAGGAGTTTTAGAAATGTCTTGAGCTAAGTCATTGTCATTGGAGTATAACCTCTCAGGATGACCATTTTCAGGAGAAATGCTCATATTGAGGTATGAGTGTTAGCAAAACATTACTTGATATTCATATTGATTTCAGTGCCACAAATATATGTGGAAATAATGCCAGGTTTGCACACAACCAAATTTCTGTCAGCATGAGAATGTTTAGGACAGGTCTTATAGTGCTTTTTATATGTAAAAGTTTAAATTTTTTCTTTTCCCCAGTTTTATTGAGATATATTTGACATATATAATTGTATTCATTTAAAGTGTACAAGATAATGATTTGATATATGTGTATATTGCAAATGATCACCACAGTAAGTTTAGTTAACATCCATCACCTCACATAGTTACAACTCTTTTTCCTTGTGATGAGAACTTTTAAGATCTACTCTTCTAGCACTTTTAAATATACAATATGGGGACTTCCCTGGTGGCACAGTGATTAAGAATCTGCCTGCCAATGCAGGGGACACGGGTTCGAGCCCTGGTCCGGGAAGATCCCACATGCCATGGAGCAACTAAGCCCGTGAGCCACAGCTACTGAGCCTGCGCTCTAGAGCCCACGTGCCATAACTACTGAGCCTGCATGCCACAACTACTGAAGTCTGCATGCCTAGAGCCCGTGCTCCGCAACAAGAGAAGCCACCGCAATGAGAAGCCCGCGCACTGCAACAAAGAGTAGCCCCTGCTCGCCGCAACTAGAGAAAGCCCATGTGCATCAACGAAGACCCAACGCAGCCAAAAATAAAATAAAATAAAATACTAATAAATAATAAATAAATAAATAATATATATATATATATATATACACACAATATGGTGTTGTTAACTATAGTCACCATACTGTACATTACATCCCCAGAACTTATTAATCTTATAACTGAAAGTTTGTACTTCAGTACACATCATCCGTTTTCTGCACCCAACCCCCCACCTCTAACAACCACCAATCTGTTCTCTGTTAAAGTTTAATTTTTAAGTTGTGATACCACACATACTTCAAAATCTGGGAATTTCTACTTTAGGCAAGGAGGTATTTAAGCTTTTTCCTCAGATGTCAACTTTACTTTGGCCACATAGACCTAATTTAGGATGCCTTTTCAACATCAAATCAAGTGCGTGTCTAGTGTACTTGAGATAAGTTAGTGTTATAGAAGAAGAATTGATAAAACTACAAGTCTACTCCTAGTAGAGTAGCAATGCATCACAGTTTGCCAGGGAGAGACCTGATTTTAAAATGGGAAGTCCTGCTTCCTGGGAAACCCCTTAGTCCTAGGCAAATCGAGATGGTTACCAAATTCCCAGTCACTTAGCTAACTCCTCTGTTCTTTTTGGACTATCTACAGTGAAAACAAAACAGTGCCTTCCCATAATAAATAAAGGAAAAGGACATACCCCTATTGGGAGTAGCATAGCAACTCAAGTCAAACAGCAACATATGTTAGCTGAAAGTAGGCTGAGCTAATGGCTAACTTTTATGCTGATTCAAACTGAAGTCAGAAGTTCTATTTCATGGCAATGCTGCAGGCCATGTTTTACCAGCCAATAACAGGAACAACAGCAATAACAAAAAATAAAATAAATTTTACGTTTCAACCATCATGCTTATCATATTTGTTTTGGTTTTTAGGAGAGCTATTTTGACAACTAATGTCCTTGGGCAAGGAAATAATAGGTTACTTAGTTCTTCAATGGCTTTGTACAGTGGATCTAGCAATTATATACAATGCTTAAAAAATGAATTATGGTGGAGTTTAGCTGAAAGTTAACATTAAAAATATACATCATTGAGGGGGCATTTAGGGTTATGCAGATAGGAAAGCAGATGTTGTGGCAGTGCAGCACTGGGGTCCGGAAGAGCTGTGTTGGCATCCTGCCTTAACTGGTGTACGACTTTGAACTAGTTGTTGGCCTCTCTAAACCTCAGTTCCTTCATGAAACAAACAGGGACAATTATGGTACTTATCTCCTGGAACTGCTGTTTATTAAATGATAATGAATGTACAATACTTAATACTGTGCCCAGCATGTAGTAAGCATGAAATAAATGTAAACCATTATCATCTGCACCTGCCAAAAGTTTCTGTAATAGTATATTCCGACTGTATTTAAGAGTCATGCTATTTCTTTAATTTCTTATTTCCTATCCATTACTCTTTGTAGAAGGATCTTGTTCAAGAAATATACAAAGAACACAAAGAATTCTGATAAAAGATGTTTTGCTATGTATCATTCTAGGTTCCAAAGATCAATATAGTGTTACTCTAAGAGAATATTGATAGGAAAAAATCACCCATGACACAAAACCCTTGGCTGTCCCAAATCAGGATAAGTTAAAGAAAGAAAAAAAGAAATTCTAAAAACTAAAACCAAACAATTAGAAGAAAAAAAAAGAGTCAGTAAGTATTAGATCCAGATTTGAACTACTAGTGTATCGTGCAAGCAACTTTATGTATACCTTAGGCGAGAGCCATTGAGACATCTTACTTGGGACAAGAAAGCAAGGTGTGTATTAAGATAAAGATGTTAGAAACCAAGTAATAACAACCCAAGATAGTTGCTACACAGGTTTTAAAAAGGAAGATAACGTGCCCCAAATTGTCCTGTATAATTATCTCCAAAGTTCCATAACATGATGACTTCAAAACTAGTGTGTTACATATATGTAATTGAAATAGTCAACAATTTGTCCCTCAAAAGTTTCTCTTACGGCTGTTTTGAAAGCAGATATTGACTGAATAGTTTAATACTGTTTAAAACCATTATCAGGAAAATACCTCGAAAAAGCAAGATATGACTTTGAAGGTTTAGAAAGAAAGGTAAGACATGAGGCAAAACCAGCACTTTCTTGCCAAATGAGGGCTCAAGATGTGCTGTTTGGTGAGCTCCAGTGCTATTTGGAATACAGCTGACAGATGATTAGGAGAGGTCACTGACTATCTCATTTTTTCTGTGACCCAGTTTTAGAAATCTGCCACCCAGAATGAAGAGAACAGCTCTCAAAGGATTCCACACTCTGGCAATCAGACCCCGGGTTAGCCTCTGCTTTCCTACGTGAGCCTCCACATCATCTGCTCACTCTCTGTTGCGTTCTAACCGTAAATTTAAGGCAGTAACTGGTTATTCTTTTTATGTTCTTTAAACTTTATTTGAATGGGTACAGTGCATTTTCTGTCTTCATTAATATTGTTGGAGACTGTAAAATCCTGAAAAGTCACACTAAGGTATGTTAGTCTCCTTATAATTTCCTCTAACATTTCAAATTCATCATAAAATAATTGAGCATGTTCTCTTTGCTAAATGTCTTATGTAAAGTGCTGAGAGAGTGCCATGGGTATTTTAAGAATGAAATCAATAAAAGGTTTTCTATTTTTCTGTAAAAATCAGTATGGTTAGAAGAAATACATTTAGGCTAGGACTTTTGGGTCAAGCACTTAGAGTTGACCAATTTTTTACTGAATTGATTAGTTGTCTTACTCTTGTAAAGTTACAGCTAAAATTTTTAACCAAACACTCTTCTTAATCTCTCTGTTCTATCAAGATGAGGTTTTTTTTTCTGCTGGTGTTTCAGGTTTTATAACAGATCACATTTTTACTTGGCTTCAAATCAGTTTAATTCATCTTTAGGCAGACTGACTGAATTCTATGAACTTCAGAGTCTCTGGTGATAAACTTCTCTGTCATCTCTGTATTATCTCTTTTACAGCCAGATGGGGAAAATGGTTTACATCAGGCACAATGTATATTTGAACAATAAGGTCACAAGCAGAGATGTATTATCTTTTATGGGCAGTGAGACATGTAACGTGTTACAGCCTTCCCCTTTAAGCTACATAACAAATGGGACACAGCACTTTGTTTTTATGCCTGGATTCCCATACGATATTATTTTCTAAGCATGCTCATGTTAACAACCTGAGCCTATTTAAAGCAGCATTTCCTCTTAAAGTGTAGAAGAGGAGGATGACCTTCATTCCAGTCCTCTTAAGTTTGATTAAAGCCACCCGAAATAAGTTTATTGCCTCAAACTCTACTCTTATCCTCTGTGTCTTAGGTTCTCTTCCTCTCTCTGTATGGGAGGAATCAGCATTCTATTAAAAGGCCTGGCCCAGAAGGAGGAATCATCACACTTCTGATTTTGGATCTATTCCCTTGTCAAAAGACAATTTTGAACTATGTGGAAAAGTAAAACAATTTAAGGGAATGGAACAGTTTAATTCTAGCATGTGGAATATGTTTTAAGTTCTGGTAGGAAGTGCTTCCATAGCACATTTTTTTTTTTTTAAAGAAGGACAGTGTAGCTTAGGAATTGGCATGATTTAAATAATAATGAGAGACAACATATAATTATCACCATAACCTAACTTGCTTTTTCTTTAATGTCACCCTAGTTTTGGGGATCTGATTACGTTTGGCACTTCCAGCAAAACATAAATAATTTTAAATGTCTATAATAGTCCAAAAGAATACTTCTTTGGCTAATTAACTCTGGAAGCAAAAGAAAATAAAATAAACAACAAAAATAAACAACAGAAAAAAACCTCTTCTTTTCCCTCTGTAGAATTGTTTAAAGAGAGGTTCAAAGTGTTTGGTTTAGAGCTCTGTTTCACTTAATATTTCCAACGGTGGTTTATGAAAGATGGAATTCTTGAAGTTCATTAATGGCACTAATATGGTCCAGATTGTTAAGATCTTGATTCATAGGAACAAAATTAAGAACAAATTAATCAAATACAGGATAAAAATCAGCAGTAGGATTAAAAAGCAAATTTTCTTAAGGAAGAAAAGTAGCAGCTGGGACACACGATGCTCAGGAACCATGTTTTACCATGGCTGAGTGGTTCTCAAACTCAAGAGTGGATCACGGTAATAACCTGGGGGCTTGTTAAACCAAAGATCACTGTCTCCCACTCCACACATTTCTGATTCAGTAGGTCTGGGGTAAGGTCCAATAATTTGCATTTCTAGTAAGTTCTAAGGTCCAGGAACCACAGTTTGAGAACTATGATTCTACCAAAACAGGCTCTCCTGCGGTCACAGTGTAAACTGAGCACTCTCCTGCCCCGGGTAACGTCCCTCTGCTGCCCCAAAATGAAAAGGGGGCATTTTCTCCTTTAAATACCACATTCCCGGAATCATGATCATTGCTCACTTTCTCCACCACATTTGTTCCCTAATTGTACATAGGACATTCATATAAATATACAAGTTTTTATTACAGTGTGAAAGAATTGATGTATTATATGTCAATTTACAATGAAGGTAAATTACAAACACACCATGTCATGTTACTTGGTTAACTTGTCACAGGCTTAAAGTATTGAATAAGCACTTAGACTTGCTTCTCTCTGGTTAGCAGTAAAGGATCTTTCTAGATCTAACCCACTGGAGAGTTTTAAAATAACAAAGCCTGGGTCCCATTCCAGATCAATTACATAAAAATCTCAGAATGGGGACCTGGTAATTAAATCCCTTTCAGGTAGTTCTAGTGAGTAGCCAGGGTTAAGAACCATTGGTAACTCTAACCATGTATTCTCACTGGTTATCAGTGAAGTGAGATCACCCCCATGGGGGTAAAAATTAGTTCTCTAGGGGCAAAAAAATACCTTAGCTGTTATACTGGTTTGTGGGCCTCCAGAGGACCACAGCACGTACACATGTGTGTAGTATATCTGTAGCATTAGCATTTCATGGGTTGGGGACAATCAGGAAAAAAGACTCCCTTAGAAAATGATCATGAAAAAAGGTTGAGAAATACTACCCTAACCCTGGTAGACTGCTGTTAGTTTTCAATACTTCAACTTCCCTCTAAAATGGAACACAAATCTTTTTGGGTGCTCTTATAGATATTGGTAGGGAAAAATAGCATTTAAAAATTCTACTGGGCTTCCCTGGTGGCGCAGTGGTTGAGAGTCTGCCTGCCGAGGCAGGGGACACGGGTTCGTGCCCCGGTCCGGGAAGATCCCACATGCCGTGGAGCGGCTGGGCCCGTGAGCCATGGCCGCTGAGCCTGCGCGTCCGGAGCCTGTGCTCCGCTACGGGAGAGGCCACAGCAGTGAGAGGCCCGTGTACCGAAAAAAAAAAAAAAAAAAAAATTCTACTACATGTTGATCACCTAGCTAGGTGCTTTTACATATAGTATCGAGTAATGCTATCCTGCATTTTTCCTCTAGAATGTACATAAAAATTATAATTAGTTTTGTTTCATTCTGGCTTCATAATATTTATATTGAAAATAACTCCTGTCTTCATGAAGCTTACAGAAAAATTCCATTTGAATCTGTAAGGCAACCAGGTGGCTTCAAATTGCTTTCACTCTAAACCACTATCAAATGCATGTAATGAAGTTCAGAAAACAACATTCCATTAAAAGAAATCACAATAGAAAACAACCTCCATATCCTTGTCTCAATAGTATATTATTTATCTAAAGAATCATAGAAAATTATTATTTCATTAATTTACGGTAATACGGCTTTACAGTATAACTTAAGACTTGAATATATAGTATATTTGTAGTATAACTTTGCTACAAAAAGACAAGTATATTAAAATATATATATGGTTGCATGTATTCTTTTGCTATTTGCAAGGGTATGGATTTGTTTTAAATATACTCAGGATCTTGTTTATATTCAGATATGGTAAGGCCAAAAGATCGGGAGATAATTGCCATTGAAAAGATACAGTTGATCCTTGAACAAAGTGGGAGTTAGGGGCTCCAACCCTCCTTGCATTTGGAAATCACGCATAACTTATAGTCAGCCCTCTGTATCCACGGTTCCTCATCCTTGGATTCAACCAAACATGGATCCTGGAGTATTGTTGTATTTACTGTTGGAAAGAATTCTCATATATGTGAACCCACACAGTGTTGTTGAAGGGTCAACTGTAGTTTGTCACTCACAGTTCCCAAGGGGAGGGGACATGCCATACCATGAAGGGCCACATGGGGAACAACCGGGGTTGGTCAGGAGGAGGGGCGAGAGGGAGACCTTGGGCAAAGCCTTTACGGTGCTTTCCAGGGAGGGAATGGGCAAGGCCAGGTGAGCAGGTTTAGGATTGGATAGTCTGGATGATTTTGGAGGGCTCTGGATTATCAAGGTGGCCCCTCGCTGTCTGGTACCTGGTCCTGAGCTGATTAGGGCAGAGGAGTGCTGCCTCCTGGAGCGCTGAACAGAGGAGGCAGGTGGGGGTGTGCGCTCAGAATCGGTTGCTCTGCATCAACATTGTGCTCAAAGGCAAAGCACGTTGTTCACTATCTCTAGGAATTAGCTAACTTGGGAGAGGCAGTCCCTCTCTAGTCCGTGAGGTCCCCGATGTTAGAGTATCAAGAATATAGAAGATAAGAAGATACAGTTAATGTAGTTAAATATAGTTAATACAGGGTTGTGTCCCAGAAAGTCAGAACCATAAACTAAACCAGCTGTGGAAAAGGAGAAAGATATTCAAGTGTGCAAATAATGTAAAGTCCATTTCTGGACTTTACAAATGGAGAAAGATATTCAAGGAGAAAGATATTCAAGTGTGCAAATAATGTAAGGTCCATTTCTGGACTTTACAAATGGACTCTGAAGGTCCATTTCTACACAAGTACGTAGAAAGTTTTACCCAAGTATAAAGTTATTCAAGGCTTCATGCTATTGCATAGATAAATCTAGAAAAATCACTAGTCCTAAACAGTGAGATATGTTGGGAGGGAGCTGGGGGAGGGAGGATTTGACTGACATTATGGCCTAATTAATTCTGTCCCCTGTCTTCTTTCTCTATGTACTTGGTTTGTGCAGAGACAGAATATAAGGATGGAAGTTCAGAGCAGACACTTTCTGTTACCAGACAGGACCAGTACATAAAGAGATAGCAAGTTTGTTGCGGCACAAGTGTGAAAATATATAGCTTCCAAATAGGACCAGGAGTTTTATTACTGCTGTTATGTTATTTTTACTGTTCAACAAATAGAAGGCAACATTGTATCCTGAAAAGAAACTAAAGTGTACAGAAAAGTGGGCCAGGGCTGGAATTCTAACTCAGCTGTTTACTGTGTAATCTTGGGCTATATATGTTACTTCTCCAAACATAAGTTTTTTCATCATAAAATGCAAATTATATCTAGTCTTGAGATTGGAAACAATTAAGAAGCAAAACATAGGAAACAGATGAAGATTTAAATAGAAAAACTTTTAAAAACTAAATTAAACTGAATTTGAGGATGTGGCCAAGAGATTGGAAACAATTAAGAAGCAAAACATAGGAAACAGATGAAGATTTAAATATAAAAACTTTTAAAAACTAAATTAAGGGCTTCCCTGGTGGCGCAGTGGTTGAGAGTCCGCCTGCCAATGCAGGGGACACGGGTTCATGCCCCGGTCCGGGAAGATCCCACCTGCCGCGGAGCGGCTGGGTCCATGAGCCATGGCCGCTAAGCCTGCACGTCCGTAGCCTGTGCTCCGCAACGGGAGAGGCCACAACAGTGAGAGGCCCGCGTACCGCAAAAAAAAAAAAAAAAAAACTAAACTAAATTAAGCTGAATTTGAGGATGTGGCCAAGGTGGATAGACATAATGAGCTTTTTTTTTTTTTTTTTTTTTTTTTTTCCGGCCGTGCCTTGCGGCTTGTGGGATCTTGGTTGCCTGACCAGGGATTGAACCAGGGCCCTGGCAGTGAAAGTGCAGAGCAGTCCTAACCACTGGACCACCAGGGAATTCCCAGCCACTCTTCTAAACTTATCACATGATCTAGCTGAGAACAGATCCTGGGTAAGGTGTCTCCTGAGCTGGGAAGAGCAAGAGGAGGTGTGACTTGAGCTGGGCTTGCCCAGTCCCTGCTCCCAGTCTCAACCACCAGGCAAGGCCCTCTTCCTCCTCCTCCAAGAGTGAGTGAACAGTGGTAAAGAGGAGACAATAGGTCCCCACCTCCCCACCCTGGAAAAATTAGAAGTGGGGGCAGAAATCTCCCTATACCACTTTGAAGATGATTATGAAGATAGACTACAGATAAGATATGCAAGATGCCTAACCAGAGCAATAGGCATTTTCAGTAGAGATAAATTCACCAAGACTTCATTTATCATATATAGTTTATTCCTTCTTCTGGTATTGAATTTAGTGAAATAGCTCTCTTTTTTTCTCTTATATAATATTCAACACTAAACTTTTTATTTATGAGAAAAGGGGATATTCTGTCTGAATCCGAGTTACTTGTAATTATGTATTCTGAATTAACTCATTGATTTTACATATAATTCTCAAATTCCATTCCAGTAAGAGTGTAGATTGGTAAAAAAAAAAAAAATGCCAGAAATAATGTAATAGCAATCTGTAAACACAAGTATTAAATCTTACTATTCAGTTGTTTTGTTGGTATTTTAGTTGATCACATTGAATGGTAGGTATTTAATTCATCTTTCCAGATAGAACAATTAGGCACCTTCTCATTATTACACATACAAGTCAACAAAGGAGAATTTGGTAGCTTTCAACAATGATACTAACATATACTATTTATGAAGTGTTTTATAAAGTTTCAGGCACTGTGCCAGGTGCTTTATAAAGCTTTATTTCTAGTCCTACAACAACCCCGGAAGGAATTATTATTATGCCAATTTTATAGAAGAGAAAACTGAAGTTCAGAGACGTTGAGTAGTTTTCAAAGTTGTAGATACAGATTGAAACTAGCAAAGTCAGAATTCTAACGCAGAACCCTGCAAAGCCTACATTTTTTCCTTTAAATAAGTCCTTCTGCCTCCCCCCCACCCCAAGAACCTAAGGTGAAAAGAAAGAAAACAAGGTTGTAGTTCCATTAGCATAACTAATAAGTGACCTTGGCACTTCATTTAACGGAAGTTTTGTAATAAGGGGTAGGAAGACAACCCTTTTTTAACCCTCACATATGAGTTTAAACACATGATTCATTTTGAGCTAAAATGTTTAGCTGATTCATCCAAACTATGTTGAAGGTTCAGAGAAAATGATAAAAGTTCTCCTGCATTTATTATAATTTGAAGCTTTTAATGGGCACACCATTGTTTCTAAAGTTCATCAATACCCTGTACTTCTCCTTTCATAGGATTCATCACATTGGGACAGGATAGGTGCTCATTATTCATTGATTATTTGAATGCACTAATTAATGACTAAAGGCATAGGGGTCTCAGAAGTGGTGTTAGAGGGTATTAACTTCAGGCAAGAACAGGAGAGATTCTGCAGGACCCAACCTTTCTCCAACTATAGCCATTCCTTTTGAAAATCAAAAATTGCTCATAATTGTGCACACCATGAAGCTTTGAACACTTTGTGCCATGTATAATACCTATTGTTGTATTTTCATAATTTTCATGTGTAACTGCAGAACCACCCTGCTTATTATAGACTCCTAGGAATTAATATAGACTGCCAAAGATCACCAAAGTGAAGACCATAAGCCAGCGTGAAATTGAGTATTGATGAGCTCCATGGAGAATCAGAGGTACTGATCTCTCTTGGTCCTCTCCAGTGAATTTTTCTCCCCAACAAAACTGAACTCCTCTGGGCTTGGTGAAGAATGCATTAGAATGCAGAAAGGTGGAGCAGATCCTGTGTCCCCCTCACCCCTCCCAGAAGGCCAGGATTCCTGCTCAGGTCCTTGTCCATCTCCCCTCTCCTGACACATGGCCCATATCTGTCTACATGGTGTCTATAGCTTTCTCCTCAGATTCTGCCTGTAACTTCTCCTTAGCATCACCAATTATGTATGCTCTTCTCATATAGGTTTTACTGTGTTATGTTATAAAATCACGTTTTTATTTCAGTGTTTTAAAAGATTTAAGTACATAAGTTTTCATGTAATCATATTTTACCATCTGTACACATCTTTAAAACAAAAGAAGGTGTTTTAAAAAAAGGCAATTTGGCTACAGATGTGCCTTAAATGTCTTCATCATTTAAGTGTTTTTTTTTTTCCCCCATTTCTCTCTCTCTCTCTTGTTTTTAACTTCAGGAAGATTATTCATGGGGAAAGTCCTAGATCCTATTTCCAAACCGAACACAAATTGTAATACAAAGCATCCTTTTATATAGACTCATTGCCATTTAGGGAATATTTATGTCTCAAATGGGAAAGGATGTTCAACTAAAAATGGGCATTTCTATTCTGGTCAAAGTCTTAACTGAAATTAAGTCTGCTGCCCATCTCTCTGTCTTACAAGAACACTCATGTTAAGTCAGGAAAAGAATGAGAAGCTGAAGGAACTCTAGGCATAATTCAGGCACAAAACTGAGCTAGAGAGAAACATATATATATTCTTGAAATAGATGGTATTTCCACACTCGCCAAATTAACTGGTTAGTTGATTAACTATTTTTTCAGATATATAGATATAGATGTTGATATAGATATAATGTGTGTGTGTACAGATAGATAGATATGTTTATCTAGCTAGCTAGCTATACGTGGGGAAATATATAAGGAAGAATAATAGCTAACACTTACAAAGTACTTATTATGTGCTGGGCACTGTCTAAGCATCTTACACATATTAACTCATTGAATCCCCATGATAAGTCTAAGAGGGGAGTATAATATTACCCACAGTTTTACAGATGAGAAAACTAAGGTGTAATAAAATACATTGCCCAAGATCACATAGATAGTAAGTGATGACTTGAGCCCAGACAGTCTTGCTCTAGACTTCATACGCTTTACCACCATGCCAAACTGCTTCTGTTGTCAGAGAAGGTACAACATAATGGGAAATTTAAATGTTCACATGTGAGAAGCTAAATGATAACTCAGTTCCACAATATGAAATGTCCCACAATAGTGTGTCTTAGGTGGCGCATGGGCTCTGAGGCCATGAGAGCTGCAGATTTAGAGAATGTTTCCCTTGCCTATTTTACTCTGGACTGAAGTAACCAGGAGAAGCTTTTTAGGAAGAGAAGAATTGAAGAATTGGGCCTTTTTAACTGGAAGAATTGGATGAGAGAACAGAAGGCATTCTAGGTGAGAGGAAGGGCTTGAGCCAACATTCAGAGATCAAAATGAACAAAGCATTACTATAGGGGAGGAACAGGAAGACCAGCCTAACCAAAGCAACAGGTTCAAGTAGAGAAAAACAGATGTGTTTCCAAAGGTTGCTTAAATCCAGATGTTACAAGGATGTGACTCTCAGGCAAAGAATTTGGACTTCATTTCATAGATAAAGCAGAGCTGTCTTAAGAGGTCAAGTGCAAGAGTGGGAAAGTAAAAAAAGTATTTGGGGAATACAAATTTGGCAACCATGTGCAAGAATAGAAGGGATAAGAAAAAGGAAACAGGGCCTTACTCAGAAGTTTGTGCATTTTTCAAGATGAGGGCCTGGAATTCAATAGATATATTTTGAATAAATAAAAAAGAAGGCATAATACATTCTAGAACTATTACTAAGGAAATAGGAGGAATTGTGTGAACTGTTCTGGAAACCTAAGGGAAATCATCAAAGATTATTTCAAAGGTTTTTAACCTGGGAAACACAGAGTAAGATGGAATCCAGATGAAAAGTAGATACAAACTGGAAATGAGGAGAGAGATTAGGGGTTTGAAGACAGATTCAGAAGCCATCTCCATAGATGGGGACTGATTTTGAAGAGAGGCTAGGGGACTGATAAGACCGGAGGTAATGTCCATGTATGAGGAATACGAAGCGGAGGAAAAGCTCTTGAAGGAAACTGAGAAGATGCAGTTATTAAAGTAGAGGCTGTGGAGAATCGGGATGGTATAAGCTTTATGGAAGCCGAGGAAGGAAGTGGTTTCAAGAAGTAAATTGTGGCCAACAGCTCTAAGAGTTGCAGAGAGGAGGAAGAGACATGAGAACACAGAAAAAGTTACTGGACCAGCACACTCACATTACACAATGTAGATATAAGTAGTCACAACTTCATTCTTTTAGCTTGTAATTACCGTAATTTTGTCAACATCACCATTACTCCTGCCAGCGCGTTTCCCGCCGCCGGGGTCAGGGGTCGGGGTTCGGGTCGCGGGGCGGAGGGAAGAGCGGGCGGGAGGGAGGCGCCGACGCCAGACGCGGAGGCAGGAGCTGCGACCGGCCGCCGGGAGGCCGCGTCCACGGAGCTCGCCGAGCCGCCGCCGCCGCCGCGCTCATGGCGGCCGCCAAGGACACCCACGAGGAGCACGACACGTCCACCGAGAATGCCGACGAGTCCAACCATGACCCCCAGTTTGAGCCCATAGTTTCTCTTCCTGAGCAAGAAATTAAAACGCTGGAAGAAGATGAAGAGGAGCTTTTTCAAAGGCGGGCCAAGCTGTTCCGGTTCGCTTCGGAGAACGACCTCCCGGAGGGGAAGGAGCTGGGTACAAGGCATGTCAAGCTGCTGAAGCACGAGGAGAAGGGGACCATCCGCTTCCTCATGCGCAGGGACGAGACCCTCCAGACCTGCGCCAACCACTGCATCACGCCGGTGGTGGAGCTGAAGCCGAACGCGGGCAGTGACCGCGCCTGGGTCTGGACTACCCACGCCGACTTCGCCGGCCAGCGCCCCAAGCAGGAGCTGCCGGCCATCCGCTTCCTTAACGCCGAGAACGCACAGAAATTCGAAGTTTGAAGAATGCAGGAAAGAGATTGAAGAGAGAGAAAAGAAAGGAACAGGCAAAAATGACAGTGCCGAGAAAGTAGCCGAGAAGCTAGAAGCTCTTTCGGTGAAGGAGGGCAGGGAGCCCGAGTACGAGACCAAAGTGGCGGCTGAAGAGGAGCAATGAGTCGGCCCCCGTTGTGTCCTTTCTCCCTGTCTTTTCCCTTTTTCTTTTTTTAAATTTTGCCCTGCCCTCTTCTTTTTGGTTTGTTTTTATTCTGTTTTGTTTTTACAAGGGACTTTATATAAAGTACTGGCCTCCAATATTCAGTTTGTTTTTTTCTAAGTTTTTGCCCTAATGAAAACGATTTCAGAAAATCCGTTACCCAGTCGTGAGAATGTACTGTGCTAACTTTCTTTTCCATAGTGGAAACATTTATCTGTAGTCATCAAAATAGCAAATAAACAAAACATTTGTTGAACCTGAAAAAAAAAATATTCCTTATTGGGTAAATCAGTCCCTACTTAGACACCCAGTCAATCAATAATGCTTATTGAGCACTCATAATAAAACAACAGGGAGGAAGCTTGGTGGGACAGATGGAAGCAAGTGTAACTCAACAGTAAAATAAAATGGTTTCTAAGCCATAGAGCTTGGGTGATCTTATTCCTTTTCTTTAGGTACATGGAGAATAGATGCAGGAAGATAACATGGTGATAAAAAGCTTATGAACTCACTCACAATAGGTCCAAAGAGTGTCCTGGCAAAGGTCTTTGAAACTGGGATCTTTATTTGGAAAAACCATTCCCCACAAACACAGGAGGCACCTCCCAAGGGAAGTTCCCTGTGATCTTCCATGTCAGGGACCTAGTGGATGCTGCTGACTTGAAAGGCTCTTGAGAATTAGTGAAGAGAATAGGTAGGCTGGGGTCCATCAATACACCCACCCATGCAATTGGGGGCCATGTTTCACATCTCTCTGGTCTTCATTCTGTGTGGCCTAGTATGTAAGAGAATGTGCCTGGGAATCGGATCTGGATTCAAACCCCAGCTCCTCCGTTTATCAGAATTGTGGTTTGGAAAGCCATTTAATCCCTCTGGACTTTATTTTTGTCATCTGTGAAGATGGAGTAATAACTCTATATCAAAGATTATTGTTAAATGCTCTGTTCATGTGACACTAAATACATGGTAGCTACTCTAATTACTATCTGAGGAGGTCTGATGCAAACAATGGTGATTATCCTAGTTGATTACGAGGACTGAGTAGTGTCAGAAAAATCGCAATCCTGATTCCCTTTACTACATGATAAAATGACTTGCAACTTTAAACTTTTTCAAAGCACTTTCGTATCTGCTAATACATGTTATCCTTACAACAAACCTTCGAATGTGTGTGTGTTCGTTATTGCTCCTATTTTGTAGATGGAGAAAGAGGGCCTCAGAAGGGGACAAGGACTTATTTCAGTCACAAAAGGGAAAGGTCACAGAGTCTGCACTGGAACCCAGGGCTGCTCACTCCTGTCAGAGCCTGATGGGAAAAGCCAAGAATCTGCTGCCACTTTTCTTGCCAAAATACCCCTCCACTTATGTAGTGAACACAATGCAGAGATGAGTTAATTCTCTAGTCACATCAAAGAGCTGCTTGTTGAACTTTCGACTTTTGGCAAGTCGTGCATCATTTCTTAGCTTCAGCAATTCCTTGACACTTTTCCTGCTTTAACTTTTATTTTTCAAGGCACTTTTCAATTTACTCTGTTGTGTTCTCGAATAGTAGGCATTGTTTTCATCCTTTCTGCATCTCAAAAAAATGTGGTTTGTTTATGTTTCCATTAGTTGACATTACCATCCAAATGCTTATTCAGATCAGAATATTGGTTTGGATATATGTGGTGCGTGTATGGTAGTGGGGGTGGTGGGAGGTGATCTCAAAGATGTTCAGACACGTCATATTACTTTAAATCCTCCGATTTTAAGGATAAAGTGCACTTGTCTTCAACTTCGTACACCAAGTTAATTGACTGGTCCATTACTTAGTAGATTTTGTACTTGATTGGGAGGTGTAAGGCCCTAGACAAGCAGAACTCAGCCTTATATAGTTTTGTTTACCCCTTAGGACCCTGTGGCAGGTAGGAGTGAGGGTGGGAGATGGAGGAGAGGGTCAAAAGTACAAGACTGCAAGTACTGAATCCATCTCCAGTGGAGGGGATGAGGATCCTGAATAGCTCCGCCCTACAACTTGTCCACAGTTGTGTGAGCCCAGGGAAACTATAGAGAATTCTTCAAGCCTCCTCTTGCAGTCTTCAATCATCTCAGGAAACAGACTGCTTCAGTCATCGTTTTCCTTCTAGAAGGAAGATGACTAGAAGAAAAGTTGAAACTTTCCCTCAAATTGCTCCCCCTAGAGTTTTTGAGAGGTAGGACCTAGAGTACCTTGCCATCCAGTAAGAGAGCCACACCTGGGGGTGCGGGGGAAGGACTAGTGTTCCTGCATTCTGATGCCATACATTCATTTTACTCTGATTTAAAATGTATTTCTCCAAGTTACCAATTTTTACACTGTAAGACAGATGACATTTTGATCCTGCATGATATATTTCTATTCAAAGGGTTTTAGGATATATTTGTTCATTAGTATGTAAAGCTGAGAAGTATTGACTCTAAAGTTACTGGTAACACTGAATCTATTATTTTTATGAAAAGACAATGAATATATTTTCCCCCGGAGTGAAGATATATTTTCCGTTACCATATCAGGGCATCAGAGGAAAGCAGTTTCCTTGAATCATTACTCTCCGTCCCTTTCACTTCACTGACTAATCACAGAGATTTGAATCCTAAATTTAACTTTGGAAGTTTGCTACAAGTTTCAAAGAATTTGCTAAATAGGTTTCAAATGTTAGTCCTTTGTGCCTTGGGAATAAAGAATTAAAAGAAGAGTGATGGTTACTTTTATAGGAAAAACTTGGCACAAAATAAAACGTTTTTTTTTTCTTTCTCTTTTTTCCATGTGCTCACCTAAAGCAATAAACGTGTGGATGATTACCTCTGAGTTTTTCCAACAAGCTCAAGGAAGTTTAATGGCCTGAACAATGTGCTTTTTAAGAAGATCACTGTAAACATTCATTTCAATTCAAGGAGTATCTTTCAAAATTATTCTGGGACAAATATGGTGCAAAGAAACATGAGAGAGAGAAAAGAAACAGGAACCCCAGGCTCTCGCTCTAGTCGTCTGTGGCCCCTGCACTGTCTGGCTGTTCTTTCCTAGCTCTTCATCCTCTACTAACTTCTGTGTGTTGGAGTCTCCAAGGCGCTGTCATTGGAGTGCCAGCCTTGGAGCAAGCCTTTTGTCTTCTCTATCTGTACTCTCTCCCTAGGTGTAGTGGGTTGAGTGGTGGCCCCAAAGAGATATGTCACCATCCTAATTCCCAGAATTTGTGAGGGTTACCTGATTTTGGAAAAGGGATCTTTGCAGAGGTAATTAAATTAAGGAATTTGAGATGAAGAGATCATCCTGTATTATTCAGGTGGGCCCTAAATCCAATGACAAATGTCCTCATAAGAGAAACACAGGGGAGATTTGGCAGACAGAAGAGAAGGCATTGTGACCAAAGAAGTAGAGCTTGGAGAGGTGTGGCCAAAAGGCCGCAGTCAAGGATTGCTGACAGCCACCGGAAGCTAGAAAAAGTGAGGAATGGATTCTCCCCTAGAGTCTCCAGAGGGAGTACAGCCCCTACAGACACCTTGATTTTGGACTTCTGGCCTCCAGACTGTGAAAGAATACATTTTTGTTGTGTTAAGCCACCAGTGTGTACTCAGTTCGTTATATCATCCACAGGAAGTTAATACACTAGGGAATCCCATCTAGTTCTCATCTTCAAATTCGATCTATAAATTTAAATCTCCAATCCTGACTCTCCTCTAGGTGCCACACTCATGTATCTAACTGCCTGCTTCACATCTGCACTTGGATACCTAATAGACATCTCAAACTTAGTATGGCCAACAGAATTCTTGATTTCTATCTCCTGCACCCACCACTCTGTTTCCTAGTCTTCCCTGTCAATAAATGGCACTACTATCTCAGGCTTAAGGCTTAGGTCCAACTACTTCATGGCTCCAGCAAAGAACCTAAGCATCATGCTTGATTCTTTTCTTCCTTTCAACCCCCTCTACCTAATTCCCAGATGAATCCTCTTGGCTACCATTTCAGTCCATTGTGTGTGACCTAAGCTTATATTGTAGCTTTCTGATTTCTTCCCTGCCTCTACTCTTGTCTCTTTCCACAAAAGCCAGTGTAAACGTCCTACAGTGCAACTCATTTCTTATCACTCTCTGCCTAAGATGTTCTAATAGCTTCCCACTGCACTTAGGATAACATCCAAATTTCTTATCTTGGCCTACAGCAGTGGTTCTCAACTGGAGACTATTTCACCTTCACAATGCCAAAGACATTTGGCACTTTCTGGAGACATGTTTTGGTTGCTACTACTGGGGAGAGCCTACTGGAGTCTAGTGGGTAGAGCCCAGGAATGCTGCTAAACACCTTGCACTACACAAAACAGGGTCCAACAAGAAAGAATTATCTGGTCTCAAATGTCAATAGTGCCAAGGTTGAAAAACCATGCCCTACAGAGTCCACATGAGTTGATACCTGCCTTTTACTGCCTCATTTCCTTTTACTTTTCCTCAAATATGCTAAGCTTGTCCACATCTCAGAGCCTTTGAATATACTCTCCCTTTGGATTGCAACATACTTTTCCTAGTATGTTGCATCCCATCTTTGCATTTCTGTATCTTTGTTATCCAGGTGTAAATTCTAATACTACCTCCTCAGAGAGGCACCACCCATCTAAAGCAGCCTCCACCCCATCCTATCCCTGCTCTGTCGCATTAGCCTGTTTTTACCCTCTATATTGCTCTTATTGGTACTTTATTTTATATTTTTATGAGTTTATCATTGGCTTCTTCCCTCTAAAATTGCAAAGTCCTTTAGGGTCTTTCATGTTCACTGCTGTTTGCCTGCATCTAGAGCAGCACCTGGCACAGAGTAAGTGCTTAATAAATATTCATCAAATCACTGACACGCAAATGTAAAGCAATAGAGGATAATTAAGTAACCCATAAAATGTTTGGTCCCAAAAGTGATGCAGTGAATCACCAGGAAGGCAGGCTTATTTCTAATCCCTTGTCAATTTCTAGTATATGGCTCTTTGGATGTTACCTTCATTTAAGTCTTAACTCCACTGACAGAATAAGAAGCTAGGGCCTTGTTTGTAGAAAAGATGTAATTTTACTTTTGAATCTATTGTTTTGAAGACAGAGCAGGCTTTCATGTAGTGGATGACTGGCAACCAGTTGTTAATGTGGTTGTAGATTTGAAGAATCCACGTAGAAGCAATGGCTGAATCCCTGAGAGCAGAGAAGCCCACTGAGGGATTGCTTTCAGAGAGAAAAGCCAAAAATTTGCCCTGAGAGAACCTACTGTTAGGAATAGAGGAGAAAGAAGAGTCAGCAAAGGAAACAGAGAAAACCTGATTAGAAAAGTAATAGGAAAACAAAAGAAAAAGTTTCTGAAGCCCCAATCACGGAGTGATAGAAGACAGTCAATTTATAAAGGAAGCATTGATAATGCATTTTTGGAACTTTTATGCCTTTGGGTTGGGGGTACATGTTCCTTCCATTAATCAGTGAACAGCTAAAAATTTTCTGGCAATGCAAAAATAAACTTAGCTATAAAGTACCTACAAACAGAGAAGGTAATGAAAATATTCAGTTCTTACTTAAAAAAAAAAACCTTAACCTTGCTATGAATTTTCCATAATTGTAAAGGGTTTCAGGATAATCCTCGGGCCCCTAATTTTTCTATTATCTATTTTACTTATTATGAAAAAACTTTTATCATTTCTAATAGAGCCTAAGTGTTGGAAATAGAAGTCATTTTTTCCCCTTTCATCCTGTGTTAAGTGGTTGAGAAATCAGCTAGGGAGATTGGCAAAATTAAGAACTGGCAGAAACTTCCATCTGCCCCAAACTGATCCACTCATGTTTCCATGTTTGGAAATGGTTTCTTGGGCTTATCCACATTTTGTTGGCAGGTCGTATCTTTGGAGAATGACAGGCACTTTTCTCCCTACTACCCTACTAGCCATGATCCTGGGCTTGAGGAATGCAAACTGTCTGTAATGTCCAAAAGCTGAGGGCAAATTAAACTGAGGGCCAAGTGAAATTACGGGTGCAGCCATTGGGTGAGAACTTACTCCGTTGCAGATACACATTACTGAGCTTGCCTCGTGGTGGTGTATTTTGTCCCATCATATGAAAAGAGAAATGAAAGAGAGGACATGTATGAAAGTAGGGTAGAGAATGAGAGTTAAACATGTCTGAGGATGAATTAAATTATTACATTTGAGATGCTAAGAAGAAATAGAGAGGGAATGGGATTGCAGATCACAGAAACCCAAGTCTGACAGGACAAGCACAGTTAATCTTAGGTGGGTCAGAGGATGGCAGTTCAGACAGAGGGACTCAATGACAATGGCTGTGAAGCTCTCCACCATCCATTCTGGCTGCTGGAGTGAAAAGGGAAACCGAAAATGTGGTTTATTTCCATCATCTCTCCCTCTAGCTCCCACACCTCAGTACTCAAGCAATACCTTTTGGCCAGAATTGAGATATGAGCTCTCTAGGGAGGAAGAAAAGGCAGTCTCCCTCCCCCTGGCAGTTTCTGGGTGGAGTCAACAGCTAGCAGAGGCTTGAATTCATTTCTCTTCCCCAGAGGCTGGGCCTCTAGAGCACAGCTCCCTCCTTACCCAGCAGATCCCAAGGGAGGAACTTCTCTGCAGTCTCACATGGAGAAGGGAAGCCAGGGTATGACTGTAAGTTCTGGTCATGAAGCTGTGGGATTTGGGATTGGACCCCAGGGCTGCTGCTAGGTTATATGGAACATTTATGCAAAACTAAAAAAAAAAATGCCACTTCTTCTGGGATGATGCAATCCAAATCTGGGGTACAAGACTTGGAAAATGAAAGATCCCCTAAACTGTTCCTCTTGGGCAGGGTGCAAACTGAACAAATGGTGACCCAGTCTGTCCCGGGTTGTATAGATTCTATAAATTCAAAAGGTTGAATAAATTGATGAGATTCTTATAGGACCTGAATCCACTGATGTACTACTTGAAGAGTAGGTCCTTCCTCACAAGGCTCTAAATGATTAGCTAATAACATGGGAGTGTTTAAGGAACTGTACCTCACAATGCATACATCTTTTCCCTCCTTCTTATCCAGTTACTTTAAAATAAGAGTAACAATGGTTAGCTTTTACTGAGCACACTTGACAGGTTCCAGACACTGCACTAAGTCATTTACAGAGATTAAGTCAATGAATTCTTAGAATAACCCTGTAACCTAGGTGGGTATTATTATTCCCATTTAATGTTTCAGAAAACAGAGGCTTAGGTGGTTGAACTAGTAAGTGGTTTTTAACCTGGAGCCCATTTTAACTCCCACTCTATGCTGCTATTCCCTTTTCTTTCCCTCCCTCCCTTCTTTTTCTCCTTTCTCTCTGTCTCTCTCTGTCTCTGTCTCTCTCATGTTAATAAGGTATTCATTGAACTTCCTGATAACTCTACAATTGACCTTTTAGCTCTGACATTCCCAGACACTGGGCTTTCCAAACAAATAGCTTCCCTTTGTTGTTTGGGGTTTGCCTCAGAGCCAGAATTTTGAAAATCCTGGCTTCAGGTTTCCACACCTAATCCTTGCCAGGCGGTAATACATTTCAGCACACAAACAAGAAAACAAAGCTCCACTTGGTCCTTGGCCTGAGGCTCTGTGGCTTTTCTGGCCAACCAACCAAAAGCACAATGGGAAACCCCCATCCATGGTCACTTCTAGATAACCATTTGCCATCTGCGGAAAATGAAAATAGAATAGTACCTGGTAGTTTCTATACAAAGAGGTTCCATGTTTTTCCCCCATGTTTCTGGCACAGCTCTGGATAATTCCCTTAGATATTAGCCATCTCCTCAAGAAATCATAAGATATACAGCATCTTAAGTAAAATTTATAACACCAGAGCCTCTATGGTGGTATTCCCTTTGACTTTGTTTGAAAAACCTTATATTTTACAAAAAATGTAGTGTCTACTTAAAACATGGACCTATTGGGGCTTCCCTGGTGGCGCAGTGGTTGAGAGTCCGCCTGCCGATGCAGGGGACACGGGTTCGTGCCCCGGTCCGGGAAGATCCCACATGCTGCGGAGCGGCTGGGCCCGTGAGCCATGGCCGCGGAGCCTGCGCGTCCGGAGCCTGTGCTCCACAACGGGAGAGGCCACAACAGTGAGAGGCCCGCGTACCGCAAAAAAAAAAAAACCAAAAACCAAAAAACAAACCATGGACCTATCCATGCACCTTTAACCTTTGTTAGAGAATGTGATGTAATGAAGATACAGAGCTAATCCATAAAATGTCTAATTTTCGTGAAAAATGTGTAACATCCAATATATTAACATCCAAATAAGATAACCTAATGTTCTTGGTTATTGGTTTCCAAAGACTGTAGAACATTTCCTTCTTTGGCCTTGGAGAAATTTGCTCTGGGATTTCAGCCTAGCCCTTGACTTGCTGAAAGACTACAGACTTAGAACAAAGCAAGCTGGCTAAGAACAAAGCAACTAGTGAAAATGAAAGTAAGAGGTCTCTAAGGCTTAGCGTGTGTTCTTTTTTTTTTTTTTAACATCTTTATTGGAGTATAATTGCTTTACAATGGTGTGTTAGTTTCTGCTTTATAACAAAGTGAATCAGCTATACATATACATATATCCCCATATCTCTTCCCTCTTGTGTCTCCCTCCCTCCCACCCTCCCTTTCCCACCCCTCTAGGTGGTCACAAAGCACCAAGCTAATCTCCCTGTGCTATGCAGCTGCTTCCCACTAGCTATCTATTTTACATTTGGTAGTGTATATATGTCCATGCCACTCTCTCACTTTGTCCCAGCTTACCCTTCCCCCTCCCCGTGTCCTCAAGTCCATTCTCTAGTAGGTCTGCATCTTTATTCCCGTCTTGCCCCTAGGCTCTTCATGACCATTGTTTTTAGATTCCATATATGTGTTAGCATGCGGTATTTGTTTTTCTCTTTCTGACTTCACTCTGTATGACAGACTCCAGGTCCATCCACCTCATTACAAATAACTCAATTTCGTTTCTTTTTATGGCTAAGTAATATTCCATTGTATATATGTGCCACATCTTCTTTATCCATTCATCTGTGGATGGACACTTAGGTTGCTTCTATGTCCTGGCTAAAGAATGAAATTAGAACACTCCCTAACACCATACACAAAAATAAACTCAAAATGCATTAAAGACCTAAATGTAAGGCCAGACACTATCAAACTCTCAGAGGAAACTATAGACAAAACACTCTATGACATAAATCACAGCAAGGTTCTTTTTGACCCACATCCTAGGGAAATGGAAATAAAAACAAAAATAAACAAATGGGACCCAATGAAACGTAAAAGATTTTGCACAGTAAAGGAAACCATAAACAAGATGAGAAGACAACACTCAGAATTGGAGAAAATATTTGCAAATGAAGGAACTGACAAAGATTAATCTCCAAAATTTACAAGCAGCTCATGCAGCTCGATATCAAAAAAAACAAATAACCCAATCCAAAAATGGGCAGAAGACCTAAATAGACATTTCTCCAAAGAAGATATACAGATTGCCAACAAACACATGAAAGAATGCTCAACATCATTAATATTAGAGAAATGCAAATCAAAACTACAATGAGATATCATCTCACACCAGTCAGAATGGCCACCATCAAAAAATCTACAAACAGTAAATGCTGGAGAGGGTGTGGAGAAAAGGGAACCCTCTTGCACTGTTGGTGGGAATGTAAATTGATACAGCCACTGTGGAGAACAGTATGGAGGTCCCTTAAAAAACTAAAAATAGAACTACCATACGACCCAGCAATCCCACTAACTGGGCATATACCCTGAGAAACCATAATTCAAAAAGAGTCATGTACCACAATGTTCATTGCAGCATGTGTTCTTTAAAGAAGGAAGAAATTGCTGCGGGGGTCAGAAGAAAGTCATTGGCGGCCCTTGAACTTACTAATGCTAGTCAGACCTCCTGTTCCAGATAGATCAACAAAGTTCAGAAATGCAATGTCTCAGTGTGACTGTTACAGCAGTGTCCTGGCTTCGCTGAGATGTCTTCTCTCCCAGAGGTCATTTTACTATTGGTCATTTAACCGTTTCGCCTGATGCTGACATTCCTAAATTAGTAGGGAAAATGAACGACAGATGTTCCAGATTGAAGCCCAGGCTTTGGAAGGTCACAACTAAGAAAGCATCGATAGCCAATTCTGGTCTCATTTAGTAACATCTCTAATCATGATACAGTGCTGGAGGATGCCAAGAAGGAAAGGGGACCAGATTTATGTGAGTTTGCTGAGGTTGAAAGAGCAATGTCTTCTACCTAGTCTTGGGGTTGAGGTTAGGGAGAGACAGGGTACTACTTTCGAAGATCGCGAAATGTATATATTGATTTGCCATAGGTAGAGAAAAATTTAAAGCTTCAAATATGTGACATTACTGGGTTTATTTTCTCCCCACCTCTTGAAAAGAAACTTTTGCAGAGACAAGATCGAGTGATTTTGAACACTACTGCATTTCCAAGTTAGATTCCTAGACCTTTGTGGCAAAATAAAAAACTGTACGGGCTTCCCTAGTGGCACAGTGGTTAAGAATCTGCCTGCCAATGCAGGGGACATGGGTTCGATCCCTGGTCCGGGAAGATCCCACCTGCTGTGGAGCAGCTAAGCCCGTGCGCCACAACTACTGAAGCCCGCGTGCCTAGAGCCCATGCTCCGGAACAAGAGAAGCCACCACAATGAGAAGCACGCACACCGCAACAAAGAGTAGCCCCCCGCTCGCCGCAACTAGAGAAAGCCCACACGCAGCAACGAAGACCCAATGCATAGTACTTCCCTGGCGGTCCAGTGGTTAAGACTCTGCACTTCCAATGCAGGGGGTGTGGGTTCGATCCCTCGTCAGGGAGCCAAACAAACAAACAAGCAAACAAACAAGACCCAACTCAGCCAAAAATAAATAAATAAGTGAATTAAAAAAAAAAAACTGTAGAATGAGAGGAATGAGGAGACTGCTGTTCTGATTATAGCTTAGCTTCTATCCAGTTGAGAGAATCCAGTAAACTTTCCAGGTCAGTTAAAAAGAGGGGCTTGGCTAATTAGTTGACCTCAAGGGCCCTTGCACCTCTTAAATTCATTGCTAATATAAACACAGCACTCTGTCTCTGATAGGTTACCACATTTAGTATCTCCTAACACTACACAGGTAAATTTTAGACCAAGGTCCCAATGTAGTATTGTCTTCATTTTTCTGTTATATTAAGATGAACTGTAAGTCCTTGAATTACTATATAGATATCTCATTGTACTTTGTAAACATTCTGTATGGCTCCAAAAATGCATCTGAGACCAAAAAAAAATGTATTGTCTTTCAAACCACTTACACGTGTAGTGTTTAAGATGGAAAATGCAGTTGTATGGAAATACATCTCTCTCCAGATTGTAATAAAAGGTTTATGTGATCAATTAACAGTGCGTTTACTGCCCTCTGCTGCCCTAAGCAGAACACTGGCTTTGGAAAGTCCAGTCTTACATCTGACTGGGGAAGGCCAGATTTTCTTTTACGGTCATTATTTTTAATGCTTGCTGGCATATTCCAAATGTAACACTATCTGACTTAGAAAATCCCAACAATGAAGTAGCCCATGGCCTGAAACCAAATAAGCACTACGTTCTTGTGATTCAGATTTTTCTAAAGTCTTCTGGGGTTTTATTAAGTTCTGGGTGTTCTTTCTACAAGATCACTAATATGTGGAAGTACCTGTTTATTTAGAAGTTGATTACAGGGTGTTTTTTTTAAAAAAAAAATCAGTTATCTTTTAAAACATGAAAAATTAGTAGAAATGGAAACAAAACTGAAGAAAACCTTAGATGAAAACCTTCCTTCTTAAAAAGTAGAGTGAAACTTAATAGAATTGCTTTGTGGGAATGTTCTATTGTTTCCATTTAATATTGGGTGCTTACCATAAGAAAAAGATTGAGTGCTTTTATAGTTTCAATTATATTTTTGTCTACTTTTTTTTTTTTTTTTTTTTTGCGGTAGGCGGGCCTCTCACTGCCGTGGCCTCTCCTGCTGCGGAGCACACGCTCCGGACGCGCAGGCCCAGCCGCGCTGCAGCACGCAGGACCCTCCCAGACCGGGGCACGAACCCGTGTCCCCCGCATCAGCAGGTGGACTCCCAACCACTGCGCCACCAGGGAAGCCCTCTTTGTCTACTTTTAATTAACAATATTAGGTGCCATTTCTGTTCATTCTTTAGGACTTCTATTTAATAATGATAGCAAAGGATAATAACTGACATTCGTGAGGCTTCCTGGAGAGGTACCTGTAAATTGTATTCATTACTCACCTAGCAGAAGCTTCTACCTGAAATCTATTTTACTCCTGAGTTATAAATTATCAACTGCTTTTATTCACTTAACAATTATATGTCAAATGCCTACCATGTACCAGGCACAGACTCTTGGATGAGTAAACTGAATTTCTAACCTAAGGTGCTCAACGATTTAGTGAGAGCAAAATGTAGATAAACAGATGTATTACTGAGAAATTTCCACAGATTGTGCTTCCGTTTGTGCCAATCTAGAGTTCTAGTAGTTTGATTATTTCATTTGATTATTTATTGATTATTTCAGGATCCAGGGCACTAGTGACTAATTCTGTCCTGTAGTATTCCTTAATACTCACTAAGAAAAACAGGAATAGGTTTTGCAGCTTTTTTTTTCTCCACTGTATACTTTTTAATAACTTGATACCTCCCTTGGACAAGATGCATGCGTGCATCTACCCTAACTCACCAATCACAAATGTGTTTGTAAATAATAAAAAGATAAGTATACTTCCAAATGCAGATAACCTTATTTTGCTGTTATAAGTTGAGAGGAGTTGTAATAGAAAACCGACCATGCTATATCCAATTACTGCCAAAACAGAGAGCTATGGATCCAACATTCCAGAACCAAGGTGAGTGACTTTGGTAAATGATTCTGACATTTAACTGGCTAGGAGTCAATAAACCTATTTAGCAAGTTAGTTTATTTGGTTACCAAGAGTGTGTTTTGAAAACACAAGGAATACTCAAGGGGCTTTGCTTGAATCCTCAAATGCCTTATAAGGAATACTCGGGAAGTTATTGCTCAGTGTTAAATGCTTTGATAAAGCTTTCCATTTTGTTATGGTTAAGGTAGGCATGTAGTTATATTTGCTTCAAAGGGGTTCCAGGATTAAGTTGAGGAGATCATACTGTAAGATGTGCAGTGGGGGGCCTTTGCTGCCTTTC
Organism: Globicephala melas; assembly: GCF_963455315.2. Classification (NCBI taxonomy): domain Eukaryota; kingdom Metazoa; phylum Chordata; class Mammalia; order Artiodactyla; family Delphinidae; genus Globicephala; species Globicephala melas. Next base: position 22,096,760 of record NC_083318.1, on the reverse strand, counting down.
CATATATATGAGCTCTGAATGAAAACCCTAAACTTCTTAAGAATCTTAGCCAAGCCCAGCCTGTCTCCACTGGCCACCTCCATCTTCCAATGTGGAAGCAGAGTGGCCTTCTATTTGGGCAACTTCTTTCAGTTTCCTCCATCCTACAGCCAACATGGTTCTTCAGCTAGCTGCATCACAGGAACATGGCAGGAAGTGTAACATCTAACTACTGTCCATTGGCACTTACCAAAAATTTGGTTGATGCAAACCAGTCTAAACTAAGGAATATTTTAAGAACAAGTTCCGTAAAATTTAATTTTTTTTAATACAAATAAACATTGTGAAATTTTAGGGGGCAATAATGAATCATCCCCTTCTCTCCCTTTTAATTTCGGAACCAATTAAGAAACAGACCAGAGTTAGACAGATGGAGCCAAAAAAAGAAAAAGAAAAATCAGCTTTATTATTGGTAAAGTTGGCCTGGAGAACATGGTTTGATCTATGACCACATCGGGCTTTCTACAGGTTCCCTTCATCTTGGAAGCATTTGCAAGTGCAAAGAAAACTGTTCTACCTAGAAGAGTTATAAGGTGCTCTATACCTCCTTGCAATAAATGAATGAATGAAGCAGTCAATCAAAAGTTACTTCTGCTTTCCTCAGAGGAACATCAACATAAATTCCACAGTACATGGAATCTTTTCATTTGTTTTGACCCTTGATGACCCTTTGCCTCTTCGGACTTGCCGGCTATTAGCATGACACCCTCAGAGGTGGCAGAAAGCTGGAGTGGCTTTCAGACTGAGCACTTCTGGTGCCAGTAAGAGGTCCCTTCAGCACCTTTTCCTCTTCCTCCTCTCCCTTCATCTTAAAATACAACATGTTATTTTCTGGTGGGAAGGTAGATATATTTGATTTCTGAGATTGGTTCAGTGCCTTAGACCAGCTGTTTTGGCTCAAGTATGATTAATTTAAACACCAGCTCCTGTTTAGTAACTTACTCTAATCAATCAACAGGTATTTATTATGTGCCTTTTAAGCAGAAAACAAAGAAAAATGCAAAACAAACCTATGACTCTTAAGAACATGGAGCCAGATCCAGCTGACGGTTATGTTATGCCAGTGTTTTCAAGACAGCAGAGGACCGAAATGCCTATCTCAAGAGTTCTAGCCTTAGAGTAGCCCTCACACAGTCCACCTTCCTTTTAGGTTTTAACTTTAAATAATCAGTTTTACTCACAATAAAGGTGGACAGGACAATGTGACTTGGACCTGAGACTAAAATAGCACTTCCTTTTAGGGAACTAACATTTATTAAGTTAGGCTAAAATAGCACTTCCTATAGGGAATTAAGATTTATTAAATTAAAGTTAATTGGCCTCTGGTGATGGGCTTCCTGACTCACCCGTTCACAGACAAGAAAGCTGGCAAGAAGATCAGAAGCCTAGCTGACCCTACCTGGGGAAAGTTTGCTTACTTCCTGGATCTCGAAGCACAGGTGAACCCACTGCCCATGAGCACAGCCCGTCCAAACCAGTAAGAGAAAAGATTGGCTGTCACTTACTTTTCAATTCAATGACCAGAGTCCTTGGAAAAATCATGGCTCGGTGGCTTTCAGGCTCTTCACCAATCACATTAGCTCGTCTTCCCAGGAGAAAAGTGACAGGAGACATCCAGAAGTGTTATATTGTCCCATCTGTGAGAGGAATGGAATTTCCCTCTTTTGAAAAAGAATGAAAAGGGAAATAAAATTCTCCCTAACACCAAAGTTTTCTACAGGGGTAGACCTCACAGGGCAGTTCCAGCGACCGTCATAGGTTGTTTAGGTTTAGGTTGTCCTGAACACAACTGCAGGCTTTCCTGTAGAACTCTATTTAATCTCTGCAGAAATTCTGATTAACTTAACTTCTGATTGAGACCCTCATCAGAACATAAAAGAAGACAGAATAATATTTACCATACATAAAGAAAGAGATTTGAGCCTACAAGCAGAATCTGATCTCCTCATTTTTCCCACTTGGGAAAGTAAAACATTTTAAATATATGTTTTCTTCCCTCCCCTCCTCCCAAAATTCAGGAGCTAATTTGCCTGAAGTAACCCATAACGAAGCCTAGCAAATCTGTCTCTTGTGTTTGATTCCAATTCCTTTCCATCACTGTAGCATTCTTCTCCTCGGATTGTTGTCTTGTTTAAAGAGGTATCGTAGTTGAAAATGTTTCGCCCATTGCCTAACATTTTAAGTCACATTATCTCTGGGTTTGGATCCTGGCTCTCTCATATACTAGCTCTGTGACCTTGGAGAAGCCACTACAATCTCTCTGAGGCTGAGTTTATTTTTCATCACAGGGCAAGTGCTTATTAATTTTAGTGCCTTTCCTTCGAATGTTAGAAATGAATTAGATATCGTAGAATTAGAAATATATATTTTGTAGGCTGGCTATCCCTGCCAGCCTCCTGCTTTGTCTTCCCATCCACACCACTTTTCTGCAGGCAGCACATGCAGTGGAAAATATTTGAACTTTTGAATGAAATCGTCATGGGTTTGAATTTCTGTTCTGCCGTTCATTAGCTGTGTGACTATGGGTAAATCATCCTAAAGCTCTCATTTGTTTACTGTGCTAAAAAATGTTATCACAATGAGAAGAGAGACCTATATTCAGACTCATATCTGAAAGAAGAGAATTATAGTACATCAACTATCAGACTTTTTTCTGCGTTTTAGAAAGTAGCTTATATATTAGAGAAGTTTCATGTCTTTAATGATTCATTCACTTGTCAGGCATACCTGTGCACTGTTCGTGCAAACGCACACACTACACTCACACGGAGGTCAGCTTCCTTCCAGGGTGGTGCCGACTTCTTTGGAAAAGCCACAGCTTGGTGCCAGTGACAACTGGCAATTTCTGTTACTGTGATGAGTGAGGATGGGTTAATCCCTATGCCTGTCAGGTTTGGCCAACCACCAACAAATTTCCCTTCATCAAATGTAAGTATGTGTCCTGCCAAGTACTTTCCACTTACTTTTTAAGCTTCATGTTTTTTCATTGGAAACTTAATGCATGTGTGCTGAGTTATTTGCTGAACTCAGAATATTACTGGGCAAATGCCAGTCTGTATCCAAAAAATTCCCTCCTCACAAAAGAACCCATGGTAAATATCCACATTCTTCCTTCCTTCTTTTCTTTTATTTTTTTAAACAAAATTTTTAATTTTAATTAGGATCAGAACTAAAAGAAGCCTAGTTTGGTCCTGAAGTTACATAAAAGTTATATTGATTACACCCATCACTAGTCTCTGAACATACAAGCTAAAAGAATCACACCAAAATAAGCAATCTGCCATCACTCAGACAAAATATAAGTTCTGTATTGACCTATTTTCAGATTCCTCTTTCTTCACAGAAAGAGAAATCAGGTATTAAGGCTCCCATTTTATAGCTGAGGACATTGTCTTAGCTATAAAATCAACAACTTGCTTATCTTGGTCACCTGATCTACATTGTGGAAAGGAAATTTGAGAATGAGAGTTAAACATAGCTGAGAGTTAAACTCAGATAATTATTACATTTGATCTAGAAAAGAGGCATTTTGCAATATCTTCAGTGGGAGAATACATTTTAGCACCCAAAGGGAATTGTAGCAGCAGCCTGTGTGCAGCTTTGCTCAGTGGGATGAGATGGGAGATGCTCACAAAGGCGCTCTATCATCAGGTTTCTCATGCACTAGAGATGCCATATTTAGGCACAGAGGGGGACTTTTTTAGAGCCACGTTGTATAACAGATTCTCTCGTTATGAATATTCAGTCCATCCATAACTCCCTTGCCCATCCTTGGCCACTGGCCCAGCAAACGCCCAGCCCCAGAAGACTGTGTAAAACAACGGACCTCTTGCCAGATTAGGCTTGAATTCCCTTACAGTTCCCTCATCCATATTTATGACTTCTACTCCCACATCTATCCCAAACTGATATGTTTAGCCCTGATCCTCTCATTTGCCTTCTAGTCTCACTTCAACAATTCACCTGATTTCAACACATTCCTCTGCTTGAATACTTGCTAACAACGTACTCAAATATAATCAGTGTTATTAGTGAAACATCTTGGAAAGAGAGCTGGGGTTTTAGGCTCCTTTCCCCAATATATTGATTCCCCTTCCTAGATTTATTTGCTTCTACCAATGGTGCCACCATAATTACAAATTTGCAGTCATTATTGATTTCTGCCTCTCTATAAATCCAGTCTTTCACTGAGTCTATAGTTTTTGCTTCACGTTGTGTCTCTTATCTCCTTCCTATGGGTTATAATAAACTCCAATTCAGGCTCTCATCCCTTCATGTTTGCACAAGTTTAATGGTTTCTCAGTTTCTCTATCTTCACTCTTTTCTTCTCCAGTCCATCCTGCTCTAGTAATAATTTCTCATCACTACTGGCTTATATCCAAGTGTCTCATCCTGGATTTAAAATTGTTTTTTTGTTTTTGTTTTCGCGGTACGTGGGCCTCTCACCTATGTGGCCTCTCTCGACGCGGAGCACAGGCTCTGGACGCGCAGGCTCAGCGGCCATGGCTCACGGGCCCAGCCGCTCCGCGGCGTGTGGGATCTTCCCGGACCGGGGCACGAACCCGAGTCCCCTGCATCGGCGGGTGGACCCTCAACCACTGTGCCGCCAGGGAAGCCCTAAAATTGTTTTTAATGTGGTTCCACCTCACTAATCCACCTTTACTTTCAACGACCTGTCACACATACCCTCCCACCCTTGTTAGGTCAAGCTCTGCACCTCTTAAGAACACACTATGCTTTTTCCCACCACTGTTCTGCCGTACTTACATTATGAGTCACACATAGCCCAGCTACAGGGCTAAAGGAGCTGGACAAAGACCTGCACAAGGAATGATAAATAATTTGGGAGGTAGATTCCCAAATCTATCTAGACAAGTGTAACAAGTAGAATAGAGTTTGGGAAATATATGGGAACATAAAATTGGGGGTAGTCTGGGCAAGCAGTTCCTTTCAGAAAGAGCCAAACTTCAAGAGTGGAAATGGACTAGTATATGGATGACAGAGACAAAGGATCCAAGATAGCCATTCTGAGAAACCTAGGTATACAGGCAGCACCTGGTGGTAGTAGAGTCCCCGCATTCAGGTGAAATGGGATTTCCATCCTGGGAAGAGGAGGTATGACAGGGGCAAGAAAAGCCTCCCATTGTAGAAGAGTTGGTTTTCATGTAATTTATCGGGCAGGATAAGTCACAAAGAGTAAGACAAGCAGGAATATAGTTACAGGATGGTTCTCTAGAACAAGGCAGAAACTTGTCAAAATGGGGTCACACAATCAAAGCTGATCAGCATCAGTAACAGAGTCCACTGCCCCCCAAAACCCAGGGCTAAGAATATGTGTTCCAGAGCCTGAGGCGGAATCTACCATAGTAAAAAACTTTGGATTTGAATTTCATTCTCCTGCCATCGTGCTCAAGTTCCTTAACTTTTGTGAGGCTTGATTTCTTTATATATAAAAGTGGGGAAAATGATAAATATTTTACAGATTTGGTATGATGATTAAATAAAGTGCCTTCTATGGTATCTATTGTTTAATAATAGGCTCGCTGTCCTCTGTCAGAGCTTCTGAAATCACCCCTGCCCAAGAAAAGGACTGACTCTACTGGTTGAGGTGGTGCTAAGCCCATGGGTGGGGTGTAGCCATTCCACAGATGGCAGAGAAGATTCCAGAGGCAAGAAATCAGGCAAGGCCGGATGCTGGGATGCCTTCCTTCCCCTCTCCTCTTCCCCCCTCCCCCCATCTCTACCAATCCTGAACATGTCTCATTATCAACACAACCCCACATCTTCTGAGAAGCCAATACTGTCCTAGGGATTTCTCTGTTCTTTTAGCCCCTTTTGAACAGGCATCTTACTATACTTAACCGTGTATAGTACTACAGTCCCAGTTTTGACTTCTTTCAAGTAATCCCTAAGGTTCGTAGCATTGACATTTGCAATCTTGCAAAGGCATAACTTCCATTCAAGAGTTCTGCAAAGCTGGCTTGAGGTAGTGGGTCACTCGCCAAGTGAGTGAATCCAGAAAATCAGCCTCCATTGTAGTCCAACATACTTTAGATGATATCAAGTTGTTGCTACATGAATATTTTATGGGGGAGTTATATGCTATTATGGAATTTGAGGATTGGGAATTTTCTAAATTCTCTGGATGAATTCCTTGATAACACCAATGGCCCACAATATAATTTATTGTTTTTTAGTTTCCTCTTGTTCTTTAGCCAGATTTGCTCAGCTAATGTCAAGCCTCTCTATGAATGAGCCGAATTTGTTCTTTCTCTTGGTTCTCCCAAAATTTAGCCCAAAGTTGCCTTCATAATGAGCATTCAACCTGCAGTTGTTGAATTGATTCAATGACTACAACTTGTTACCATTTTAATTTTTTTAATTCTAGATAGTCATTTTCTTCAATTGCCTAGTTACATCTGACATAAACTATGACATTTTCCCTAGCATGAGAAAAAGGGAAGTAAAATACAAAAGAATTGGGTCTACTACTCATTTTTTTTTTTAAACAAGAAAAGCACTACAAACCATTTGCAGGGAAATTTTGGCTACACATCATCCTTGTCACCAGTTGGCTTATGAATAATCAGGGTAATTTACATTACCTTCTTCTGTTTACAGACTGTATATCTGTCTTCCAATGGATTTTCCACTTGTTCTAATGACTTGCTGAAATGGAAAAATACTCCACCTCCTTTACAAAGTAATGATTATCAGTACCCAACCACATCTCCCTGCTTCCAGATTAGTTTTTTCGCTTTCATTTTTAAAGAATGTTCTTTTACTATGGAAAATGACACCAGGACTTTCTGGCTAATTATGGGTACAAATATAACACATGAATTACTCCTGACATCACACACACACACACACACACACACACACACACACATTTAGCCCATCCGTTGAAAAGCGGCTATAACGTTTTTATGTGTAGGACTCTAACCTTTTCTATTTTGTCCAACTTATTGTTTTACCCTGTGCAGTGGCCTTGGATTGAATTCCAGTTTTTCACTAATACTCCCCGCCCCACACACATTCACACACCATTTCCAGTGCCATCACTCTAGCTCAAACCTTCATCATTTTACACCTGGACTACCTTGATAGTCTTCCAGAGGCAATTTTGGATTGGTCACTTTTCCTTTTAAATCATTCTGTACGTTGCTTCTGTGCTTGCAGCCGTATAACCCTGCTCCTGCCCTCAGCGCAAATACAAAGGCCTCTACAATATAAATCCAACGTCCTGCCCAGACTTGTCTTCTATTCCGCCTCATCCCTTCCCCCTTCCACCCCCTGCAATACACACCCTCTGCCTGCCTAGCTGTCCCTTGAATGTTGGCTGTGCTTTCTCACTGGCATAGCTTTGTTCCTGCCATACCCACCTGCCACGTTCTCTCTTCCCACCTCTACCTAAATTTTATTTACACTTCAAGGCCTGTACCAAAAGTTTACTCCATAAACCCTTTCCTGAACAAATTACCTAAAGTCCCACCCTTAACCCTATATCATAAGCACATATTACTAGGCTATGTGTCTAGTAGTCACTATTTACTGCCTTATTTTGTAGTTGTTTACACTCAGTAAATATTTGTTCACCAGATGAATATTCTCTAACTATATTATATTTTCAGCACAATAATGGGATACACTAATAGAGAAATCTATTGGGGGGCATACAAATCGGAGCTCAGAAATTCATGTAACTATGAACTGCAGTTTGAACAATTTCATAAAGTATAATCTCTCAGTAAATATGATTACAGATGGCGATATGAAAACACCACGTGGAAAATAAATTTTTTCTGCATTCACTCAGCATACTTGAACCAGAACAGTGGCTATTTCATAATTCTGAGTCCCTTGGTCCGATACTTAATCTGTATCCCATATTATCACTCATCCACACTTGTACGATCTCAACTTAAACACTACAGAGGGAAAAAAACTCTTGGTGGTTGAGAAATAAAGTTGTACACATTTTATATTATATCCTGTGTTTAAATGAACTTAAAGGGAAAGCGTCCTGGATGAAAACAAATAATATTAATTTTATTAATGATGGCTCCTACTAGCAATGATACATATGTACAGTGTATTAAAATCTTTTTCTCTGTTTTCTGGAAAATTTTCAACTCTTTTTTTTTTTTTTTTTTTTGTGGTACGTGGGCCTCTCACTGCTGTGGCCTCTCCCGCCGCGGAGCACAGGCTCCGGACGCGCAGGCCCAGTGCCGTGGCTCATGGGCCCAGCCGCCCCGCTGCATGTGGGATCTTCCCGGACCGGGGCACGAACCTGTGTCCCCTGCATCGGCAGGTGGACTCCCAACCACTGCGCCACCAGGGAAGCCCTTTCAACTCTTTTTAGTGTATTTTTCCTTTGTGGGCCCATTCAGGACTTATACCTTCCTGAGAAAAAAGTTGTTATATCTTATATATAATATATATACTAATATATCTTCTTCCTTAAAAAGTTGTTATTCTGCCTATGCTCCCTCGTATTTTTTCCAGACCATGATCTTCCATTTTCTGGCTGGTTTTCCTGATAGAGTATAACCACACTTACGCACATACCCACACTCCTAAAACTATCTGGTGTTTGGTTAGTGAGTTCTACCTAGTTTCTTCCCTGGCCTATGTCCCCCAGGAGCTGTGGGACTGCAGTGATTCACACTCCTTCCTTCTTCACCCCTCTTCCAGCACACACACAAGCCATCATCCCAGAATCAGATGGGACTCATTTTATAGGAAAGTGTTTGGACTTAGAGCCATATGTGATTTCATTTAAGATTAAAAAGAAGAAAAAGAACTCCACCAGTAAGTGTCACCATCACTATTCAGAGTACCTGTCCCAATCACAGTATAATGTAGCTGGAAAGGAAAGGTGTATAGACCATCTGATCCAGTGGTTTTCAAATTTAGATCTATAAAATGGATCAAAGTGGGCTTGCTATGCTTAAAAAGGGAAGGAAGAAAGGACTCTGTGTCCTGGCAGTAGCCTGTGAAGCACAGCCTCCCCACAGAGCAGTCTATAAACCACTAATCTGAGCTAAATGTCACAGTCTGCAGATGAGGAAACTGAGCCCAGAAATTTCGGTTAAGTGACTCTCTCATGGTCATATAACCAGTGTATGGCAGAGCTGATTCTAGATCCCAAGTTACTAAGCACAGTGTTCTTTCCCGGGCTTTCCCACAGCACCAGAAAACTGCTAAATCAAGGGCTCATTTCTACTCATTGGACTAGCCCAATTCATCTCTGTGCCCAGCCCAAAAGCAGTGTACGAGAACTAGTGTTTTCCTAGCCGAAAATCTTTCATTATTGAAGGATTTTCACGATTAACCGAAATCACCCAAAATATCAGAAACAATGTGGCAAAACACAAGGGACAGCACTGCCTGCATTTTTAGTTGGCCCACCTGTTCCAGGATGGGCTCTCTAGCTAAGTAGCCAACAGCTTCATAACCGACCTGCCTCATAAGCCCAGCCCAGAACACCAAGCACACCCTGAGTCTGCTCATCCCCTTGAGGGTAGTCTCCTCTTTTCCCCATCAACAAGCTGGGAAGCTAAGCATAGGCATTAGCAGGCCTTGGTGGTGGCCAATTAGAGCAGAGTCCCAACAGAGCTACCATTATAGGCCCTCCACATTGGTACCCTCCTCCACAAGCCATCTTTGTGATTAATGTAATCACCATAATTGCTGGCCTCCTTTTTGAGTCTTGGCCACATGGGGAAGAGATGAATATTTTCCCTGAACGCATTCTTTCCAGAGGACTGTATGTCCTTAGTAGTGGAACATGATGTCATGAGTTCTGATGAGGGGAGTGCCCTACAGAAGCTGAAGATTGGCCCCAAAGGCCTAAGGGAGCCAGTTCAACTCATATCCCGCAGCTGCATCCCTGTGGCCACACACGTGCAGCCAGTTACTCTGTAATTAACAAAAACAAGCCTGTGACTATTGCTATTGTACTTTTTACTCTATACCTTTTGAGGGAATATTGGGAAATAAAATCTTCCTTTTCCCTCATGCTCCTCAGACTTGGCACATAATAATAATTGTTGTTGTTGTTGTTGTTTTTCTCCTGGTCAGGAGTTAACGCTTCAGTCAGACAGGTCTGATTGGAAACCTGGTTTCCATCCAGAAAAAAATAGTTGGTCATTCCCAACCTAGACCATTTGAGGGCAGCATAGCCTTAAGAGTGTGTGTTTTGACCAGCTAATATGCAGCCTTAAGGAGGGAATAGGCAGTGTGGGTTTCACATACACACTACTGCTACTGGAATTCAGGAAATAAACCGTGAACAATGAGAAAACACTCCCTGGGAGTCATCTCAAATTTCAGGATGAACGAATAGATGCCTAACTTTAAATGTACTTACATAATTTTCTTATATAACATAATCGCTTGAGGCAGGCACAATATAAACCATAGGAGGTGAGATTTAAAACTGGAGTGCTATCAAAAAAAAAAAAAAGAAAAAAGCTAAAAACAAAAATAGCTAAAGTAAAATATATTAACCTGGGGAAAAAGTCAGATATGTTTGCAGGTCCTTATGCTCCTCTTGGGGGACACATAGTACTTCACAACTAACATGTCCCTATTATAACCTCTTTTAACCTAAGCAGAAATGCTGCCTCTCTGCATTTCTTCCATATTTTGGGAGTAAATCCAGGATGCACAAGTGAAGATAAAGGGAGGAGGCTTAGGAGGAAAGGGAGGAGAAGGAAGAAGGCATTGCACTCTGTCCTTGGAGAATCACCGGTAATGAATTCTAGGGAAAAGTCTACATTGACCCAAATCACAGGGAGGTGCACTGACTCCACTCATCTCCCACCCCTCCCCAGTAAACTGTACATACCTTTTGGTAGTTTTCACAGGATGTTAATAAGAAAATTGCAATTGATCAGCCTAGTGTGATAGTGATGTTTAATTTCTCTCTCCAAATATCACTGCATAAGTTACCTAAATAACGGAGACCAATGGCTGTCTCCCAGAAAGTCATCTGGAAGGAATTCTACGTTCCTGCCTCTGCTTTTCTTTATGGGCTACAGAAAGAACATGATAGTTCTTGAACACATTTCCCAGATTATCCAAAGAGACCAAACTTACTTTCAGCACAGCTCTTTAGAGGTTGTGATGGTGGGGAAGCAAACCTCCAAAAGCAAACTCAGTCTCTCTCAAGCATGGAGGTAAGCTCAGCTACTTTGCTGAGAAGGTCAAGGTGACATGGCGTGCATGAACTCCTTGGTTTTCCTCCCTTCGTTTCAATTTTTCCCCTTCGATCTCTTACAGGATCTTGTTCCATCAAATATCTTCCCAACTCCACCCTTTTCTCTTCAACCTTTTCTGCTACACTTGCGGAGAAAGTCCTTTATCTGCCTTATTCCCTTTTCCAGGTCCTTTCCTCTCTCCCTCCATTCACAGTAGATTTCTTGAGAGGAAGGTCTCCCTAGGGCCTCCGTACCTTTGTGTTCCTTCACTCGCTCCCTTAATATGATTCTGCCCTCACCACTCTTCAGAAGTTACCCTTTAAAGCTCATCAGTAATCTACTCATCACCAAGTGGTCCACTGATTTCTTTCCAGCGGTTTCTCCTTACTGCGTCACATCCCTATTACCACAGCTTGGTATTGACCAGAAATCCTCCCACCCCTCCCCCTTTGAAATTCTTTCTCCCCCTAGATTCAATAACACATGTCCTCACTCTCTGACCATTTCTCCTCAGTTTCTGTTGACCCCACTTCTTCTACAGCCCCCTTAAGTGTGGGAATTTTTCAGTACTCAGTAGCCCCTTATTCTTCCTCTATCGAGCTCATCCAATCCCACAGCTTTAACTACCATCTCTTTGCCCTTGACTTCCCAGTATATATTTCTTTTCCAAGCTATGTATCAATAGTTCACCTTCTAATGGGATATCTGTCATTTCTCAAACAAAAATTTCCAAAATAGACCTCATCTTTCCCACACAGCCTCCTCATCTCCCTGTCACAAAATAACTTCCCCTCCCTACCATTCCTCAAGTCTCAAGACAAAATTTCATTTTCGACTCCTACTGTGCCATTTGTAAACTGATTGGACATTGGGAGTAAAGGATGATGAAATATCCTTTTAGAGTCTCCTTTATATTTACAGTAACTGTACTCTACTTCAAGCCTTCATTTCATCACCTGGACTTTTGCAATGTGAAACTGGTGTCTCTGTCATTAACCTTTCTCTTCTCCATTACTATCCAACCAGTATTGGGCCATAAGCTATTTTCCCAAACAGTCCTCTCCATACAAAAGAAATAGGTAGCATTAGTGGCTTCCAGAACAGATGGCTGGGGGACAAGTGTGGAAGGAAGGGAAATTTTACATTTATGTACTATCTTGTTTCTTTAACATTCTGTGCTACATGGATATACTAGCTACTAAGAATACTGTTTAGGGCTTCCCTGGTGGCGCAGTGGTTGGGAGTCCGCCTGCCGATACAGGGGACACGAGTTCGTGCCCTGGTCCGGGAGGATCCCACATGCCGCGGAGCAGCTGGGCCTGTGAGCCATAGCCGCTGAGCCTGTGCTCCGCAATGGGAGAGGCCACAGCAGTAAGCGGCCCACGTACCGCAAAAAAAAACCCAAAAAACTGTTTAATGGATGAACAACAAGATCCTACTGTATAGCACAGGGAGCTATATTTAATATCCTATGATAAACCATAATGGAAAAGAATATAAAAAAGAATGTATGGGTTTCCCTGGTGGCGCAGTGGTTGAGAGTCCGCCTGCCGATGCAGGGGACACAGGTTCGTGCCCCGGTCCGGGAGGATCCCACATGCCACGGAGCGGCTGGGCCCGTGAGCCATGGCCACTGAGCCTGCGCGTCTGGAGCCTGTGCTCCGCAACGGGAGAGGCCACAGCAGCGAGAGGCCCGCGTACCGCAAAAAAAAAAAAAAAAAAAGAATGTGTATATATTTGTATAACTGAATCACTTTGCTGTACAGCAGAAATTAACACATTATAAATCAACTAAACTTCAATAAAAAAAGAATACTGTTTAAGTTAAACACTGTGTTACCCCTAAAATTAAAAAAAAGAAACATCCATTTCAGTTCATCTTCTCAAAATCCTGCATACATTGCCTTTAGGACAAAAATCAAACTTTGGCCTATTGTTCAAAGCTCTCTGAGGTATGGTCACAGCCCACCCTTCTAGCCTTCTCTTCTACTCTGCTTCTGTCTCCGCTCTTAACACACTCCACAGGCCAGGCACATGCCATCAATCTGGATCAATCGTCTCTGCCTTTGTTTAAACATTTCCTTCTGCTTGAGGTGCTTTTCTTCATACCAGATGCAGTCCTACCTTCCTTCCAGCTACACCTCAGATGGCACTGCTCCCAAAGTGCTTTCTTAAATCCCAGCATTTAGAAGGACTCCTCATCTGCAGGTTTCCTAGCCTAAGCACTTGATTCTATCGAAGTCAGCCTGGTTTTGAAGTTATCTGTGCACGTGACTATTCTTAATGCTGTTCAATGCTTTTCACATGATGGGTTCTCAGAAAATGTTTTCTGAATGTCATTGGCCCTTGATACACCAAGAAATCCAAAATTAGAATTGCTTGGATATGAGATCCAATGGCATCTTCATGTCATTACTGGTGCTTGGCATTGTCATTAAGAAGTACAAAGCTTGATGGGTCCCCTTTAGGTCAGTGCTTCTCCAATTGTGGTCCTAGACCACCTGCTACAGGAATACCTGGAGTGCTTGCTAAAATGCAGATTTCTGGGCTCCAATTGAGATTGGTCCAGAATCTCTGGGGGTAGGGCTTGGCAATCTGTAATTAAAGCAAGCATCCCGGGACTTCCCTGGTGGTCCAGTGGGTAAGACTCCACACTCCCAATGCATCAGGCCTGGGTTCAATCCCTGGTTGGGAAACTAGATCCCGCATGCGTGCCACAACTAAGAAGTCCCCATGCCGCAACTAAAGATCCCACACACAGCAACTAAAGATCCCGCGTGCCATAACGAAGACCCGGCGCAACCAAAGTAAATAGATAAATATTAAAAAAAAAAAAACAAAAAGCAAGCATCTCAAGGTGATCCTCACATACACTCAAGTTTGAGAGCCTCTGCTCTAATCGGATAGAGCAGGGTTTGGGGGAAGGTTTTTAGAGGAGAGAATCCCTGTGATTTCCTCCCTGAGATTTTCAAGCTGATCCTGCTTGTCTGCTCAACATTCCTCAGCTTCTGCCAGTCCTCCAACCCTGCTGCCCAGCCTGCTCCATGTGCCTGGCTGTGCCTCGTGCTCCTGGAACAGGACTCGCCCTCTGTCTCTCCTTTCAGGACATTGACAGCAGAGCTGTCAAGCTGATTCCCTGTAGTAGCTGGCACTGGCACCTCTTGACTGGAGAGCGGCGCCTCAGATTTCGACAATAATCTCATCTTTTTCCAGGTTTGAGAGGTGGCAGTAGGCATATGTGGCCATTTCCACTGTCTTCAGTCTACAAGTGGGCTAGAGTTAGAACTAGGCTGAACCACTGTGGGTGGCAGGGAGCACAGTCCTTTACTGAGAGGGATTTCGGCCAGTAACTCTACCTCCACACCGTCCCACACTCTATTTCAGGCTGACGGTTGTACACGCTCTTCCTTTTTCCATCTCATCTAGCCATTAAATAAATGCCCTGGCTGGATCAGAGGAACCAGGAAACAGAATGTTATTCAGTGCTATTGACATTGCCCCTTAAAGCTTCCAACAACTTCCCCTATCAACATCTCCGAAAGGGCCAAAAACTTCCAGTGGGTTGCTGTTGCCCATTCATGTGTATTGCACATGTGATCTATGTCTCTCTGAATAAAACCACCACGGTTTTGCCGAATTATGCCAAGACAAAGTCTTCTTTAGATATCTCATTATCCGTATCATTGTTTTAGGTGAAATTCCAAATAAATAATCTCTAATGAGTTAATTACAGATATCCAGATGGACAAGTGTAAAAGTTAATTGACTGGATCGAGTTCACAGAACAAGTTAATAAAGGTAGAACAGATGAAGAACTAAGGTCTAATAATTTTCTTCTAGGACTATAATAAAATTTATTTTCTCTCGGAACACAGAGCAACCCACCCAAATAACATCAAGGAAAAATCTAAAATATGCTTTTCATTCTTTAGACTTTCCCTTTGATTCAAAGAAAATGTTGCTTTAGTTATTTCTAGTTTTACTTTCTTCAGTTATTAAAATATCTAATATGTACCAGAATTTCTGCTTTTAGACTCTTTTCTCCACTTAATACTGATACATCTAAGAGTAGACAAAGAAT
Organism: Globicephala melas; assembly: GCF_963455315.2. Taxonomy (NCBI): domain Eukaryota; kingdom Metazoa; phylum Chordata; class Mammalia; order Artiodactyla; family Delphinidae; genus Globicephala; species Globicephala melas. The sequence goes on along the minus strand of NC_083318.1, from coordinate 22,081,433 downwards.
TAGATGGCTGTTTAAATATACTAGCAGTGCTATTGCTATGTTCCATTTTTATTTTTAAAATAGTCATTTTTATAGTCACTTATTCCATCTCTAATGGAATACCTAGCGTTCACCGCTAGGTATTTACCCATCTCTAGGTGTTTTACATGCTTTTTTATATTCACAAAAACCTATATGGGATATATTATCATCATGACTCTACAGAAAAGGAAAATGACTCAGAAAAGTTATGTAATATGTGAAGTTACTATCTCAGTGCCTGATGTGTAACAATTTCTCAATAAATATTAGCTAAAATTATCATTATTTTCCCCACGTTCATACAAGCTACTAAATGGGGGAATCTGAGTTCAAACTCAAGTAAAACAGAGCACTTTTGCTACTATGCACACACTGCCTCAATTTTCAGACTCAATTTCATGAGCAAAAAGCTATTTTCATACTGTTTATTTGAACAGCTAGAGCAAATACTGTGTACATTTTATTTGTCTGTCAATATCTCTAACATTAATTTATATACTTGTGCACCTGTGTGTCTTCATTCTGTTTTGTTTTTGTTTTTAGCTTTTCATATTGTATACTGTCATGTTTTTAAGGGCACCTTTAGACCAAGAAGGATGCTTATTTTCCCGGGAGATGTGAGGAAGGTGTTAATAGAGAGGCACATAAACGTGAAATGAAACAGCCCTGTGCTAGGGAAGAGCAGGGAACTTCCCTAAAAGCCGAGGCTCTTAGCACAGCCTTATACAGCAGGTTGGGTGACACCTCTTTCTAAAATTAGGAATTGCTTGGACTCTGCAAGGTGGGACATTTAGATTCTGTTTTATTTCTAACTGACGTTTTGGAGAGTGCATTCAGTATTTCTTTTCGGAAAGCTCCAAGGATTGTTTCTCTATTTATGAGTTATTCTGAAGAAAATGTGTAAGAATTTGGACTTCTGCTTGTAGATAATAAATGACCATAGCTTTCATTTGGGGAGAGGGAAGGAATTCAATTTATAGTAAAATGAAGAGTTCCAGATCCAGACCTCCCAGCCCCTTTCCCTGCAAGCACAGATGTTAGAGCTACAGCAGCCTCCCGTTTGGCTCTGCCCAAGCACCCTTCAGACTTCCCTGCAAAGGTCAATGACTGAGGAGCTTCAAAAGGCAATGTGCACTTCTTTCTTACTCTCCTTTCTCTTCTCTTTTTAATTCTTCCTCCTAAAGTCTAGTAACTTTGGTCTTAAAGGTCTCCATAGTTTGACAGAAGGCTCAACTTTGATTAAAATTTCTCTCAACTGGTTAAAAGTGATTAAAGGTCACTCAACTGGTGTGGGTGATGAGCAGCAGGTCTTGCAGTTCCCTTCCTTGATTGAAAAAAAAAAAAAAGAATAAGGTGGTCACACCAAAACACCAAAAGGAGTCACTGAATTAGGCCAGAACCAAGCTTTGGAAATGCATTCTAATTCCTGGAACCAGTGATCTTACTTGCATAATTTTATGTTTACACACGAGGTAGCTGATTTGGAAAGACATCTTAGCTTGGTCTAGGCTGAGTCTCAAGCTGTGTTAGCCTGGTGCTCTTGCCAGAAGACTCTGATTACATTTGAAAACATCAGGCCCTGGGTCATGATTATGCCTGTGAGACCCTGTGCCCAGCCTGGGGAGGAGATTGTCGGCTTCTTGGGGAGTGAATAGCATGTGCAGAGCTTTTTGGAGTGCAATGGGGAATAGCTAAGGCTTTGGCAAGCTTCAGACTGAGAGCCAGGGCCTCAAACTGTGACTCAAATCGGCCTATTACTCTAAACTGGTTTGTACCATTCATTCTCTCATTGTTTTATGTATGATCATACCTCCCTAGTAAGCCTGAAAGCATCTGAAGACAGAGCGCATGCTATTTTTGATTTCCCAAAAGAATCTGCCAGAGTCATGGGCTCACCTTATTGACTGACTGACAGCCCCTTGGTAGCAGTGACTTCAGCTGCAAATAAAGAAAAATAGGTTATGTTCCAAGTAATAAAGGAGTGTGTCATGTAGTCATGCCTCTGTGGTGTTACACTGATCACTAAGATAGAAATACCCCATGAGGCAGAAGTATGTCAAATACACTCAGTATTCAGGAATCTTGTGGCAGAGACAGAAAAAACAAGTGGTTGGATTAAGGGTCAGAGACTTGGTGGAGGAGGCCCAACTTGTGTTTAGGCAGGGACCTGGGCACAAGCTCTCCAGAGAGTGTGTTGTCAATACAGGCAGTCTCTGAGAGCAAGCCTAGAGGGCTGGAGGCCACAAAGTCCTCTTTCCATCAGTAGACAGACCCACAGTCATTCGTTCATATATTCTTTAATTCTGATCTTAAATATGGTATGGCAGGTGCCATGCTCAATGCTGTGAATATACAGATGTATATGCATGGTCTCTGCTTCCAGTGGTGGGACAAACCTGTAAACAGATAAATTACGATATCAAGCTGAGAACTGTATGGCAGCATGATCTAATGAAAAGGGGTTTTGCAAAAGAGGGAAGCCGACCTACCTTTGGATACAGGCTTTGCCACCTGTTATGGATTGTGTGACTTGGATTTTTTGAGCCTGTTCCTTCATCTGTAAATCTGGAAAACAATACTATCTCCTAGACTTCTTGAAAGAATGAAAGGAGAAGCATATATAATAACAACTGCCACAGTACCTATGATAGACCCTCAGAAAATGTTTGATTCCTTGCTCTGTGATAGTAGAAATGTACAATATTGTGGAGGCTTAGAGGCAAGAACCAATAGCTGCCTGAGAAAGGGAGAGGAGACTCTACCTAGGAATTAACGTTCTTCTTGATCTTGAAGAATAAGTAAGTCCCTTGTTCAATCACTTATTTACCACATATTTGCAGAGCATGATTATGTGCCAAGTATGGTGCCAGACACTGGGGGCACAATGAAGAACAAAACAGATGTGATCCTGGACCTCATAGTTTATTTGCCAGAGGGAGAGACAGGCCAAAACCAAACAAATGGACACACTAAGTATGAGCAGGGTAGCTGAGATAGGGAATTGTGACTCTCAAATGTATTCAGAGTCTTCTGGCAAGAGCACCAGGCTAACACAGCCTGGGACCCAGCCCGGACCAGGCTAAGACGTCTTTGCAAATCAGCTACCTTGTGTATAAGCATAAAATTAGGCAGGTAAGATCACTGGTTCCATGGCTTCAAATTCTGTTCCCAAAGCCCAGTTCTGACCTAATTCAGTGACTCCTTTTGGTGTGACCACCTTACTCATTTTTTTTTTTTAATTAAGAAAGGGAACTGCAAGACCTGCTGCTCATCATCTACAGCAGGTGAGTGATGTTCTAGAGAAGTTTTAATCAAAGTTGAGCCTTTTGTCAAAGTTTGGAGATCCTTAAGACTGAAGTGACTGGACTTTGGGAGAGAGAATAAAAAAGAGAAGAGAGAGGAGTGAGAATGAAGAGCGAGAAAGAGACAGATACATGTTGCCACTGAGGCTCCTCAGTCATTGACCTTTGCAGGGAAGTCTGAAGGGTGCTTGGGCAGAGCCAAATGGGAGGCTCCTGTAGCTCTAACATCTGTGCTTGCAGGGAAAGGGGCTGGCAGGATGTCGGTCCTGATATTAGCCAACAACAAAGGATGAGAAGGAGCAAGCCATACAAAGAGTGAAGGGAAGAACATTCTAGGCAGAAATGGCATGTACATTTGTGCTGAAGCAGGGACGAGCTTGGCTGAGCAAGGAAAGAATAGAATAAAAAAGGGAGAAGATAGCATTTAATGAAGTTCAACAAAAAAGAATTCAGGGGAGTTCACTCCAGAGTGGGTAGCGTGTGTGAAGGTGTAGAGTCTCACAAGAGTCTGGTGTGTTCTAAGAATTGGGAGAACTTCAGTGTGACCACACTCTAGACTGCAGGAAGGAGTGGGGTGAGGGAGAAGCATGGCAGGAGATGGTGCCAGGGGATGGGGGTCAGACTGAGGGGGTCTTGCTTGTATGATAAGTGAAGACGTTTAGATTGGACTTGCTATTAGCTCTTGGGTTTGGAACTCCGGCCTGGCTCAGCAGCCCCTGCCCAAACTCCCAAGCCTGTCTCTAAGCCCTCCCACTTACAGTGCTTTCTTAACCGCCCTCCAGTTTTTGGATCCTGACTCCTCTGCATGGTTTCAGCTTCTCTTTCTACTCCGATCTGAGGCATCTTCTGTTGTTATCTAGAGGCTCTACTCTGGCTCTGACCATAGAGAAAGCATCCTCCACTCTGAACGCTGGGCAAGTGGTCAGGCAAAGCTAGGCTTACTTTCTTAAGATAACTACTAAAACCAAGCAGAGTAGATTTGAGAATTAATGGGAAGCCAGCGCTGGTCCTTGAATAGTAAAGCGACATGAGAGGAATATTTATTAATCCATTTGACACTGGTTTGCAGAATTAATTAAAGAAGGAAGAGACTGAAGGCAGGAAGCCGAATGTGTAGTGTGTGGGGATGGGGCGGGGTAGGAGTTTGGGTGTGGGTGTGTGTGTTCTTTTTAAAAGGAAAAAGTCCTTTACAGCGTAGAAATGAAATAGTAAACACAACAGAGTGTGTAGGGTTGGCCATTGTAGAGAAACATAATTTTAGTGGATGAAATTTATCTGGAAACTTTTTGCTTCACACAGATTTACCTCACTTTATGAGGCCTGTTTGATTTCACTTGGTTTAAAATTCAGAGGAAAAACGTAGTCCATTTGATCAGATTGTCAAGTGAAGCTTGTTAACACGTCTGCGTGAATTTCTGACATCTTCGAACAACTCACCACTCAGCTCTTGGATCCATCCACTTGCTGAATACTTGTATGTAAGCCAGCAAGCTCCCTCCCCCCCTCCATTTACTCTTCAAGCACAGTTCTCTCAGCAGACACATCTCTTGGCCAACAGACTCCCATGACAAAGGCTTCCTCCTATACCCAAACAGCAGCTTCGTCAGGTGTCTCTAGGTGTCTGTTGAGAACTTATTTAACTGCTTCTAGGGGGTCTTTTCTTCTTCCCCACATTTTTCCTCCATATATATATATATATATATATATATGGTTTTTGCATTTGAAATATTATTCTGAATTTTCTAAATTGTAAAGGATTCTCAAATGAATGTTCACTTGTATTCGATGGGCTGAAAATCTATTCTATCAGCAAGTTTGATTCCTGGACTATAGTGATGGAGGCATGGAGTGAGTTCATGCTTTACCTAGTCTTACCCAGCAAGTTGGGAGACACATGGTCTAAAGCCTGACTGGCTGATCTCCAGTCCCACATATTGTCCCTGAGCTAATTAATGTTCCCTTTTATTGCTGTTGAACATTTGGTTCTTCTAGGAGGCCTCTGGGTCAGTCACTGTCACCATATTAGGCAACCTTCTGACAAACTCTTTTATACCTACAAAGAATCTAAGTATGGCCTCCTCAGACCACTGGGCCCTGATGGTGATGTTTGAACTGCTCAGGGGATGAAGCAGATGGCCAAAAATACACCAATTTTAGCAGAAAACACTTACATCAGCGACAGCTGGAGCGCCACAAAATCTATAAACGCACTTGTTACTCATCTGCTGTGCCTGTTGGGCAAGCCAGGTATGTGGCCCACTTGAACATCTTGTAGTGGAGAGGTTTCCTAGTCGGGCCTCTGGACGGAACCTGAGATGAGAAGAATCACATGAGGTCAGCCTTCAGAGCATTAAACTGTGTTATTGGCTTAGCCCTGGTTTGAAAGAGGAGACCCATCACCTAAATGGAATGTAGAGAGTTGAGGGATTGGAGAGTTGAGCCAATCCATGAGATTGGTTGGATCAATATGAGCACTGTTGATTCAAAATGTGAACTGGGGGATCATGAGAGTTGGGTGCTAATTGGCTGCTAAAGTTTTCTTTAAAACTCTTCAAGAGGTTCTGTGCCCAGCAACTCATCAGCTAGAAAAAAAATCAGTGTTTTGTAAGAGGCAAAGCTAATTACAGTGCTAACTAAGAGCACATGACTGTAGGCTTGGCAGGAAATAGCATGTAATTAACATGAATGTGTTGGAAATCTAAAGTTAAAAATGCCAGAGATTATCGAGCAAGATGTTCTTTGTTTATGGTTTTGGCTATTTAATTTAGTTAATTTTGTCTTTTGTTTTCTTATCCAAATGCCTGCCCATACAAGAATGAGATTATCTGGATGGGAGATGTGATAAACCTAAACCCTACGATTAAATTGTCTGGGGTTTTAACCAAACAACCGTAGATCCCTATATGCTAAATAATTTATATTGATTATTTTTATCACTAACCAATAAAAGTGCACACAAACAAAGGTGTTCTCATGATGTATTCAGTCTGTTCTTCTAGGTTTCTTGAGGGTTAAGAGCAAGATTTTTACTTCCAATGCAATTCTTCATAGGATCTAATTGCCATGAACACTCAGCAGTGCTGTCTCATGATGTAAATGCCCATGATTGTCTTAGCTTATTGTTGCAGGATGATCCCAGCCTTTAGCTCTCATCTGTGCAGTTCTTTAAATACATGTCTTTGTAATGAATCAAAGTCATTTTTTTTTTTTCAACAGACAGAACTCACACCAGATCCCATGTTAGGTATCTGAAGGGAAATGTATATCCCAACTTGGAGCTCTACATTAAGCTCCAAGCCCAAGGTATGTAATAATAAGAGCAGCTACTATTTACTATTTGTTGTATACCTATTGCTGTGATGAACATTTTATATATATTATGTCAGTAATTCCTCTCAGCATGGGATATGCATATCATTCCCATTTTACAGATGAGAAAACCAATGATTAATACACTTGCTCAAAGTCACACAATTAGTGAAGGAGGAGTTATTTGGACCCAGACTTGTCTGATTCCATAGGCCCTGCTTTGAGAGTGGCTGTGCAATGTGTTATTGTAACCTTTGCCCCTGGAGCCACACTGCCTGGGTTTAAATCTTTGCTCGTCACTTCATATCTGATAACAATGAGGCCTGGGCCAAGTGACTCTCTGTACCCCAGTTTTCTCATTTGGGGGACAGTGGTAGTACCCATCTTGTAGCGCTGTTCTGAAGATTAAATGTGTGGGTTTTTTTAAAATTTATTCTTGGCTGTGTTGGGTCTTCATTGCTGTGTGCGGGATTTCTCTAGTTTGTTGCGTAGAGAGGGGGATACTCTTTGTCGCAGTGCACAGGCTTCTCATTGTGGTGGCTTCTGTTGTTGCGGAGCATGGGCTCTAGGCACACAGGCTTCAGTAGTTGTGACGCACGGACTTAGTTGCTCCACGGCATGTGGGATCTTCCCAGCCAGGGCTCAAACCTGTGTCCCCTGCACTGGCAGGCGGATTCTTAACCACTGCGCCACCAGGGAAGTCCCTAAATGTGTTTGTGTACAAAAAGCTCTTAGAAGAGCGTTTAAAACATAGAAGCATTATATAGTGTAGTCTGTAGGCATTATTATACCCACTAGGCACAATGTCCTGCACACACCTCAGATTCATAAGTCCCAAACAAATTCATCATCTTATTTTCCCTAACTTGCTTCCTTGACTTGGCTGATGGCATTGTCATCCAGCAAGATTTTCCAAACTAGAAAACTTTATATTCAACTAGTGTTTCATTGTTGACATAAATCAGTCCCTAATTTCTGTCAAACTCATCTTATAAGTATATTATAAATGTATCCTGTCCTTCCTGTCACTGCCTCATCATGTATTGTCTGAACCTGTGCTGTCCAATATGGTAGCCAATAGCCACGTGTGGTTATTGAACACTTGAATTGTGGCTAGTTTGAATTGAGATGCACTATAAATATAAAATACACACCAGAGTGCAAAGACTTAGGATGAAAAGAGGATGTGAACTATATCATTAATAATTTTTTATATTGATTACATGTTGAAAGGATATTTTATATATATTGGAATAAATATATATTAAAATTTATTTCACTGTTTCTTTTTAACATGGGCACTAGAAAATTTAAAGTTACACATGTGGTCTACATTTGTGTTTCATATTATATTTCTATTGGCCAGCACTGGTCTGGACTTTTCCGAATGCCTTCTTACTTTATCTATCCATAATCTATCTATCTATCTATCTGTCTACCTACCTACCTATTATTAAAAGGCAATCTGAGGCATATTGAAAATTTTAAGAGCTTGTTTGAGCATTTGTAGATTCCAGTTGGGCAGTGCCAAACCAGAAGTGGTTAGAGGCACTCTTTCCAGCAGGAGCCAGGGGAAAGACAAATAGAGAAGGTGCAGAAGCAAAGTAAGGTAATTATTGATTGGCTGTAACTTAAAGCCTAACTGGCTATTTGTGACTGCTTGTCCTTAGCATTTTGATTTTGTAGCCTTGAGGCTTAGGTTTTGGTTTGCTTAGGTTGGTGACCATGGCATTAGGGCCACCTCAGTCTAATGGCCTCCTTGTTTAATTAATTTAACACTATCTATCTATTCCTCTATTTATCCATCTAATCTTGTTATTTTCTGTCTTACCTCTCTTTGTTCCCTTGTCCACGTGGGTACAAAAGACATATTTTTAAACACAAATCTGATCCAGTCTTTTTTGTAATAAAAAGCCTTTGCTAGCTTCTGTCATCTGCAATGGAAAGTCCATACTCCATCTGGGGAATACATGAACATTTCATCCTCTCTTTGCCTATCCAGCCTTAGATCTCGGATCTCGAGTGACTCACTCCCTTGCACTTCACACTTTTACAGTACTGAGCTGTGTTCTGATTCTCAAGTCATTTCACACTTTTTTTGCCTTTGCATATGTTTTCCCCTTTGCTTTGAATACTTTTTCCCTTTCTGATCTTTTGGGTGAAATTTTGTTTATTTTCCACAATCCAATTCGGACATCGCCTCCTCTAGGGAGGCTTCCCAGCATCGTTCATCTCTTCCTCTTTTGTAATACTTCAGTTCCTTATACACACTTTCATTATTACTTTGCCACATGTATAACTTGTTTTTCTGTCTGTTACCCCTACTCATGAGTATATAGAGGACATGACTGTATCTTATTCATTTCTATACTGATACTAAAAAACAGCAATTGAATAAACAAAACAAAACAATACCTACCTTCAAGGAGATACACTCTCTTACAGTAAAGTAAATATTATACCAGGCATAAGATATGCCCTAAGAGAGAGGGATCAAAGTCTATCAGTGGGTCAGAGAAGATATCAATGAACTCTAACTGAAATTTGAAAGAAGATATAATGAGGTAGGGAAAGTTTGACTGACAGACTGACAAAAGGTCTACGGAAGGTGGTCTGATCTTTGTAAATCTCACATAGTCCAGGGCCTGACCCTCAATTATCCAAAATCTAAAACAGTCTTGTCATTGTTCAAGCAGTAACCCAGTCTGGGGATACTGATTCATGCTCTTAAACTCCAAGAAGACGGATGGTAAGCTAGAATTCTGATTTCTTCCTTTAGAAAGAGGTAAAAACACATTGACAAGGAGCCTGAATACTTGCATCTTCTGTTTAGTGCTGTATCTTCCCTTAAAAACCACAATATTGGGCTTCCCTGGTGGCGCAGTGGTTGAGAGTCTGCCTGCTGATGCAGGGGACACGGGTTTGTGCCCCAGTCTGGGAAGATCCCACATGCCGCGGAGCGGCTGGGCCCGTGAGCCATGGTCGCTGAGCCTGCGCGTCCGGAGCCTGTGCTCCGCAACGGGAGAGGCCACAACAGTGTGAGGCCCGCGTACCGCAAAAACAAACAAACAAACAAACAAAACATTATTATTTCAAGCTGGCTTTGTGTGTGGAATCAGAACAAAGAGTTTGAGTTGAAAGATGCAACTGTGGGTGCCTGCTGCACTCACCTCCACAACTGCATGCACCTGGTATTGTGCAGCTCAAGCCCTTCATCTGGATACCTTCTCCTCTGGGCAGTACTTCGTTGGGCACCATTTGCCTCCTACCCTTGTCTAATTTCTATTTCTGAACAGCCCATTCAGAAAGATACGCTCTTTCTTTCCATATGCTTATTTCTTCCATTAGGCTGCTCTGGTCTGTTTTCAGTCCATTTATCTAAAGTAACTTTGAAAATTCCTATTCTCATCTGTTGCTGATGATCTTAGAGTTCTCTCTCAGAGGCAGCCCCCTTTCCCTTATTCCCAGGATCTTAGATGTCCCAGATTCCTGCCACTATGCATTTCGCTTTGGGGGAGGAGGGAAAGAATTTAGGCAGAAGAGGAAAGCTTCATGGAAGAGATAGTATTAGGATTGTGAGAGAGGGTGGGGTGGGGTGGAGGTGTTGGCATGAAGCTATAAAAGCACACGATTCTGCTTATTAGATTTTGGAGTCATCTAGGATTTGGTCAACTGCCCATGCTTGCTAAACACATTTTTCAGAAAGTATATATCAGCTAATTGGGGGAAATTACAAGGCCCTGAACTTGGCCTTAAATATATATAGGGTTTTTTTTGTTTTTTGTGTTTTTTTTGCGGTACGCGGGCCTCTCACTGCTGTGGCCTCTTCCGTTGCGGAGCACAGGCTCCGGACACGCAGGCCCAGCGACCATGGCTCACGGGCCCAGCCGCTCCGCGGCATGTGGGATCTTCCCGGACCGGGGCACGAACCCGCATCCCCTGCATCGGCAGGCAGACTCTCAACCACTGCGCCACCAGGGAAGCCCATATATAGATTTTTTTTTCCATATATAGATTTTTAATACCCACACCTCACTAGCTTGGTCATATTCTAAACTTTGCTGCCTTTGTGCTGTTCAAAAGTATGCATTTAGCAGGGTGCTCACAGATGAAGCATTCACTATTTGTATTGTTAGGACTGCTAAGTAGTGAAGGGCGTTTTAAAGGCATAACATGCCTTTTTGGTGATCCGACAAAAGAAAATTATGTTATCTTGTATATTTTATATATTATCCTATCTATTTGGAGATGAGAAAATTATTCAAGGAAACACAGAAATTCAAATCCTTGCTTCTTAGTAGCCAGAGGACTTTAGTAAACAAAAGTTTAAGCAAACGATCAAGCTTATATGTCTATGAACTGCTATCCTGTTTTAAATATCTTAATGTTTTAGTGCCTGCTTCAAAATTTACATCTTACAGAGAGAGCAACTTGGGAATTGCAGTCAGGCTCCTTAAGGTCTGCATTAGTCCCAGCTGTGTCACTGGCTGTGTAACCTTGACCAGCGATCCTAACCACTTTTGTCTCAATTATTCTCTGTGTAAAAAGCAGAGGATAGGCTGTGTTAAATTTCTTCAATCTCTCACTACTCTGGGAGTCTGTGAAGTATTATTCCAATAAATGGGTAAAATCCTGAGATTTTAACTTTTTGTTTCCTCCCTTCCTCCCTCTCTCCTTCCTTCATTTCTTTCCTTCTAACTTGTAGCAGAGTGTGAGGAAGACAGATTCTGGCTGAATGATAAGTTCAGTGAGATGCTGGCCACTTCCTGACACTGTGATCCTGGGCAAGCCACTTACTCTCTCAGAGACTTAGTTTCTTCTACAAAATAGACTTAATAGTCCTTGCCTCTCGGGGTTGTTGTGAGGGTTAGAAATAGTGTATGTATGGCAAATGGTTTAGCTGTGGTTATTGTTCTTACTAATTTACATGTCCGGATAGTAAGGAGATTAAACAAGTTTCCTGTTTGGGGGAAGACACAGTTTAGAAGTGGAGATAATGTGTTTTCTAATAATTAAAATAAAACTTAAATAGTGCCAGAAGATAAATTCAAAGTCTTTTTTTTTGGCGGTACGCTGGCCTCTCACTGTTGTGGCCTCTCCTGTTGCGGAGCACAGGCTCCGGACGCGCAGGCTCAGCGGCCATGGCTCACGGGCCCAGCCGCTCCGCGGCATGTGGGATCTTCCCGGACGGGGGCACGAACCCGTGTCCCCTGCATCGGCAGGCGGACTCTCAACCACTGTGCCACCAGGAAAGTCCCCAAAGTCATTTTTACTGAGTTCATAGACTGCAGATACTCCTGCCTGGAAGGTAAAGTGGGGTGATCAGGGGGAGGGCTCCATGAAGGAAGAGCAGCCATTTGGTCTGGGTTCTGAAGGAAAAATCAGATTTGAAAACAAGATGGACATTCTGGGAAACACAAGGTAGATTCTAAACACAGAGAAGAATTTCCTTCTAATCTACTACTATCTTCAAGCTTTTGCACTGTTGCCTGGTATTTTTAAAAGGTTTTGAAGTGGAGATATTAAATTCCACCATGTTCTGGCCTAAGAAGTTATTTTTCCTTCGAAGGATCTGGCAAGGGAAAAGTTAAAGAGCTTCGGAGAATGGCCTATTAACAGAAAGGAGCTCCAGAATCTGGGTCCACCTGGAGGAAAAGCCAGTCTCCTTTAATAAGCAAATGGGAGAGCACAGCCACAATGTGACGAGAGCCATCCATTATCACTCCATCAATCTCTCCTTCCAGGTAGCAAGGTTTAGTGACTTAATGAAGTGATAAGGAGCAAGAAACTGACACATACAGAGGCTAAGTCTAGAAGTAGGGGATGTCAGAGGTCATTCTCATTTTAATCTTTCTTTGCTTTTAATGTCAAAGACCTTGCTCAAAGGTGAGAACCCCAGAGTTAGGATTAATACCGAGTTATCTCCACTCTCCTTTTGGCATGTCTGAGAAAAGGAAGACTTCTTGATGACTGTCATATAAAACAGGAGACTGCAGAAGACACACACACACACACACACACACACACACACACACACACACGTAATGAAACCCCCAGGGATGGCCAACCTTAATAAAATAGCACGAGCTCATAGCTGCTCACATTACACAAGGTTCCCTTCTCGGCCCTGCAGTGTGGTGCTGAAATGCTGTTTAAAAATTTTTGCTGCTGCCTTCATACCATGGCCATATTTTGAAGCCTATGACTTCATCACTGTCTGAGTTGCCAGGGCTAGATGCCAGGAGAAAGGGGAAGGGAGGAGGAAAGGAGGGAGAGGAAGCAAAAGTTCAGCAAGTTGAACTTATTAAAACATTTAATTCCGCCTTTAGAATTCAATTATATCATTTGCACAGAGGGTCTGTGTCTTGTTCTTTTTCCCTTCTCCCCTCCCTCCCTCCCTTCCTTCTCTCTCAATGCTGCTGAGATATAAATCTAGAAAATCTCTAAGCACCAAAACTCTGAAGTCATTCATTGGGGCACAAGTCTCTTAGGTCTAAGGTTTGAAATGAGTGGAATGAAGTGGAATTTTCTTGAGCTCTCCATTGTAGAATATTTTTCCACACTGGTTTTCTTTCTACCCTCACACTTTCCTCTCAAGAGGTCAAAGGTCCTCCCATTTCATAACCACCATTTTTTCTCCTTGACTTTGTGCCCTATAGGGGGTGTCATTAATGTGTATCTAATGTGATGCATGTCCCTTGAAATTGTGCACCATCCTGCCCCTTCCATGTACAGCTAACGGAAGAATGGATCAATTGACAGGAAAAAGAAAAAGAAAAAGAAAATCCACTTCACCTCAAAATCTTAGAACACAGTCTTTTATAGATAAAACACAAGCACATTTATATATACTCATGTTTTGATACTGGTTGGTAGATTAAGGACAGATACCGAAATAAAAACAGCTCTTTAGTATTTTCCTTAGCTAGATACTCATTTTTCACTGAAGAATTAGGCAAGTGGCTAATCTTTCATGTCCATAAATCCCACGGATTATTTAATATCCTACAGTGGAATTTTGAGTAAATCAAGACAACTTTTATTTACACAAAGTTTAGATTCACAGGTTACTTGAATCCAGTATATCTTAGAACCAGAATATTAAAAATACAAAAATTTGGAAAAAAGCCATGATGCCTTTTTAAATTTAGTTTTTAATCTTTATCAAAGTTACATGCACCTAGTTTAAAGAGTCAAATATCTCTAAAGGATGTGATGAAAAACCATCAAGTCTAGATTTCCCAAAGGCAACATTTTTACCTTTGGTTGTTTTCCTTCTTATTTATAAAATACACACTTATTGTGCTGTTTCTTTATTTTTTTAGTTGTAAACATTATCCTTTTGCTCACCACTATAGAAAATGAAGATCATAGCTCTGTTATCCCTACCTACTCCCTGCCTCAAGCTCACATAATTCCCTTTGCCCCTGCTCCATCCTCCCGATATAACTGTATCATATTTTGATTGAATCAATATCCAGTGCTTATATTATGAAGTTAAGCCATATAGTATGCTATGAGTACTTTTTCCTTTCTTTCACAAATTTTTTCTCCTTAGAATTAACAGCCGTCATTTCTTTTCAGTTTTCTAAGTATTTATCATTAATTCACCCCCAAACTCTCTGCATCTAAGTAATCCTCCTGATATTTTCAAACGTATTAGGAACTCTATTAATATTGTCTGTTTTGGAGACATCCTTCCTACAGTCTTCTGATCTGTTCTAATTTGGAATGGTAGCTCTCTTTGCCAGGTATACACCTAATTCCTGGAATCTCCCTTAATCATACTGGAGATTCCCTTTCCTTTCTCTTGAGTCAATTCCCTATTTCCTAGACCCCATGTCTCCCTTTTTCTTCTTTTTCTTCCTCATTTTCATGGCATTCTTCTTCCAATTGCTTCCTAAGAAAGGGTGATGAGAGCTAAGTTTTTTGAGATCTAGTATTTTTGATATTATCTTTATTCTATCCTCAAACTTGATTGATAATTTATCTAGGTATAACATCTAGGCTGGAAATATTTTTCTCAGAATTGTGAAGGTATTAGTCTGTATTTTAGTTTCCAGTGTTGTTGTGAAGTCCAAAGCAATTCTGATTTTTTTAATCCCTTGTATGTAACTTTTTCTCTTGGAAACATAAGATTTTCTTATGAAATTTCAAATGATGTGCCTTGGTTTGGGCATATTTTCATCTGTTGCATGGGTCCTTTCAGTCTAGAAAACTTGTACTTCAATAATGGGAAATTTTCTTGAATTACTTATTTGATGATTTCTTTCATTCTTGTTTTCTCATTCTGAAATTTGTATTATTTATACATTGGACTATTAGTATCCATTGTGTAACTTAGCTTTTTTCTTCTATTTTCATCTCTTCGTCTTGCTATTTAAACCTGCTAGGTTCTAGGACCCTCTAGAAAATTTCTTCAACATTATCTTACAAATTCTCTACTAAACTATTCATTTCTGCTGAGATATTTTTAATTGCCAAGAGTCTTTCTCATTCTTTTCTGTACCATCTTGTTTCTGTTTCATGAATTTCATATCACTCTGGAGATATTAATGATAAGTTTTTTGATGTTTTCCTCTCCCAGCATAATTTCCATGTTTGCTTTTTGCTTGTTTTGGTTTCTTTTATAATAGAAGCTTTCCCTTAGATTAGAAGACCAATTTCTTGCTACCTGCTTACTGTAGGTGAGCAGGTGGGGCCGTTTCTTGGTGAAGCTCTAATATCTAATTAACAGGCTAATCAGAATCTCCTAATCTCCTTCTAGAAGGGTATAAAGTCCAGCTGCCAGAGTTCTGGGAGCCTGGATGGGAGCGTGGCTGGGGGCGGGGTTTGTCTTAAGATCTAGAAGTTAGGAACTTCCCTGGTGGCGCAGTGGTAAAGAATCTGCGCGCCAATGCAGGGAACACGGGTTGAGCCCTGGTCCAGGAAGATCCCACATGCCGTGGAGCAACTAAGCCCGTGCACCACAACTACTGAGCCTGTGCTCTAGAGCCCACGAGCCTAAACTACTGAGCCCTTGTGCCGCAACTACTGAAGCCTGTGTGCCTAGAGCCCGTGCTCCACAATAGGAGAAGTCACCGCGATGAGAAGCCTGCGCACTGCAATGAAGAGTAGCCCCCGCTCGCCGCAACTAGAGAAAGCCCGCACACAGCAATGAAGACCCAGCGCAGCCAAAAAAAAAAAAAGATCTAGAAGTTAATCTTTCACGTAAGCCTCTATTTTCCCTATGGTACACCCACCCTCAGCTGTGCCTGCTGTCCTGCAGGGTGAATAAAGGACATTTGCTTGACTTGGGGAATAGGAAAATGGTATTGGGAGGTTCTCATGTCTTTTTTTTAAACTAGCCTTGCTGTTTTCATCCCTACCCTCATCCTTACTTCAAGAGGGAACTGTTTCCACAAATTCCTGAGTCTTTAGGGAATTCTACAGAGCAAATTATGTTGCTTCTTGGCTTTCTCCATTTCTGACTTAGGAGTCAGTGTTCCCAGGTCTGCCAGTTTCTAGATCTATTAAAAATTACTTTTCTTTATAACCAAGGCAAGTTTTAAAATGGAAAATAAATATCTACCTTTGGAAAACAATATGTGCAGATAACATTGCTGAGAATAACCAAATAATTGTTTTGAAATAACATTAACACCAAGCTAGTCTAGGAACACATATCCAGTTGGAGCATTCAGCAAATATAATTATTATGTTCTACAAAGAGAATAAATTGTTTGATAGCAAAAAAAAAAAAAAAAAAATGCATTGGCCCACTGTCTATCTATGGAGGGAATCTGGGTTGACTGAGCTTTTAGCCAGAGTCTCTGGGGCACCAGAAAGGCAAAGATGTCGTCTTCCTTAGCAAGAAGAAGATCTGAGCTGAGGGGAAGGGGAAGCAGCAACCCACTCAGGCCACACTCACCCTGACGCTATCAGCAGTAAACAACACAAAACTTAAAGTTAAGGGCTTCCCTCGTGGCGCAGTGTTTGGGAGTCCGCCTGTCAATGCAGGGGACACAGATTTGAGCCCTGGTCTGGGAAGATCCCACATGCCATGGAGCAACTAAGCCCGAGCACCACAACTACTGAGTCTGCGCTCTTGAGCCCACGAGCCACAACTACTGAAGCCCGCGCGCCTAGAGCCCGTGCTCCGCAACAAGAGAAGCCACCGCAATGAGAAGCCTGCACACAACAACAAACAGTAGCCCCCGCTCTTTGTAACTGGAGAAAGCCCGCGCGCAGCAACAAAGACCCAATGCAGCCAAAAATAAATTAATTAATTAAAAAACAAAAAACTTTTTTTTTTTTTAAAAAAACAACTTCTTAAAGTTAAGACTGAACATGAAGGTGTGAAAGTTGATGTTCTAACCATTGCCTTTTTTTATACTTTACAATATATGAAGACAAAAGATTCTGATGAAGAAGTTGTTCAAGATGGAATCAGAGTGTTCATCAAAAAGGTAGCACAATGAATACTCTTAGGAGCAGAAGTGGACTACATAGGTCTTTTACTAGAATACAAATTATCCAGTAAATTTGTGTGCAATGACCCAAATATCACAGAAATTTCTGGCTGTGAAGAAAGTTTTAATATCTGAAATTCCAGGACTATTTCTTTGGCTGTAAGCTCTAGGAATGCTCATGGAAGCCTTAGGATATACTTAGAGAAATCATATGACTGCCCAGTTCTTAGGCAGTTTTACAAGGAAAATAAAGGAATGTGTTTTGGGAAAAAATATGACCACCTCACAATCTGACATACTTATTCTATCAAAAAATGTCAATATCAAAGGAGAAACTAATAAATTAAAGACCTACTGAACATCACTAATATCTGTATATAAAACAATAAATTGAATTTTAGGTAATCCCCCCAAAACAAGATTGTTGTTTATTTTTTAATTTTCTTTATAATACTTGTAATATTTTATTTTGTAACAGATACATCTGCTCCATTATGTTAATAGCTTTTCCATTTAGCTATGAGAGCTAGGGTAATCTGCTGTAGCCAGCGTATTACAACACACAGACACTGTTTCCCTAATTACCATTTGTCTTTCAATCTACATTTATTATCTACCAGGCTTTCCTTTACTGTATGCTTATAACAATTTTTGTGGCCACCTACATTAGTTCATATTTCTTCTGGTCCCCTTGATATCTTGCCTTGTTGCTTCACCATTTTAATGTTTTTTAATTGCATTTGTGGGCTTCTAAGGCTAATAGACATCACATTAGGAAGTGCATTTGGCTTTTTGTACCAGGTAGAAAGATGTCATGTCTACTGTCAAGCGGCTTATAGACATTTCTCTTCACACACACACACACACACACACACACACACACACACACGAAAAAAGAGATAAGGAGGACCCAGAAAATTCCTAATACAAACCAAAAACCCAAAGGTATATGAGAAGGCACACGCCTATTTTATTGGGTTGGCCAAAAGGTTCGTTCAGTTCTTTCCATAAGATGGCTCTACTAGTGCTTAGTTGTCTTAATTTATTCAAAACAATTTTGTTAGACTGTATTGTGACAGCTGTCATATCAGTGTGCATTTTAAAAAAAAACATCAAAATTGGCGAATTTCTGTGTAGCCATTTTAATATTGAAGATGGAAGGAAAAAAGCAACATTTTCGGCATATTATGCTTTATTATATCAAGAAAGGTAAAAACGCAAAAAAAGATTTGTGCAGTGTACGGAGAAGGTGCTGAGACTGATCGAATGTGTCAAAAGTAGTTTGCGAAGTTTCACGCTGGAGATTTCTCGCTGGACGATGCTCCACGGTCAGGTAGACCAGTTGAAGTTGACAGCAATCAAATCGAGATATTGAGAACAGTCAATGTTATATCACGCGAGAGATAGCCGACATACTCAAAATATCCAGTCAAACACTGAAAATCATTTGCACCAGCTTGGTTATATTCATCGCTTTGATGTTTAGGTTCCACATAAGTTAAGCGAAAAAAACCTTCTTGACCATATTTCCGCATGTGATTCTCTACTTAAACGTAACAAAAACGTTCCATTTTTAAAACAAATTGTGATGGGTGATGAAAAGTGGGTGCTGTACAATAATGTGGAACGGAAGAGATTGTGGGGCAAGCAAAATGAACCACCACCAACCACACCAAATGCCGATATTCATCCAAAGAAGGTGATGTTGTGTATATTGTGGGATTGCAAGAGAGTACTTTATTATGAACTCCTTCCGGAAAACCAAATGATTAATTCCAACAAGTACTGCTCCCAATTAGACCAACTGAAAGCAGCACTCGACGAAAAGCATCTGGAATTAGTCAAGAGAAAACGCATACTCTTCCATCAGGATACCGCAAGACCGTATGTTTCTTTGATGACTAGGCAAGAACAGTTACAGCTTGGCTGGGATGTTCTGATTCATCCGCCATATTAACCAGACACTGCACCTTCGGATTTCCGTTTATTTCAGTCTTTACAAAATTCTCTTAATGGAAAAAATTTCAATTCCCTGGAAGACTGTAAAAGGCACCTGGAACAGTTCTTTGTTCAAAAAGATAAATTTTGGGAAGATGGAATTATGAAGTTGCCTGAAAAATGGGAGAAGGTAGTGGAACAAAACAGTGAATATATTTTTCAATAAAGCTCTGCGAAAATGAAAAATGTGTCTTTTATTTTACTTAAAAACAGAAGGAACTTTTTGGCCAATCCAATACTAGTAACTTTTTTTTTCCCACACACACACAGTATTTTATTTTTACAAGAGATAAATAAACTAACACCAAGCATTGTAAATGGATGACCACAATAAAAGCAACAATGATTGCATTCACCAAACACGAAACATACTCATACTACGTCATAATACTGACATTCAGTCCAGTAATCCTCCACTGTAACAGCTCTTTTACTTTGCAGTGAAAATTGATTTGTATATTTTTTGCCTGAATCCTTGTGGGATTTTTTTTTTTTAATTCAAACAGAAAGCCACAAAAATTATAATCATCCTCATCAGTTCACTCAGTCCCATGTAATTAATTTTTTTAATCTTGAGCTTTTGTTAGCACTTTTATGAATTCATCAGTTTTCCATTGGAGTTCTGAAAATGACTATTCATTCAGTTCAGCAGTATAGTCAGTTACCAGAAACCTGTACTTGTCAGAGTCTTTTCCATGAATTCCTTGAAGATGAAACGCTTTTATAAGAACATATTTGCAAAAGCATCAGAGTACACCCAGAACTGTATGTAAATGACAAAAGACTTAAAAGTGACCATGGTTAAAGATTTGATGAAAGTTCATAATAATGCAATTGACAAGGAAATTTAGTTATTTCTGAGATATACATTTTAAAGTAATAATTAGAATTATGACTTATAACATTATACCAGAACATATAAGAATTTTAGAAATTTCATGTAATGTCTGAAACATTTATATTAACATATTTCCATACAAATAACCCAAAGAAAGTTTAGTATTAGTTTTTGTTTGTTTGTTTGTTTTATACTGCATGTTCTTATTAGTTATCCATTTTATACACATCAGTGTATACATGTCAATCCCAATAGCCCAATTCATCCCACCCCTCACCCCCCAACCGCTGCTTTCCCCCCTTTGTGTCCAAACATTTGTTCTCTACATCTGTGTCTCAACTTCTGCCCTGCATACCGGCTCATCGGTACCATTTTTCTAGGTTCCACATATATGTGTTAATATACGATATTTGTTTTCCTCTTTCTGACTTACTTCACTCTGTACAACAGTCTCTAGATTCATCCACGTCTCTACAAATGACCCAATTTCATTCCTTCTTATGGCTGAGTAATATTCCATTGTATATATGTGCCACATCTTCTTTATCCATTCGTCTGTCGATGGACATTTAGGTTGCTTCCATGACCTGGCTATTGTAAATAGTGCTGCAATGAACATTGGGGTGCATGTGTCTTTTTGAATTATGGGTATATGCCCAGTAGTGGAATTGCTGGGTCATATGGTAATTCTATTTTTAGTTTTTTGAGGAATCTCCATACTGTTCTCCATAGTGGCTGTATCAATTTACATTCCCACCAACAGTGCAAGAGGGTTCCCTTTTCTCCACACCCTCTCCAGCATTTGTTGTTTGTAGATTTTCTGATGATGCCCATTCTAACTGGTGTGAGGTGATATCTCATTGTAGTTTTCATTTGCATTTCTCTGATAATTAGAGATGTTGAGCACCTTTTCATTTGCTTCTTGGCCATCTTCTTTGGAGAAATGTCTATTTAGGTCTTCTGCCCATTTTTGGATTGGGTTGTTTGTTATTTTGATATTGAGCTGCATGAGCTGTTTATGTATTTTGGAGATTAATCCTTTGCCCGTTGATTCGTTTGCAAATATTTTCTCCCATTCTGAGGGTTGTCTTTTTGTCTTGTTTGTAGTTTCCTTTGCTTTGCAAAAGCTTTTGTTTCATTAGGTCCCATTTGTTTATTTTTGTTTTTATTTCCATTTCTCTAGGAGGTGGATCAGAAAAGATCTTGCTGTGATTTATGTCAAAGAGTGTTCTTCCTATGTTTTCCTCTAAGAGTTTTATAGTGTCCAGTCTTACATTTAGGTCTCTAATCCATTTTGAGTTTATTTTTGTATGTGGTGTTAGGGAGTGTTCTAATTTCATTCTTTTAGATGTAGCTGTCCAGTTTTCCCAGCACCACTTATTGAAGAGACTGTCTTTTCTCCATTGTATATCCTTGCCTCCTTTGTCATAGATTAGTTGACCATAGGTGCGTGGGTTTATCTCTGAGCTTTCTATCCTGTTCCATTGATCTATATTTCTGTTTTTGTCCCAGTACCATGTTGTCTTGATTACTGTAGCTTTGTAGTACAGTCTGAAGTAAGGGAGTCTGATTCCTCCAGCTCCGTTGTTTGCCCTCAAGACTGCTTTGGCTATTAGGGGTCTTTTGTGTCTCCATACAAATTTTAAGATTTTTTGTTCTAGTTCCATAAAAAATGCCATTGGTAACTTGATAGGGATTGCATTGACTCTGTAGATTGCTTTGGATAGTATAGTCATTTTCACAATATTGATTCTTCCAATCCAAGAACATTGTATATATCTCCATCTGTTGGTATCATCTTTAATTTCTTTCATCAGTGTCTTATAGTTTTCTGCATACAGATCTTTTGTCTCCCTAGGTAGGTTTATTCCTAGGTATTTTATTCTTTTTGTTGCAATGGTAAATGGGAGTGTTTCCTTAATTTCTCTTCCAGATTTTTCATCATTAGTGTATAGGAATGCAAGAGATTTCTGTGCATTCATTTTGTATCCTGCAACTTTACCAAATTCATTGATTAGGTCTAGTAGTTTTCTGGTGCCATCTTAGGATTCTCTATGTATAGAGAATGTCATCTTCAAACACTGACAGTTTTACTTCTTCTTTTACAATTTGTATTCCTTTTACTTCTTTTTCTTCTCTGATTGCCATGGCTAGGACTTCCAAAACTATGTTGAGGAACCTCCATACTGTTCTCCATAGAGGCTGTATCAATTTACATTCCCCAAACTTCCAAAACTATGTTGGACTTCCAAAACTATGTTGAATAATAGTGGCGAGAGTGGACATTCTTGTCTTGTTCCTGATCTTAGAGGAAATGCTTTCAGTTTTTCACCATTGAGAATGATGTTTGTTGTGGGTTTGTCATATATGGCCTTTATTATGTTGACGTAGGTTCCCTCTATGCCCACTTTCTGGAGGCCTTTATTATGTTGACGTAAGTTCCCTCTATGCCCACTTTCATAAATGGGTGTTGAATTTTGTCAAAAGCTTTTTCTGCATCTATTGAGATGATCATATGGTTTTTATTCTTCATTTTGTTAATATGGTATATCACATTGATTTGTGTATATTGAAGAATCCTTGCATCCCTGGGATAAATCCCACTTGATCATAGTGTATGATCCTTTTAATGTGTTGTTAGATTCTGTTTGCTAATATTTTGTCGAGGATTTTTGCATCTATATTCATCAGTGATATTGGTCTGTAATTTTCTTTTTTTGTAGTATCTTTGTCTGGTTTTGGTATCAGGGTGATGATGGTCTCATAGAATGCATTTGGGAGTGTTCCTTCCTCTGCAATTTCTTGGAAGAGTTTGAGAAGGATGGGTGTTAGCTCTTCTCTAAATATTTGACTAAAATTCACCAGTGAAGTCTTCTGGTCCTGGACTTTTGTTCGTTGGAAGAATTTAATCACAGTTTCAATTTCATTACTTGTGATTTGTCTCTTCATATTTTCTATATCCTCCTGGTTCAGTCTTGGAAGGTTATAGCTTTCTAAGAATTTGTCCATTTCTTCCATGTTGTCCATTTTATTGGCATAGAGTTGCCTGTAGTAGTCTCTTAGGATGCTTTGTCTTTCTGTGGTGTCCATTGTAACTTCTCCTTTTTCATTTCTAATTTTATTGATCTGAATCCTCTCCCTCTTTTTCTTGGTGAGTCTGGCTAATGGTGTATCAATTTTGTTTATCTTCTCCAAGGACCGGCTTTTAGTTTTATTGATCTTTGCTATTGTTTTCTTTGTTTCTATTTCATTTATTTCTGCTCTGATCTTTATGATTTCTGCTAACTTTGGGCTTTGTTTTTCTTTCTCTAGTTCCTTTAGGTGTAAGGTTAGATTGTTTGAGATTTTTCTTGTTTCTTGAGGTAGGTTTGTATTGCTATAAACTTCCCTCTTAGAACTGCTTTTGCTACATCCCATAGATTTTGGATCATAGTGTTTCCGTTGTCATTTGTCTCTAGGTAGTTTCTGATTTCCTCTTTGATTTCTTCAGTGATCTCTTGGTTATTTAGTAATGTATTGTTTAGCCTCCATGTGTTTGTGTTTTTTACAGTGTATATATGGGTCTTGTTTTTGTATCCATTCAGCAATCCTGTATCTTTTGGTTGGAGCATTTAACCCACTCATGTTTAAGGTAATTATCAATATGTATGTTCCTATTACCATTTTCTTAATTGTTTTGGGTTTGTTTTTGTAGGTCCTTTTCTTCTCTTGTGTTAGAGAAGTTCCTTTAGCATTTGTTGTAGAGCTGGTTTGGTGGTGCTGAATTCTCTCAGCTTTTGCTGTCTGTAAAGCTTTTGATTTCTCCATCGGATCTGAACGAGATCCTTGCTGGGTAGAGTAATCTTGGTTGTAGGTTATTCCCTTTCATCACTTTAAATATGTCATGTCACCCCCTTCTGGCTTGTAGAGTTTCTGCTGAGAAATCAGCTGTTAACCTTATGGGAGTTCCCTTGTATGTTATTTGTTGTTTTTCCCTTGCTGCTTTCAATAATTTTTCTTTGTCTTAATTTTTGCCAATTTGATTACTATGTGTCTCGGTGTGTTTCTCCTTGGGTTTATCCCGTATGGGACTCTGCGCTTCCTGGACTTGGGTGGCTATTTCCTTTCCCATGTTAGGGAAGTTTTCAACTATAATCTCTTCAAATATTTTCTCGGGTCCTTTCTGTCTCTCTTCTCCTTCTGGGACCCCTATAATGCGAATGTTTTCGCATTTAATGTCCCAGAGGTCTCTTAGGCTGTCTTCATTTCTTTTCATTCTTTTTTCTTTATTCTGTTCCACAGCAGTGAATTCCACCATTCTGTCTTCCAGGTCACTTATCTGTTCTTCTGCCTCTGTTATTCTACTATTGATTCCTTCTAGTGTAGTTTTCATTTCCGCTATTGTATTGTTCATCTCTGTTTGTTTGTTCTTTAATTCTTCTAGGTCTTTGTTAAACATTTCTTGCATCTTCTTTTTTTTTTTTTTTTTTTTACAGCTTTATTGGAGTATAATTGCTTCACAATGATGTGTTAGTTTCTGTTCTTGCATCTTCTTGATCTTTGCCTCCATTCTTTTTCTGAGGTCCTGGATCATCTTCACTATCATTATTCTGAATTCTTTTCTGGAAGGTTGCCTGTCTCCGCTTCATTTAGTTGTTTTTCTGGGGTTTTATCCTGTTCCTTCATCTGGTACATAGCCCTCTGCCTTTTCATCTTGTCTATCTTTCTGTGAATGTGGTTTTTGTTCCACAGGCTACAGGAATGTAGTTCTTGCTTCTGCTGTCTGCCCCCTGGTGGATCTAGTAACGTTTTTTTTAAATGGAGGGCATGGGGTGAAAAGGGTCATAGTAAAATGTTAAAAAACTGAAAGTAATACCGTTTTATCTGAGAGGTTGGCTTTTTTTTTTTTTTTTTTTGAGGTTGGCTTTTAAATTATTGAACAACAGAGACTGAATAAAGAACTTAGATTTATATATAAGCCCTATATGACACAAGCCAGAATCTAGATTTCATAATATGGTCATCATTTTCTTAGCAAATAATTACAGTCTTCGGAATCAAATCCACAATTCAGTTTGGACTCTATAAAGCACAGCACAGTATTGTACTTATCACCAGTGTCAGGCTCCCTGTGGCCTGGGTCTTCTTCATGTTTCTATCTTAGCTCTTAATGCAGGAGTGTCAATTCATATTTCCTCCAATTATATTTTCCTATTTTAATATGGATTTCAATTTTTTTTTTTTTTTTTTTTTTTTTTTTTTGCGGTACACAGGCCTCTCACTGTTGTGGCCTCTCCTGTTGTGGCGCACAGGCTCTGGATGCACAGGCTCAGCGGCCATGGCTCACAGGCCCAGCCGCTCCGCGGCATGTGGGATCCTCCTGGATTGAGGCACGAACCCATGTCCCCTGCATCGGCAGGCGGACTCTCAACCACTGCGCCACCAGGGAAGCCCTCAATTTTTTAAACACTGATTTGGGGGAACAGACAGAACATCTGGCTTATATACTTATATGCTAATAACATCGTCTTATACTTTTGCTGTGTATATTTTGTTTCAACGACTATAGACATGTCAAATATAAGTGTGTTAATAAAGGAATCTGTGAGAATGGATCTTAAATGTAGGCTCAAGCATAAGATACCTCTTTTCACACCATTGTAAATGACAAGTAGATTGAGTCCATCAACTATAATTGTAGTCCATGGAGAATTTATAAGAGACATCATTATGAGAGAGAGAGAGAGAAAGAGGTGGGGGGGTAGAGATTGGCAGGGAGAAGGAGGAGGGGAAGGGGAGGAGGGGATAGAGGAAAGGGAGAGAGGGGAGAGGAAGGACGGACAAATAAATGAAAGAAATTGGTGGCTAAATTCTGCAGCAGATAATGCAACAGCTTTCCACTTCTGAGAGCTTTGCTCAGGAACTCTGCCATAAAAATCTTCATATGTTTCAGAGTACAGTACCTTGCATATACTACATGCTTAATACATAATTTGTTGTTGGATGAAATCAATCCTCGTGGGTTTAGTGCCCCTCTCACTCTGGATCCTGATGATTCTCTGTGGTTATCAAGGCATGTCATATAACCAGCCTTTTAAGATTTAGGTTCAATTGCCAAGTTCTTCCTGGTCTCCGGAGTTAGCCTGGGGAAGGCAAGCCCAGAGCAGTACCCGCTCCTGGAGACAGTACTTGGTGAATGGTTGAATGCCTTCAAAATGGAGGCTTTTTATTTCTCTCTAAAGCAAACTCTGAATGAAAGCGAGTCTTAACAAATACAAATGTGATCAAACAGTAACAGAGATGTTGTGTTACTATGAAAGATAGTGCCAAACCATTTCATTTGAAAAAAGTAGTGATGTGATATTTTCATTCAAATCCAAATTGTTTCATGGGAAGAGGAGGAGACAATATTGCTTAAATTTTCTTTTACAAACAATTTGTAAAAGTAGTAAAGTCCTTGTCTGAAGAAATTAATACGGTTTATTTTTTCCTTTAAAAGTATAATTTATAGAGGATGTTGTGTAGTGTGCTTGAGTTATACCAAGTGCTTTTATACTGAACTTCAACTCATTAAAATACTTAAATATATTTATCTGCCATTTGACTATTCCATTTCCTTCAAATATTAGAAGATGCTATATTATGCTCAACTAATTTAATTAATGTGGAGATCATTTTTCCTATAAAACAAGGCTTGATAATGCCATTTCTTTGCTTCAGGTTTATGTAATAATAGAGAAGAAATGAAAATTTCATCATATTTAGTTTCAAATGAAAATCAAGAACAAATGGGAATTCCTTGTCTTCAGCATGTTAAATTTTATGACCAGCTAGAGAATAAAAGTTATATTGAGAGTTGAAGTAAATCAAAGTTTGAATGTGTTGTTATATTTGCATTATACATTTAGCACAAGTACTGTCAAATGGTACTTGGAGTTTTTATATGGCTGCAGGCTACATAGAATAGTTTTGAAGAGCTAGTTAGTTGCCTGCATGATCTGCTTAGGGATAAAATGTGGATTATAATTTTCCCCATAGGCGGCCTTTAGCAGCATTCTAGCTTATATTATGTTCACCACTTCTAATCCAGAAAGTCTTGACTTTGGATCATGTTTGTTTTCAGAACCATAAAAATTATATAGTTAAAATAAAAGAATGTGCAAAAAAAAACCACTTAATGATCATAAACTCATCTTCTAGTCTCCTTGAAAAGTATGGTTATTTGAAGCTCAAAAGAGTTAATAACATAATCGCTTGGAAGAAAGTCATTCAATGAAGATCTGCCTTTTCGTCTCACACACAGACAGACAGACAGACAGACACACACACACACACACACACACACACACACACAGAAAAATGGTTGGCCCCTAACGTATTTCCCTAAAGTATTCTATAGAAAATAACACCAGGTTGTGTCAAAGAACAGGCCTCAGGGTTCCCTGGGAAGTTTGTTAAAAATGCAGATACATAGGTCCCAGCCCCCAAGATTTGGTTTTTGTGGAAGAAAAGGGAATAAAAACTGGATTTCTGCATTTTGAAAGTCCTCTCCATAGAGTCTGATGTTCCCAAAGGTTATAAACCACTGTCCTAGAAGGCCATCACTGGTTGACAAGCCTTTGGAACAGCACAGTCTTGAACCCTAATGTGTATATGAATCACCAGGGGATCTTAAAATGCAGACTGTGGTTCGTCTGGGTTGGGGGCTGGAATTCTGTGGTTCTAACATGTCCCCAGGTGGTTCCAATGCTGTTTGAATAGCAAAGATGGGATTTTCCTAGCCATTTTGTAGGTGAGCTAACAGGCATTTGTTTTGAAGTGCTCTACAAGAAACTGCAGTATTAATAGGAGGCAGCATTGCATTGTGAAAAGATAGTTCATCCAACAAGCACTGACTGAGAATTTGCTGCATGCTAGGTTCTTAGGCCTTTGTGTTTCTGACTCCCCTTGACCTTTCCTCATGAGGCTAATATTTATGTGTCCTTTAGAAAATCTTCTCTCATCCAGTAATCCTTGGCTGTGACACTGCAGTGTGCTCCCCCTGCATATTGCGTTAACTTTAATCATAGCAGTTGTCACATTGGGTTACACTTATCTACTTTCTTATCTATCTTAGAATATAAAGCTCTTGAGGCCAATACTCATGATTGTACTTCAGACCTCAGAACTCTGTCTATGAAAGACAATCAGTGAATATGTAGGATTATTACTTAACTAATTAATTAAATAAGGTAACATAAGCAAAGCCTCAAGCTCCAACTCTATTTCCTTTGTAAATTCAACACTGACCTCCAGCTAGGTAAAAAGTGAGAGTAGCTGAGGGTTCTTGCCTGCCTCTGGAAGGCTCTCCTTGGCTGGTTCTGACCCAGAATTTTTTGGCAAGGTGATGACATTCATGTAGGCTCTCCTTAATCAGAAATAAATAGGAAAATAATTGGTCAATCCCAGCAAGGAGCATGACTGGTTTTAAAATGCATCAACAGAACACTTACATGGACACAGAGGGCACTTGGCATGACCCTGATTTCCCTTCCTGAAGTACGGGATTTGGCAATCCACTTCCATAGCCTACCCAGCTTACATGGAGCTTCCAAGGCAGACAGAGCACATAGGAACTGCAACAGCACCTGTGGTAGTGCCTCAGCTCCAGCGCCTCACACTGCTTCTGCTCATGTGCTTATCTCCATAAAGTGCAACCAAACCCACATAAAGTTTTATGTTTTACTGGTTACCTGTGACCTTACCTCTTATGGGGCCAGGAGACTGATGGTGAAACGGAGTGATTTGCAGGAGCAGCTGCAGAGCTGCTTATTGAGTCATGGTGTGGCCATCCCCTTTGCTGGGGAAAACTCAGTTATCTCTGATGTCCAGTATTTGATAGGACCAATTCTCTTCCACAAATACACTGGGAATTTCCCATTAATCACATGATATTTTTGTAGTAATCTTAAACCTAGAAGAGACTACAAAGAAAGAATACATAGAAAATAGTATTTAGCACATATTTATTGCACGCCTATATTCGCAATACATACATTGGGTTATAAAAGGTACAAAGATCTTTGTATTGCAGTCACAGCTCTCAATGAGTTTCAACCAGCCAGTAGTTTGGAAACTGAATGGAAGTTATTTTTGACAGGAATAAAGATGCAGACTTAGAGAATGGACTTGAGGACACAGGGAATGGGAAGGGTAAGCTGGGACGAAGTGAGAGAGCGGCATGGACATATATACACTACCAAATGTAAAATAGATAGCTAGTGGGAAGCAGCCACATAGCTCAGGGAGATCAGCTTGGTGCTTTTTGACCACCTAGAGGGGTGGGATAGGGAGGGAGACGCAAGAGGGAGGGAATATGGGGATATATGTATATGTATAGCTGATTCACTTTGTTATAAAGCAGAAACTAACACACCACTGTAAAGCAATTATACTCCAATAAAGATGTTAAAAAAAAAAAAAAGCACCCTTGACACTCCAGCCCAATTAAGATTTTGTTCTCCCCTTTGTTCTCCTCTCTTCTGAGAATGTACTTGGAATCTGGGCTGAAACTGCTTGCTTCTCCTTTTCCTCAGATCACCAGAGTGATGTTTTATCTGAATTCATGGTTGTGGCATGCTCTCTTAGCACATGCTTTTAAAAGGTATCACTTCCTGGCTTCTGTCAGCCTTTCTTCCCTAGGCTGGACCTTACTCTTGTTTGTCTCTGAATTGCCTTTGATGAAATTTCCTCTTCTCAAACTCAGATACCCAAGAGGGCAAAGATGCATATCACGCATCCCTGTCCCTTTAGATGAGTAGTTCTCAAAGAGTAGTCTGTAGACCTCTAGGGGTCTCTCAGATGCTTTCAGGGGATCTGTGATATCTAAATGATTTTCATAATGGTACTAAGACATTGTTTGTCTTTTTTCACTCTGTTGACATTTGCACTGATGGTGTAAAAGCAAAGGTGGATGACACTTTAGCATTTGAGGCAGTGACACCTACCTGTACTAGAAGTCGTTGTATTCATCACTGTCACCATTTGACTTAAGAAACAAGATGCTGGTTTCATGTAAGAATGTCCTTGGTAAAGCTGTAAAAGTTTGCATTTTATTAAATCTTGAGCACACATCTTTTTAATATTCTGCATGACAAAATGAGGATACATGTAAAGCACTCTGAATATTTGTGTTGAGGAAGCACGTGCATAATTTTTTGAATTGCAAACTCAACTAGTCATTTTTTTCATGGAACATCATTTTTACCTAAAGAATGACTGACAGACAAACCATGGTTATTTAGACTTGGGTATTCAGTAGACACCTTCTGGAAAATGAGCCAAGTGAGCCTGTCACTTCGAGGAAAACAACTGACAGTATTCGAGCTTTCGAGGGAAAATTAGAAAGTTGCACCTGCCACCGTGAATTTGACAGCTTCCCAATACTTAAAGACTTCTCTGTTGAGATCACTGATGAGATTAAGAGGTGGGATTTTGTATACTGTATGATTAAATGTGTCAACGTTTGGAAGATCTGTATAACTCAGTGAACCAATATTTTCTATGACTAGTGCGTGATGTAACAGAATCATGATGGACTAAAGATCTATCCGAAGTGTAAAACAGGGGCTTCGCTGGTGGCGCAGTGGTTGAGAGTTCGCCTGCCGATGCAGGGCACACGGGTTCGTGCCTCGTTCTGGGAAGATCCCACATGCCGGGGAGCGGCTGAGCTCGTGAGCCATGGCCGCTGAGCCTGCGCGTGGGCTCCGCAACGGGAGAGGCCACAGCAGTGAGAGGCCCGCGTACCGCAAAGTGCAAAACAGACTAAAGAATTTTAATATAATGAAGTATGAAAAGTTCATTGCTATGGTTTCAGATTCCACATTGCAGTTTGAGAAATTGCCACTTACTGAATTTGATGTAGTATCAAGGAATATCCAAAATTATCTGAAAAGGCTATTAAAATACTCTTCCCTTTTCTGTTTATCTATGTGAAGCTAGATCTTCTTCATACACTTCAATCAACACAATGTAACACAACAGAATGAATGCAGAAGCACGCATGAGAATTCAGCTGTCTTCTATTAAGCTCAGACATTAAAGTGATTTACAGAAATAGAAAACTATGTCACTATTCTCATCAAATTATCTTAGTGTTAGAAAACATGATTATTTTTCATAAAACATTTGTGTTAACATACTGTTATTTTATTTTTAAATTAATAAACAAAAGATTTAAATATCTTTTTATTTCTAACATGGTGAATACCAATAGATAGAACCCACAAGAACAAAATATTTTTTAAGTACTCAGTTATTTTTGAGAGTGTAAATGGGTCCTAAGACCAAAACGTTTGAGAATTGCTGCTTTAGGTCACACATTTTTATATACTAATGATTGACTGAAGTTCCAGTTAACTAAAACTTTGGAGGAGGTTATTTAAATTGGCCCTTCCCTGAAAGAACATAGTCCTTGATTAACATTCCCGGCCCCTGCACGAGCATATCTAGAGGTAGGGAAAAACAGATACATTTTTCAGGGTACATGAGACATATTCAGTGTCTGAAATGAAACAATTTCAGTAAAAACACCAACACAAGCAAAGTATTAAGGACCTCAGATTATGAATTCTAATCCAGTTCCTTCACTTTATTAATATGACAATGCCTCAGGCCTAGTTTTACCTTTAAATAAAAAAACTTCTATTT
The DNA here is from genome assembly GCF_963455315.2 of Globicephala melas. NCBI lineage: Eukaryota > Metazoa > Chordata > Mammalia > Artiodactyla > Delphinidae > Globicephala > Globicephala melas. The sequence continues at coordinate 22,049,847 of NC_083318.1, read as the reverse complement.
TAGCTGTTTGGAATGGTACTCTTTCTAAAAGATGTCACATGTGTTTTTGCATCTAATTAGGCTACTAAGGTGATTTAAATATTTTAAATGAATTGCGATCATTATTATTAATGCCCATTATTTTACTCAAATACAGCAGAGGCACTAAGTCCCATTGAGCATGTGAAAGTTTTTTACACTTTCATTAAATGTATTCTGAGTCTTTTTTTTTTTTTTTAAGATTTTCATGTGTTTTTAAATGTTGCCTTTTGCTTCCTTGCTTTGGTGGTGTGTGAACTGTGACATCTTTATACAGCGTGCATGTTTGTCTCCCCATTTCTAATTTTCTGTAAACTAAACAAAATGCTTATCAGAATTGTTTAAAATTGAGCAAATAGACTGAAAAATGATCCCAGACACTTACAGTGATGTGTAGAAGTTTTAGTGAACTTTTTTATTGTATTTTGACCACTCAAAAGACTGTTGAGCTTACTTAGTTTTTTAGATAACTAAATTCCTAATAGATGAGGTACTGCAGCATAATAATCATTTAGTTAACTGTTGGGCGTGCAGTTAATAAATATGAACAGAGACTTGAGAAACCCAAACAGCGAGTTCTAGTTCTGCTCTCTTTTCTGAGTCATCCTGATTATACTGACTACTTATTTATCTAATCTTTTAGGTTTTACATGTGCTTTTTCAATGAGGTCTTTAAAAGTTTTAAAAAAATATTCTGTATAAATATTTATAAAAAGAATCTGCCTATAGTTCAAAGCCTCTGTGCAATCTTTCACAATTTAATCCAACAAAAAAGCAGACAGGGACATGTCCTACCTAAGGCTCTGGTCCATCAGTGTTTTTCTGAAAGAGCTGGGATGTTTACATTCTTAGGGAGAAAAGAAGAGCAGAGAATACCATTCCATATTTGTACTTGTTGGTTTTCTAGCATCATGGTGGCTGCTTTATAACAGCTCATAGCAGTTATATTGCAGCATCGTTTCTGCCTGTGGAATCACATTGGTATGCAGATTCTTAAGTATGCAGCCCCATGGATTAGGGCCCTCATTCCTGTTAAAGAGAGTTATTTACTTCAGGAATCTTTCCAAAGTTGCTACCAGGAATGCTTTTTACTTTTATGGTGACTTGGTCCCTAAGGATAAAGACAATCATCCAAAAGGAAAACGTTTTGCCCAGTATCTGGACCTATATTACTGACCAGAGCAGAAAAGTTCATAATGTTCAAAACTCAATATGAGAAACAGGTTATTGAGTTTGAATTGAGGAATTGAGTATAGAATAACTGAAAAATCCTAGTGTCTACTTGTATTTGCATCCATGACCCAACTTGAATATACATTTTAAGAATTATTTTCACTATTTTTAGACAATTTGTATAATTGAATTTCTTATTCAATTCTTCATATACTTATCAATGCTTTAATGGAGAAAAGCCTCGCTTCATTTTAGGAATTATCTACTCTCCTTTTAGAACATTTGTCTGAACAACAGTGCATATTAATAATCATTTTACTTTATTCCCTCTAAGTTCTTCACAAAGCTTTTATTTCTCTCATATTAACTTCCTAGTACGTACTCTACAGTGGTTTTTCTGAACTTCATTGTCCTCAAGTTTTAATCGCCTTCTGCCTTTCCTCCTGTATTCTTAGCAGATGGTGACCTCGTACAATTTATCTGGTGTTAGTTCCTGCATTTTCCTGCATTGTCTCTCCTGTCTGTCTTGAGATATCAGCATCTGTGTCCATCTTTTTTTCTTTTCTGTATCTGAGAAATAGTTGCTGTTTTAGCTCTTGTCCTTTTTTACCTTCTATGTTTGCCCTTGATTCTATCTTTCTGTATCAGCTCAGGGTTCATTTGCAGGAAATAGAAAACTCTCTAGTTAATTTAGGGAGAAAAGGAATATAAGAAGTACTTACAGAATTGTTGAAAGATCTGGAAAGGCAGGCTTTAGGCAGGGCCTCCAGAAATGACTTCAAACAACACTGTAGAACCGGCTACCCAAGGGATTGGCAACATTTGCCACAATCAGGAAGCTAAAGGGGTCAGGAAGCTATTGGGCTGGCCCAGTGCTAGGTCTAGGATTACACACTTTAGCTGTGATCTGGGATTAAGAAACTGCCAGCAGAACTGCTGTAGCCAGAGGAGAATCATCTCCCAGATCTGCACCAGCAAGATGGATGCCTCACAGTGTAATGCCTCTCTCCATTTAATTCAATTTCAAGTGCAAGTTTCTCGCAGGTACACCTGCTTGTTGAAATTAAATCACACCCAGAGCCCTAGCTGAAGGAGAGTCTGGGAAATGTTATTTTATCTTCTCAGCTTCTGTTGCACGCAAGGCACATTCAAGGGGGCTTGGGACAAAAATCGAGCAATCCATTCAACTCTTTGCCACAGTATTCTCCGACTTTTTATTTACTCAGTTACTGGTTATATTTCTTGTTTATTTTCCCCATAGTCTAGATATGTCCTCAAGTCTTTTTTTTCCATTTTGCTGTTTGAATTTCTGCACTGAATTCCAAGATGCTTTTTGCTTCCTACTATTAAGATTTTCCTTGGTTTATTATTATTTTTATTCCATTGTGTTCTGGTCCTTGTTTTCTTTTGCCTTGTCATTCGGAAACTGTTACATTGCTATTTGCTATTGATTTCCAAAAATATTGTACCACTGTGAATGTGAATTCCCAACAACTTGTAAACTCAGTTTTGTTATTAGGAAACCCCCCTTCAAGGGCTGAGGTTGGAGTTCAGAATTTGGAAAGCAAGCCCATTAAAAGTAGGATTATTTACTTATTTCTAAAACTTTAACCATCATCATTGCTCTTGCTGTACCTTCCAGTGACCATTCTGACCATTTCACTGGACAGCTGATAAACACACACTTATCTAAGTCTTTGGTTTAAGAGCCAGTTGGGGTGAGGGAATGCTTATTAAATTTTGCCTTAGAAGTATGAGGGAAGTTTTGCCAAAGGCCTGAAGTGGAAAACTGAGGAAGGGCTGGGGCTTCAGAAAGAGCTACTAGATCATAGACTATTTTCCAGCTTCCATCAAAATGTTTTTACTTGTCTGAGATCATGTATTTCATCCTGTCTTAGTTATCTCCAGGTCCCAAGACTTTATTTTATGGATTAAGAATAGCCCTGCATAAGACAGGTTAATTTATGCTATCTTCTCTTTCTCTTTCATGTATTTTAATACATATAGTAGTGGAATTTAAAGAGGAGACTGTCTTGGTTCTACCACTTACTCTGACATCTTCCAAGAGGACTTGTCAGTGAACTGTATGTGAAAATGCAGCCCATGAGACAAGATTTAGTTTCGCTAACAGGAATCTGACACACTTGATATGTCATATACACAATACAAAGTAGTTTAAGTACAAGGTTCTGTGAGAACTCAAACCTGGTACTTGCTTTCTAGTCGGTTCTGGAAGACGTGGACATGAATCAATAATAAGTTAATAGAAATGGAGCTTTTTTCATTTTACCAGGGAATTATTTATCATAAAATTAAATGAGCGTAGCTGACATTCTTCTCAGATTTAGTTTATGAAATGAAATAATGTTGTTAAATTTCCTAAATAAGGCTTGACTTTACATTTTCACTTGGTTGCAGTAAAATAAATCTTTCCTGACGTGGATCAAGGGGCTGTAAACAATAAAACACAGTATTTGGTAAATATCTACATTACCAATATCTCTCTTAGTTTTGTGCTCTGATTAAATTGAGAGACACTGAAAGGGAATACAGGATTTATGGATAGAAACTCACTCATCTGACTAATGTATTAGGTGTGGAATGAGGTCTCTAAGGGAATGTTTTCAAAGAAAGGGAGTTATATTACATGCTCACATAGGTATGTTGTTTCAAATCACAGTTTGCAAAACACAGTTTTACTCAATTTTGCATTTGTAACATATTGGGTCATAAAATTGACAATTAAAAATTAAAGATTGAAAAATCTTTAAAGAATATTACATATATATAACTCTTAAAATAATAAAAGAGGAAGAAGAAGAAGGAAAACAAAATAAAAAAACCCTGTCCTTCCCAACATTGGTTTATGGACTGACCAGGCAAGTTTCTATCACTTCTTCCTAGTCTCTCCCATTTCCTCCCTGACTTTACTCACTGCAGGTCAATTGTTATTGCACTCCTCTCTCTCTTCACTGTAGGGCTCATGGTAGAGAATTTAGACTATCGACTAGGTAGGCAGTATGTGTAATGGTTAAAACACAAGCCCTGGAGTCAAAATCCCTGTGTTCAAGTTCTGGTCCTAGCTGTGTGATTTTAGGCAAAGTACCTAACTTTTCTGAGTCTCTGTTTTCCGATCCATAAAAATGAGAGTAATGACAGCACATCTGAACACATACAAGTAGAAGTACATTTATACTTCTCATTAATGTTTTATAGGGATAAATGGTTTAAGGATGTAAAGGGCTTGGTATAGTAAGTGCTCAATAAAAACAAGCCACTAATATTTAAATATTTGTATTATTACTTCTGCTGGGAAACAATAAATAGGCTTGTCTTCTCTTCCATATTTCAGTTATGAAATGTGTACTCACTGAGGAAAAGACAGATAAAACATTGTTTATCTTAGATTATGATGAGATAATGCCAAGCATATGGATAAAAACTGAAAATAAATCCAGATATTTTCAAACATCTTATAGACAAAGTACTAACATTTTACAGTTTTTCTTTTTACTTGGCATGTTCTTTTTGTTTGTGTGTGTGTGTGTGTGTGTGTGTGTGTGTGTGTGTGTGTGTGTAGGAAGTCAATGCATTCTTATTCATTAGTCCCTTCTTGAGCACTTCTATGAGCTGTATGTGCATCATGGAACTTAACACATATTATTTCTAATCCTTATTAACCATCTAGAGAGATCAAATTTATTAGTTCTATTTTATACTTTAGAAAACTAGAGCTTAAGGATGTAATGTAACTCATCTAAGTTCAGAGAGTTAGCAAGCTTTGGAGCCACAAAATTGAATCCTATGTCTTCTTTCATCAGAGTTGGTGTTCTTTTCCACTAGGACACATATTTTATGAATCTAGGATTAATGGCCTGAGGAGAAGACTGGTTGATAATTTCACTGATAGAGATTCAGCATTATAAATAGTAATGATTTTTACATGCAAACTTACTCTTTTTACTGACAATGTATTTCATTTTAACAAGTAAGAATGTTTTCAGGGAATAGAATTTTTACTCAGATACATAATAATACACAATTATACAAATTATAAAAATACATAATTATATACAATATAAGGTAAAGATCTTTTGTATCCTAATAAATGTTTATTCTTCATAATACACCTATGAACAGAACCATATTGGTGAAGTTGGTGATTGCAAGGGATATGTTTGGGCATAATTGACTTGGCATATAACCTTTGTTTAGTTTAGTCCTATTAAAAATGGAGAAAGAGTAGTCCTTTAGAAAAGTCTCTGCAGCAAGGAAAGTATCACCACATTTAACATGGTTCTTGAGGGAAAAAATATTTCCTGCTGTTCAGACAAATGTAAAAGGTCAGCTAAACACAATCACAGCAGTTGATTCCAAATGTTGACCTCAGAATGTACGCTCTGAAGGAATGCTAATGGCTCCTACCATAGTGCTTTTGCTGATTTGGATACCACTAAAAGCTCCACTTGACAAGCATAATGATGAACTGCACTTTTCCCATCAAGCAACACATGTTTGGATGATAGGCAGCTCTATTAAGTTGTGGATTTGTTTTTTTCCAAGGACCAATTTTTCATCTTGCTCTGCAAACCCATGAAGCTGCTCAAAACTCACACAACTTATTGCTGATAAACGGAACCCCAGCTTCAGGATTGGGCCTGGTGGGGCCCGGGGTACAGGGTATAATGACGCATCTGTTTTATCAACATAAAACCCCTTTGGTTCTCAAAAGGATGAATTTTCTGTTTGTACTCTAGTACATCTGACTCCACTGGATGAATGGTTTTATGCTTCAGAAACATGCTTTATTATCCACCTAATCTTATTTTATTTAAAAAAATTAAATAAATTTAAATGAAATGTGAATAACTCTATTCCTAATTTAAATGTTCATTGTTGAGCATTGTTTTATTCTTGACTTATTAACAACTCTCTCATGATTCTTTATTTTAATAATTTCATGCAAGACAACAAAAAAATATATTTGGCAGTCAATAGACAAATATTTTTCAAAACTGGGTGAAATTCTCTTTCTCATTGCTTTTGTTGCTTCCTTATAGCCTTGGAAATATTGAGTTCATTTAATTTTTGCAATAAATTAGTGTATTCTTTCAAAACAAAAGGAATGAGTATTAAAAGGATAGACCCTCCCAGAACAAAACTAACTGAATCACTTCAAATTTCAATAGCATCATTGCTTTGGCACTTAAAGATATGCTTCTGCTTCCAAGAGTATCATTTAAAATATAAATGCACTTGGAGATATAAACTTTAAACCTGTTTCAGTCAGCATATTAATTATCATTTAAGACCTTAGCAAGAATTTGTGGGCATCTGTTAGAGATAAATTGAAATACATTTTATGCCAAATCAGAAATGAGCCTGGCTATGAAAACATTCTTCAAGAAGCACTGCTTACCTGGTTTTGGCCTCTTTGGACTCAGAATCTTAATTTTAATAGTCAAACAGGGATTCCCCTTGGTAGAAAATGTATATAAGATTATCTTAAAGTATTCTTAAATTTGAGATTGTATGATCATGATACATGGTTCATTGAGAACTATTAAATTCACGTTATAGAATGAAATCTAAACACATTAGTATCATTTAGGGTCCTAGCAGGAAATAGGTGGCCTGTTCAAAGGAGTAATTAAAGATAATGTAATGCAGGGACTAAAGGCAGGCTCAAGTGAACCAACAAATGATAATGAAGCACCCAGAGATCAAGAGCAGGAAGCTATTATTACCCTTAGGCCTGAAGATACAAAGAGATGGTGTGTGTTATTGGAATATAACAAGAGTTAAGGCATGGTAGAGGGACAGACGGACAAGAGCTCTAACTGTCTAGATCAAGGAGCAAAGCCATTGCCAAATCCTGGCCCAGCAGGTCTTGCAGGGAGAACACCTCCCTGACCTCTCATTTCCCTTGCTCTTTGATCTCTTACTGGGGATTCCCGTTGACCAAATCCAACCAGGAGTTGGCAGGCAAGGGGACTTGGTCACTGCAGTCTCTACAGGCCAATCCTCCCACTGCCATAAAGAGGCGCCAGGGAGGGTAGAGAATGGGCCTGGAAGGGCAGACGGATAATAACCAGCACAGCATTTTACCATAATCATAATTATACAGAATGTAAACCTCCAGGAATAACTGAATGTTATTCTTCACTAAGGACTGGTGGGAGCTCTGTTGCTATTCTACTCCTCTGAATTTCTCTTCTTCCAGGATCTGAAGGTTCTCTTCTAGGTTTTCAGTCATTTCTTGTCCCACTGAATCTGTGCTGGAATATGATGCAATCCTTATAGCAGGGCTGTTTCTGTTTTTTTGCAAAATAAGCCCTTTTTTTTCTTTCTTTTTTGCTAAAGTTTGCTTATTATCAAGTCCTGAATAGTTGATTTCAATGAAGGATTTCTCCCTCTGACGTAATTCTTAATATCCTGCTGCCTAATTTCCCCATTTTACTGGGATGGCTTTCGTCAGTTCATTGAGCTGTACAGCTATCTCCTTAAATTGATTGTCCTGCCCTACATGTCCTTCTTACATTTGGTGTTCCATCCACCCTGGCAATGAGAAGGGCTTTTAAATTTTATTTTAATGGGAGAAGCCACTTTCTTATTGGATCAAGCTTCACAGTGTGAAATAATTATTTTTAACGTATAATCAGTTTAAACATCTGTCTTCCTCCATTCTTCACTATTCTTTACTTCTGTTTTTCTAGTTCCTTCACCATAGATTTGATTTCCTTTTTTTCTGTTTACTTAAAATTCTATGAATTAAATGTTGACATTATGGTGTATAATAAATTGTGCGTAACGGGTGAAAAGTGTTTAAGATGGTCTTATAGGTTAACAGGTAAATTAAAACTCAGGGCTGCTTTTACAGTCTGAAGATCTATTTACCTCTCCCAAGTAGAAATTTCTCAGAGATAGTGGCGCGTTTTTTTATGTTATATAATTCTAACTGTTGCCTCCTTTTTCACCCCACTCAGATCCGAAGCCAGAGCAAAGCCTCCGGGTCTGGGCTCTGTGAGGGGGATGAAGTGGTTTCTATCAATGGCAGTCCTTGTGCAGACCTCACCCACCCAGAAGTCGTCAAGCTCATGGAGAGCATAACAGACTCTCTCCAAATGCTCGTCAAAAGGTAAGAAGATTCGTTGGAATGTATATTTTCTCCCGAAGCTACATGGGAAAGCTATAGCTCCTACTACCATATAAATTGTTATTTATGGGGAAATAAGGGTGCTCCGTAGGTCAGTATAGTTAAACAGAAAAATCATAGTGTTTGAAAAATGGCAATTCTAATCAACTGAATTTTCTGGTTAATTGAGAATTAACTTGAAGATTTTGTTTCAAGAACTCTGTTGAAAATCTTAGGTATTTTAGACTACTTCCTTAGGAAGCTCAGTATATTGAATATAATACTTCTAGGTCAAGATGTTTTGGTGGGTCAGGATCACTAAATTAAAATTCCTAGATTAATTTAAAATTTTTAAATGTCACAATGTTATACTGTATAATATTTATTTGAATAGAAAGAGGATGCCTAGGAGAAGGAAAAGAACCAAGAAACCCTTAAAAGCAGTCCAATTTCTGTTTGCCAGAAAAACCAGTATTTGGATGTGGGCAAAAGCTGATGGTTAGTTTTTGGACTATCAATGCAAATCACTTGTCAATTTGATCTCTCCAAATTACCCTCCTCACCTAATTGCTTAAAAATGCAGAAGTAAACTTTAAACATAAAAACAAAAGAAAACAATGAGGGTAATCACAAAAAACTATAGCATCAACATTTTTACCATGTGCAAATAGCAGTATAGTCCACATTAACTTTGCAAATGAGGCCCTGACCATGGCATTATAATGAATCCACAAAGGAACACTCTGGCTTCCTAGAGAGCAGCCTTCAGAAAGACAAGAGGACTTTTCACACAGAATTTCAAAACCTTCTAGGTTTTGCCTTAACTCTGCAGAAAGACTACGTACAGCATTACCCCTCTGATAATCATTCAATATGATTCCATTTCTATACAAATGTGAACTCACTTTGGCCAAAATTTTGTGAAAATAAAAGAAATCTAGCATTTGTCTCAGAATCTTCCATCTAAATATTTACCCTTCAAGCCCAGTGTTTAAGCCCCTGGGATCCTACTTATTTATAAAGCTGACATTTGCTTTTAAAAGGGATCTAACAGTAATGTTGCCAAGTGTAGTCACAGGGTTGGCCATTATTATGCATCAATCTCTGAGGTATCTGAAGTGTTCAATCACATCCAAAATGGGAGAAAAACCTTTTCTAACTTATTCCCTTGTAGTGTCTTTGCTGATTTAATGAGGCCAGTCTCTTCAGAACACACTTGTAGTCTGAGACATCCCCTACTAGTTTTTGTTTTGATTATGATTGACTACCATTGGGAAAGTCCTTGATGGTTTAAAGTTGAGTCTTAGGTACCTATTTACTTTCAGAAATAAATAGACTCGTTCTCTGCTACTTTTAAGAACTGGAATCATGATTATTATTTTTCCTTTTAAAAAATAAATAAATAATTGACGAGATTCAAAATGGAATCTCAAATTAAAATCAGCCCAAAGGTAATCATCATCATCATCATCATCATCATCATCACCACCACCACCACCACCACCACCACTACCAATCTGGGTAACTGAACATTGTTTCCTGGAATTAAATATTTCTCTCACTCATGTAACTGTTGTCTATCCCTAGAGGACAAGCGATTTACTTTTCCTGGACTATTGCCCAGAGATAGCTGGGTCAGACTACCTTAAAAAAATCCTCCTTTAACATTGTCTCTATTACGGTAAATTTCATTTAAATGATTATATATATATACCCATATAATTATGACACATAAATTGTGGAATTGAGTACCTATGTGCCCTGAATGGAAATGAGCATGTTAAGGTATAAAGCTTTAACCTCTAGTTCTTTTATGATTTTTATTCATGTACAGCTATCCATTTTACCTTGGCTACCAATAAATGTTAACATTTATCTGACCCATTTGCCTGTATTACAGGGTGTAAGGCTGGAACGAATTCAAACTTTTCTCTTCTCAGCTTCATAACTGATTGCTAACATAATTCAAAGTGATTCAATCTACTTCCATCTCAAGGCCTTCCTAAATTAAAACTCTCTGGCCTTTTGGTACCCTCAAATTCAGTTGCATACAGTGTATTCATCATTTCCTATAAAAGGAAGATCTAATTTGCTTTCAACATGTTTAAAAAATACTATATTATAATTTTTTTTTGGTATTACCAGGAAACTTTACAGATTATTTGCATAGAGAAAGCTGCATTTCATTTGACTGTTAGTTTGTGTTTTGTTTATTTTTGTTTTGCTAAATGCAGTCAAAAGCAAAGTTAGGAGTAATTATTTTGAATATTAGTCTTAAATTTTAAATTTAAATTTAAATTTTAAATTCAAAGGTAAATTCCCTTGAGTAGAATAGAAGTAGGGGCTCACTCCCTTCAATTGATGACCCTGCATTAGTTAGGGTACATTTTGTGGGAAGAAGAAAGGGGCCAAGATAGGCGCTGCTGCTTCTTTAAAAAACTTACAAATGTAAGAAATGAAGGCATCTCCTACAGCTGTTCTGTGAATGATGCTTCTCTTCTAAAAGCAGCTAGAGTTTAAATTAGAGTTTTAGCAAGAAGTTGTTTAACCCTTAACTGACACTGCTTCTTGCAAACCCAAATTTGCAAAACTATCTGGGAATGGTAAAGGTCAAAATCAAAGGACTGTGGTGAACAGCTGTGGGCTCCTTAGCTGAGAGATTAAGGAACAGTTTGACTTCAGAGATCCTATAAGGAAAATGCTCCAAGAGAGCAAGTTCAAGTAGAGAAGGGGAGACATCTCAGATTATAAATACTCCATGACTCAATGATTCATTGCCGCATGGAAAGGATTTCTCTTTACACAAGAGTACTGGGCTGGGGTCCACTTATTACAAAACACATGCTCATTGGAGCTTAAAAAAACAGCTTCTATTTCATTCCTTTCAAGAAAGCACAGCCTCTAAAAGAATTACTTGAGTTATCTGTATATTAATATTGCTCTGAAGCTGCTGAATATGTTTATGAGACTTTATAATGTCCAGACCTAAACTTAGTCAATAAGACATTAAAATGCTTTGTCATATTATAACAAGCATGGTTATTTGAAAACACCCCAATAATTATAGATGAAGGGCATCCATGTAGCTATAACTTGTGCTTTGAAAAAAATAAAAGCTGAATTTAGGATGGATTTCCGTTTCATAACCTTTTGTGAGCATTTTTGCTTTGCTTTAAAAGACAAGTTTATTTGGAAGATCTTTAAATAATAATATAAACATGTTGCCAATTTCTGTTTTCAAATATGTTGCAGTTGACATTTAAGAGGAAATATTTTTACTGTATCCTGTATTAGACATCATAAAAGTGTCAGGAAGTTCTTTGGCAGGTGTAACACACTCTGATTTAACTGTCTGGACTGATTTTTCTGTGTGCAGACCATCCAGTGGAATAAGTGAGACTTTGAACTCTGAAACTGAAAACAAAAACCACGAGCGTCTCATCCATGAAGGGTACGTGGAAAGTACCACCCTACAGATTCGACCAGCCACAAAGAGCCAGTACAGGGAGTTCTACATCGCCCAGGTCAAGAGTGGAGCTCCCCTAGCTGAGGACCAAGCAAGTGGTGCTGGTTTTTCTGGGAGCATAAAAGAAGAAACAGGCCTGGCTCCTCACACGTATGACTCTAAAAGTGGACGCTTACCAGAGGAGGTTATCTTAAGGGAGAAGGCAGAAGCGGGGCGGCCAGGCACTGTGGTTGAGCTACAACTGTCCCTTTCACAAGAGAGACACAAGCGCACGAGTGCCCCTGTAGTGGCTCTCCTGGGAACTGAAAAATCTGAGCCTCCTGACCAAGATCCTAATTTACAGCATGACGGGATCGTCCACATAAATTCTGTCCCCACTAATGAGAAAGGGGAGCCTTGTCTGAGGTCCAGCAAGATAATCCAGATCTCCAGTGGCCAAGAGTTGAGAGTGATCCAGGGAAGTGAAGCAGGAGACACCGGGCTGCCCCGAGTGGAAGTGATCTTCGACTGCTCTGATAGGCAGAAGACGGAAGGGAGCAGGCTTCAGGCAGGAAAGGGGTGTGTGGATTCTCCAGTGGAAGGAGGGCAGTCAGAAGCACCTCCTTCTCTGGTATCCTTTGCAGTCTCATCAGAAGGCACAGAGCAGGGAGAAGATCCACGCTCAGAAAGGGATCACAGCAGACCTCACAAGCACAGAGCACGCCACGCACGTAAGTCCTGCCCTGGGGGCCACTGCTGGGCTGTTGGAAGGGGCTTGGGAGATAGGGTATTTTGCTCCTGCTTTGCCTGCATGAATTTCTTTTTCTTTTTTTTGGTAAGATTTTCTTACGTCTCTCATTGGCTTTTTTTTTTTTAATTTATTAATGCACAAAATAACAAACATGAAATTGTGGAAAATACCAATTTCTGAACTGGAAGTAATAAGTTTGAACTTTGTAGTAGATTTAAATGTTTTTAATGCATTTTGTTTTATTCCCAAAGACACAGGAACTGTTAAAGAAAATAATACTGTTAATGTGCCTTTTTGATTTGTCTCAGAATATTGTGATATTTCATGTTAAAATAGCATCTGAGGGTATCTGAAGTCATGTGGATGCTGAGTTTAACTGTCAAAAACTGTTGAGTCTGCTGCTGAGAGGTGTCTTTAAAATACAGTCTCCACCACTGATATTAAAAGCAGATCCTCGTTTTGAAAAAAAATCATTGTGCAGCATGATGATGCTTGCAGAAGTGAGTTTGATGGACAAGGACATGTGGAATACTAAGCAGTTACATGATCCTCTCCGTTTTGTAAGTCTTCACTAGACCGCAAAGCGTTTCATCTACCTTCTAGACACAAAAGTCAATCCCCAGGGCCATGTGCAGGCATTTAAATGTCCCCCAACACAAAATATATTTTAAAGTCAAGGCTTTTTACAGTGTTTTGTTTTACCCAGGGGAGCGATTACAGATTGGAGAATGAAGATAAGAATGGCAGTTAGGTTTTATGATTTTTGCTATTTTCTTTCATGTGCTTTTTAGAAACAAATTTGGAATTTCATTTGAGGAAGTAAAAACTGACTGTCAAAGGCACTTGAATGTACGAATGATACACAAAAGTAATGATCTTGGTTATTCAAAGTATATTAAGTCTCCTAACTATTGTTATTCCTTTTAAAGCGTATTTTTAGCATAACCATTTGTAGTTGAATTGGCAAGTGATGTTAATCATTCCTTATACTTTAAGCATCTGTATGCATCTTCACATTTATAGCATATTAAACAAGTGCATTAAGGCAGCACTCACACATATTTTACATGTTGGCAGTGAAGTTAGCAACAACTGTGACTGTCAATTTAATAGTAAGTTGTATAACACTAGTCAAAAAAGGAATTACATTTAGGAATGACCACACTTTTTACTATATTCTCTAAATAAAATTTGATTACCAGTGAATATCTGTAATTTTGTTATAAAACTATTCTGATTCTATTTTATTTTTGAAAAAGTAACCATTAAGTCTGATTTTTTCCAGTGAAAAATAGAGCTGATTTCCAATCAAAAAAATATTCAAAAAGATTTTCTGAAATTTCCATTTAACTATTTTGAGGAACTCAAAAATTATTTGTGAACCATGCTCATTTATCATGGAACACATGATTATAATTAGCTGGTACTATAAATTAATTTGCCACCAATTTATTTTTTATAACAATAATAATAAAATTAAAAATTGAAATATAGCTTTTTGTTATTTTAAAACTGTCAAGTTCTCATTTTACATGACTTAATTTCCGCATCAGTTTTTACCCACAGTTATAAGGGTCACTAGTAATATAATTTAAAAATTTCCCCAAGATTTACACTTATTCTTGCTGCAACTAAAGTAGTATTATATTTCCAAGATGGTAATACATTTACAAACAAATTTATCTAGACAACTTTGTAGCTAAAATTTCTTAAATGTATTCACAATAATCTTGTATTCTGAATTATTATTAATTATTGATTCGGTACCTTCAATTATTATTCATTCAGTTTTTTGACTTTATATTAATTTAGTAGCTGTGAATGCAAAGACTTTGGGAGAATGGCAAAGTAAAAAAAAAAGAAACAGAAAACTTAAATATTTAAACTTATTACATTGAAACATTTAGGTAAACAATATTTTCTTGTTTCCCCCTCCCACTTTTTAAAAATGCTTGGAAATGTTTTATATCAACATTTTATTTTTTAAATATGGAAATTCAAGGTATGTCCTAACTTGTTTTCAGAAAATATTATGTCCTTAAATTCTTTCCTTTGTAATTTTAATTACATCCGACTAACTGACATTTATTTTCCAGTGTTTATTGTTAAAGTGTAAGGAGCCATACAGAAACAAATTATGAAACATATATTCTAACCAACATATATAAAAAGTATTTACAGGAAAAAATGAAATGGCATATTATATATATACAAATTATATCTGTATTATACCATCATGTATATCATTACAGAAGTATACATTTTGAAAGAAATAAGAAAGAGAAATGAGTTGGATTGTTTCAAAATTCAGTACCCAACTGTAAACATGTTTTTTCTGCATTCATTTTCCCCCGGGAGAGTTGATTTCTGGGTTGCCATGGAGTCTTCCTTGAACTCGCCAACTCAGTATAATTTTTGTATTTTCCCTAGGGCTCAGGAGGAGTGAAAGCCTATCAGAAAAGCAGGTGAAAGAAGCAAAATCTAAATGCAAAAGCATTGCGCTCCTTCTGACAGATGCCCCCAACCCCAACTCCAAGGGGGTGTTGATGTTTAAGAAGCGCCGTCGGAGGGCCAGGAAATACACCCTAGTCAGTTACGGGACTGGTGAACTTGATCGAGAGGCAGAGGAGGAGGAGGAAGAAGGCGACAAAGAGGATACATGTGAAGTAGCATTTCTGGGTGCAAGCGAATCCGAGGTGGAGGAAGAGTTGTTGTCTGACACTGACGACAACACACAAGTTGTGAACTTTGACTGGGATTCTGGACTAGTGGACATTGAAAAGAAACTGAGCAGAGGGGACAAGATGGAGATGTTGCCAGACACCACAGGCAAGGGGGCCCTCATGTTTGCTAAGAGGAGGGAGAGAATGGATCAGATCACAGCCCAAAAAGAGGAGGAGAGGGTGAGTGGAATGCCAAGCAGAGAACCAGATGCTGCCCAGATGGATGGCCTGAGAACCATGATATCTTACCAAAGGAAGGAAGAAGAATCGGTGAGAGTGCAGAGATCTGCGAGCAAAAGCTACATCGAGGTGAGCCATGGCCTTGGCCATGTGCCCCAACAGAATGGCTTCACTGGGTTGTCCGAGACAGCAGAGGCTCAGAGGATGATCCCTATGAATAGAACGGCCAAACCCTTCCCGGGGTCCGTGAACCAGCCAGCAACCCCATTCTCTCCAACGCGAAACATGACCAGTCCCATTGCTGACTTTCCTGCGCCTCCACCTTATTCTGCAGTCACACCCCCACCTGAAACCTTCTCCAGAGCAGTGTCAAGTCCGACAGCTGGCCCAGCACAGCTCCCTCCGTGGCCCCAGCCTGGCCCATGGTCCCAGCCAGCCTTTTACGATTCATCTGAACAAATAGCTTCCCGGGATGAAAGGATCGCGGTGCCAGCAAAAAGAACAGGAATATTGCAGGAGGCCAAAAGGAGAAGCACGACAAAACCCATGTTCACTTTTAAAGAGCCCAAAGTAAGCCCAAATCCTGAACTCTTGTCACTTCTTCAAAATTCGGAAGGCAAAAAGGGCACTGGGGCAGGAGGAGATTCCGGACCAGAAGAAGACTACCTCAGTTTAGGAGCAGAGGCTTGTAATTTCATGCAAAGCCCCACTGCAAAACAAAAGACCCCACCTCCTGTCGCTCCAAAGCCTTCTGTCAAGTCCTCATCCTCCCAACCAGTAACTCCAGTTTCTCCAGTCTGGTCGCCAGGAGTGGCTCCAGCCCAACCTCCTGCCTTCCCCACATCCAACCCATCACATGGCACCGTTGTTTCCTCCATCAAAATAGCGCAGCCTTCTTACCCTACTGCCCGGCCTGCTAGTGCTCTGAGCCTGGCTGGTCCCTTCAAAGGACCACAAGCATCGGTAGCCAGTCTGAACTACACTCCCAAACCATCAGCTCCCACACCAACGGTAAACACTGCTCATACTGGCGCAATGGGACCATCCAATGAGCTTCCAGGAATGAGTGGGAAAGGAGCCCAGCTCTTTGCTAAAAGGCAGTCGAGGATGAAAAAGTACGTGGTAGATTCAGACACCGTGCAAGCCCATGCTGCCCGTGCTCAGTCTCCCACTCCATCTCTCCCGGCCGGCTGGAAGTACTCCTCCAATGTCCGAGCACCTCCTCCTGTGGCCTACAATCCCATCCACTCCCCCTCGTACCCACTGGCTGCTGTCAAGTCCCAGCCATCAGCCCCACAGGCCTCCAAATCAAGCAAGAAAAAGGGCAAGAAACCCCTTAATGCTTTGGATGTCATGAAGCACCAACCTTATCAGTTAAATGCATCCTTGTTTACTTTCCAACCTCCAGATGCAAAGGATGGCCTCCCTGCAAAGTCATCAGTCAAGGTCAGTTCACTGCCAGCCATGAAGCAAGCTATTCCTCCTCGGCCAGTGAATGCTGGCTCGCCCACTAATGTGCAGGCCTCGTCTGTGTACTCAGTGCCAGCCTATAGCTCTCAGCCTTCCTTCTTTGCCGAGGCCACCTCACCAGTAAGCGCCTCCCCAGTGCCCGTGGCCATTCCCACCTCTCCAAAGCAAGAATCAGCCTCGACATCTTACTTTGTGGCACCAAGGCCGAAGTTCTCAGCAAAGAAAAGTGGTGTCACAGTTCAGGTGTGGAAACCATCTGTTGCGGAAGAGTAATCTTGTAGCTGAAGCTGAGTGTCCACTTTGCTTGAAACGAATTGTTTGCAGTGTTACTTGAGTCCCTGAGAATGCCTAGCAAGTCCTCAACTTAATTTAATTTCAGATGTCACCTCCCAATCTGGGTCCAAGGAGAATATTTTTAATGAGTCAAAAATCTAACTCAGATTGACTTAAAACATATTTATCTTCTTTGCACACTTAAAAAGTCTGGGAGCACCCCTAAATAGACATGGGCCATTATATTAAGTAAGCAGATCCTTAGGGTTTATGCTTTAGCCACAAAAAAACAGTGATCAGTGTTATCAACATTAGGACACAGTCTTTATGTAACATAACAGCTGTGTTCCTACAGTGAAAAGGTTCAAATGTAGTGAAAACATAGCATGTATTGACTGACATTTCCTTTTTAAGTAGTGCTTTATCTCTATTACTAGTATTAAAGGATAAGAAATTTATCGAGGACAGGGATCAGCTCTGGTCTGTCAGCCTCAGCCACCTGTTTGATGTTGCAGAGAAGGTACCTTGGGGACTGTTGGAATGTACATAGTTTAGTAAGGTAGGTAAGAAAGAGGGGATTAATAATTACAGAGTACTTATTATGTACCAGGCTCCTTGCCAGATGTTTTACATATATTAGCTCATTTCAGAAGACTTCTTTAAAGTAAACTGGATGGGTAAGAAGGATAATTATCCTTAGAGATTGATTCCCATCCTCTCTCCCCAGTTACCTAAGAAATTGAGTACATCTCCAATTGCCCATGAAGGCATAAGTTTGTTTTCCTCGCTGAGGCAAGTGGTAGAGTACAGTAAAATGGAGTAACATATAAAAAGCTGAGCAGGCTGCAGCTAAAGGTACATATGGCTATTGTTTTCCTTTGGGAAATCCCATGATTGGGGCATGAAGGGTTACTGATTCCAGGGGCTGATTGTGAAGCACAAGTAATCCCATGTGTGTGGAGGCCGTAGGGTGAGAACTCACAATTATTAGCATCATTTCTGAGTGACGTCACAGATTTTTTTTTCTTGTGTTTGTTTTGCTTTCTGACGACTGCTTCTCCCACTGTTCCTTGCAATTCTATTCCTGCACCTTCACTTTATTATTTATATTTGATGGACCAGGAGGATTCAGACAAGGTTACCTTTAAATTTGGATTGGTCATATGCCATGCCATCATCCAGCTGGCTCTGAAGTTAATAATGTTACTGACAGTAAACCTGAAGAACTTTCTCATATCTATTTTAAGTCCAAGTCCGACCAACCATGGAAAATATTCAACATGAATTAATGTAGAGAACCACAAAGCAATTTTTTTTTTTTTTGCGGTACGCAGGCCTCTCACTGTTGTGGCCTCTCCCGTTGCGGAGCACAGGCTCTGGATGCGCAGGCTCAGCGGCCATGGCTCACGGGCCCAGCCGCTCCGCGGCATGTGGGATCATCCCGGACCGGGGCACGAACCCGTGTCCCCTGCATCAGCAGGCGGACTCTCAGCCACTGCGCCACCAGGGAAGCCCCACAAAGCATTTTTGACAGCTCCAAGGAAAACCATCTACTCGATACAAGAGACATGTCTAGAGACCTCTCATAAAAGCTTGCCTGGTGTGAGGGTACATGGTACCATTTTAATCCTCTGAAAATATCTGTATTCCTGTTCTTTTTCTGCTGTCACTGTCAATCTGCTATATTTTCACTACCCTATTAAAATATTACTTTCTTCTTTAATCTGTTCAATGTATTAAAAAAAAAATACTTCCCTGTATGAGCTGTTCTGACCTAAGTCATTTCTCTGATATTTCTCTTATATTGCTTCCCAAACATCTGAATTTCTTTTCTGTGAACATTTCCATTTCTCTGTACATTGTAAAACTGCAAGTTGTAGGTATTTGTATGACATAACACAGAGGAGAATTAAGTCAGCTACAGAACAATGGGGCTTATTCTTCTGCTTTTTCTCTGGAAAATCTTCCATTGCTTTTGGTGGCAATTTATGTAGAGGTTAGAACCACAGGATGTAGCTTGGCCTCTTATTTGCCTTTTTGGGAAATCAATTAGGAAGATTCATACAGGATAAAGGAAAAAGCAATCTATCCATTATATAAGGCTATTGTTTGTATTACTTGTTCTTTGCAAAGGAAGTCTGTTGAATGCTGTGCGTTTTGCATTCTTTTCTAATAGAACAACCAAAAAAGGCATCTTAAGGTGAGGCAGGAAAGGAGATCGTTTTTGTAACTTTGCATTCTTAACATAGCATTTAAAGAACGGCATGAATTAGAGGGAAGAAAATGGAACACAAAGTAGTCAATTTGAGATCACTGGTTCAACAGTAGCCTAGAATGGTAATGACCCACAAGTATTTACAGTTGTCCAGTGGTTTGTGGTATATAGGAATGAGAAGTGTTTGGGGTCCATTTCCTGTTGGACAGGTGGCCATCTTATCAGAGCCACTGTTTGGAGCTGATGACTAAAGACACAACTAACATGACTGAGACGTCATGGGGTTCCCAAAAAGCTTCTAAGAAGCATGTCAGGCATGCACTAAAAGCATCCACAGCTTCGACTGGGAGCTGGTAGCACAGATCTCATCTGGAACCATACAGTCCCAAATTGTGGAAAAGGCATGGGAATCCTCCAAAATTGTATCCACAGCAGAGTCTAACCTCACCCTGAGAGATGGGGGCTGGGAGGGAGAAGGACTGAGCTAGCTCCCTGGAGAAGGAGGGATTTATTTGCCTCTTCTCCCCAGCCGGGGAGCCCCGTGGGAGCTTGCAAGCAGAATAAGCTGGGTGTACCACCTTTCAGGTTGGAGTTCTGGAAATGATGTCAGTGCAGCAGGTGGGAGACTTAGGACTCATGACCTCAGCTTCCCTCCCACTGGGCACCCTTTGAATTTGGGGTGTTGGCTTTGTTGTGGTGGCAGATATTCGGATTGGTTGCTTGGCTAGTTTGAGGGTATGGGGAGGCAGTTTTTGTTTAGTTTAGGACCTTGCCTTTATCTTTGTCCTTTGTTAGCTTAATTTCTAGGTACAGCACCCCACCCATGAAGTCCAGTTGTTATCGTCAACACAATAGCAATGATCATTTACTGAGTGCTTGCGTTATGATAGGTGCCTTATATACATTATCCTAAGGAATCCACTGCATGGTTAACAGGCATTGGAATATAAAATAAAATGTAATCACAGTCACTCACTTACTGCAGGACCTTATGCAAATTTCTTTCTACCAGTGTCCCCTTAGTGATGTCTCAAACCTCTCTTCCTGGAATGTTGTGCCATAGTGAATGTGAACAACACTAGATATACTAGGAAGAAAGGTGCTATGTAAATGTAAGTATACATATTCCTCTCAGTCTTATAGGAGGGCAGATTGAATCACAGAACTGGTAAGATTGAGAATCTGAGCACTGCCGCTTTGATCTTAGAACAGTTACAGTCTTATTTCTAACATTTCAATAATAAACACATTCTGCTTTGAGAGAGGAAAATCACACAGTTTCTGCATTTTGACTATTCATTGATAGTATAAAGCATACATTTTTAGGAATATGTTTTATAAGACACATTGGGGCTGTCATTCTGGAACATGTAAAATTTTGTACTTCAAAATATATCTAGCACGATTGTTAATGATTACATGTACCTCATTTAATCTTCACAAGAAGCAACTCATTTTAACCACAGGAAAACTGACTGAGTTACAGTAGTTCTTGAGAGTAAGCCAGGATTCTTTAACTCTTCTAGATAGTGCTGACCCCTTTCAAAAAGTGGGTTTCATAGGGCAACTGAGTATTATCACACAGTTGAATTCTAGCCTGGCCACAAGAGTCACATCTGAGATGTCAAGAACAAATAATCTGCATTTAAAGGGAGTGGACTAAGTGATGTGGGGCCATTGTTTTGTTTACAGTTACTAGCTTAAAAAATTTTGAAGGCTCTTTGCTGCTGACAGGCATATCAAACATTCAGAATGCAGCACTTTCACAGACGTTTCTTGAGAGCACAAGACACATGGCTGTTAGTGTCTGAGTTTGGATTTAATCTTTCAAACAGAAGTCCCTTGCTGTGTATCATTTCATCCAGTTGCAAATTTGAGAACCTGCAAGCACCCAAATTCAGAGAGTGAATTCCTGAAATCCATTGCTATTTTATGAGTCATCACTGGCCTGGCAGGAAGGGTATTTGAAGTCATGATCATCAAAAAGAAGTGATTGTTTTCTGAAAAGCTAAACGCTTAAAATGCTTCCAGAGGGAAGCAGTGGGCTGTGTTCTCATTCCCTCCTAAAATCACAGTTGTTGAGTTTGTTTTAAAAATTGTTAAAAGTTCATGAGAAAAATATGTAAATTCTAAGAGCCAACATTATATTCCCAGAAGCACTGACCCTTGCTGGTCTCATATCCCCGTATCACTGGACTCTGGGGGACCCAAAGACTCGTGTAACACTTCAGTGCCGCTGAGTTTGTCAACAAGTATTCTGGGAAAAAGCAGAAATGAATTCTTCTCTAGACTTCCCACCAGGATTGGCCAAAGGCCATAAAGCAAGCTAGTAAATTCCCACAGGACCCAAACACCAGGCAAAATTGCTAAAAGAGGCCAGTCTGAGTTTAAAAAAAGGAAAAAAATTACAGGCCATCCTGTGGAGCATCAGACCAATAAAAACCAGGAGCCCCCAAATCAGACTATTCTTTCCTTGATGTTATCAGGTACAGCCAATTTCTTAAATTAAAAAAAAAAAATTTAATGTTTCTATGGTATGTATATTTGTACACTAAATTACCATTTGGCACTTGGAAATCATAGACCTCACTACTCAGAAGCAATTGAGTGAAGAGAAATTTAATTTTAAAATATCAAATCCTGTCAGATTCCTGATTTTATCAGAACTATGCCAGCTAATAAAGTATTTCTCAAGTACAAAAAAAAGTTAGACTTCTACAGGGTCCTATAGTTTAAATAATTGTTTGTTATTGATACACAGAATTTCTTAAATTTTCATTTTTTGGTTCTAAATGTAAAGTTCCTCACGTGTATCTCTGTTTACACCTCATTCTTGACATGTTTTTCTAAATTATGTGTGTGTTATGACTGGTAAGATATACATTCAGGGTCCTAATAAAAATAATTACAAGGACCTACTTTCCAGCCTACCCTTCTTCCTCTACCTGATAATAATAATAGTATTTAAAATAATAACATTCCAATATACCATGGAGGAATCCTGCTTTCACAGCCCCTACTTCTTGAGCTCCTTGATAATTATTAATGGTTGTTCATGGAAAACAAACAAACAAACATAGACTTGCAATTAGCTCTAAGTTGAAAAGAAATGCACATTTTAGGTATAAACTGAGAAATTTTTTCTTCTTGCAAGTAAATATCAAAAAGCAAAAGTGTTTTTTTTTTGTTCTTCAGGAGACATTTTAGAAGTCAGGGAGGCTCTTTGGTATCTTTATTTAGTGGAATGATCTGTTTTCAAGAACACCCAAAGGCCCTGAGTCAAGATTACGGTCTCAGTTAGGATGACATGGGTGGGGATGGAAGCTGTGGCAGCCATTTAAACAAGCTCATGAGGTCTAAGAAAAAGACAGAAGGTAGGGTGGGGGGGTTGATGTATTAAGTTTCTACTAAAAGCCAGGAACAATGTTAATACTTTACATAAATTATAACAATAACTAACACTAACTGAGCACAAACTCTGGGCCCTGAATTGTGCCAAGTATCTTCATAGATTCTTTTTTTTTTTTTAAATGGATATATAATTGACATATAACATCACATTAGTTTCAGGTGTACAATAATGATTTGATACTAGTATATACTGCAAATTGATCATCACAATAGATCTAATTAACATCACACATAGTTACAAATTTCTTTTTCTTGTGATAAGAACTTTTAAGATCTACTCTCTTAGCAACTTTCAAATATACAATACAGTATTGTTAACTATAGTCACCATGCTGTACATTACATCCCCAGAACTTATTTCTGATAACCTCAAGTTTGTACCTTTAACCACCTTCACCCATTTTGCCCACCCACACCTCCACCCCTCTGGCAACCACCATAGATTATCTTTTTTAATCAGTAGTCCTTATGAGATAGGTACCATCATAATCCTCAGTGTATAGATTATAGATGGGATTCTGAGGCACAAAGAGGCTGAATATCTTGCCCAAGATCACATAGCGTTAAGTAGTGGACCCTGGATTTGGTCTGGACCTACACCCTTAACCAATTACACTGTGATCTCATTTACTCCTCAGAATTACCCTGAACATGAAGGTATTATTATTATTTCCATTTCGTAGACAAGGTATCTGAAGCCCAGAGAGGCTAACCAACTTGTCCAGCAATCACTAAGCTTATAAAGTAGTGGGCTGGGGTTGGACTTACATACTTATCTGACATCCAAGTCCAGGCTCTCCCTTCAGTACCACAAGATTTCCATAGTCTCATTAGACCCCAGAATCCCACTCCCTGAGACCTGTTAATTATGTGTTCAGCAAACCATCCACCAAGAGCCTACTCTACATATGCTTAATGGATGGCTTTGACCACTTGAGAGACATTAGAAAGGACCCTACTATCATAAGATTGCTCATAAAATCAGATGCTATGATAATATGTTGGAAGTGAAAACCAGTCTCTGAAAAATAAGCATCTGTTTTATAAGTAGAAATGATGGATTTGACAGTGATTTTGTATGAGTTCCCAAAATTCTTTCACTTATATCAGGGTGAAAAGGTGATATTCATGGGCTGGGAGCGGTGAGGAATGTCATTAAAAAAAAATAAAGCAAAATCAAAGGCTCTACATAAAAGGAAGTACTCCCCTTGGCTTCATGCCTTTCCCACTAAAAGTAATTCAGGGAACTTGCTTATCATAGTGAATCAGCACCCAGCTTGGTTTGCTACTAAACCAATAATAACTTGAGACATTTCAACAGGAATAAGTCTACACAGAATAATGCTGAGAGAATCACAGTTTTCAGTGTTTCAAAATATATCAAAAAAGCAGTCGTCACTGGAATCTTAGAGTTCCATGAAGTGTCTCCTGGCTGAGCTAGCATTCATCCTGGATATGGATGAGGCAGCAAACCCTTCCTGCTGCAATGTTCTCAATGGAAGGTTTCTCAACAGGTATTTCTGTTGAAAAGTTCCCAGAGAGGACATTTTTATACCTTATGTTTTTTCCAGTAGTTTTTTGTTTTGTTCTGTTTGCTTTAAACTATGTCTCATTGTCATTTTGGAAACATCTCCTAAAGAACTACTGTAATGGATTCTAAATGTGGGTATGAACATTCTCGTCACTAACTTCAAGGAGAGAAGATGTGAACTTCTGAGTTAATTGTAAAAAACCCTCATTATATTTGCAGATCTTTACTGCCTTAATTTAAAACCATAGATCCACTAATACAGTGATAATTACGAGGACTTACTATATGCTAGGTGCCATTCTAAAGACAACAAATTTTAACTTTTTTAGTCGTCACAAAATGACTAGTGTATGAAGAAGGTACTATTATTATTCTACTTTACAGATGAGAAAATACAGTAAAGAAAAGTTAAGAAACTTGTCTAAAGTGATGAGGCTAAGACTCAAGACCCAACAGTCAGACTCCAGAGCTATTCTCTAATCACAAGGCTACATTACCTCACTTGATCACAAGACAAAGGTCACATATGAAAGGAATTGCCCATCAGAGGTGATGAGCTATACTTGTCTCAGGAATAACTCAAAAGTTACTTTATACCTTCCAAATCAAAGAAAGAAATGTTGAAAAAACTTCTTAGAGTTTGGTAGACCCAAATGATAGACACTTGTGAACAGGTACAAGGGGAGGGAGAAAGGTGTCGTTTTTATTTCTACCAGCCTATTTGCTTATAACTCAAATGGTAGGGGGAAGTCTAACATTTTGCTAGTTCCATTGAGTGAATACCCATGATGTGTTTGACTAAATTCCTCAAACACCCACTTCAAGCCATCATATATTACTACAGCTGTGCTAATTTACACCAGGTAAATTAAGGAAAAAAAGAATAGTGATGAGAAATTCCTCAAATTTTAGTAACAATAATGCAGAAAAATGTTCCTGCAAATATTTAAATTAAAAAATAAATAAATTAAAGCAATGATTTGATTTAGGGGAAGCATAAGGTAACCATTTTTTAAATGAAATTCACCTATGATTACGTGAGATAATGCACATAAACACCAAGTATACAGAGACAATATTTTGTAGTGGGTAAGCGTGTGGACTTGGGCCAAAATGCCTGTAGCTGAATCCCAGGCTGCCTCTTGCTTGTTGGGAGACATTAGGCAAACGATTCAGCCTCTCTGTGTCTCAGTACCCTCTGCTATGTAATGGAGAAAATAATAGGTGTACCTCACGATTGGTGAAGATTAAACAAACCAATATGTGCAGTGGGTATAAAACAGTGCCTGGTGCATAGAAAGCATTCAACATATGTTAGCTTTTAATATTCTTATAAAGGGCACTCAATAAACAATAGCTACTATTTCATAAACTACCAAGGAGGGAAACACACACAATGATTTAAAAAGTTCTTTTGTTTTCTCTGTTAATCTGAATCCCAGTTTAAGGGCTCTAAGAGAACTAAAATAGAAAAAGCGGCAGCAGTGTCTGTATAAATCTCATATTGACATGAAGAATAATATATCCCCAGGAGTCTTTTACTGAGACAGCTTTGTTTCTTCTCTACTGTTTTCCTTTTACTGAAGTTTTATTTTTCTATATTTCTCTGTATTCAGCCTATTGGTCAATTTTTTTCTCTTTTGTCTTCATCTATTGTACTAGCATTGTTGTAGTGGTATACAAAGATGAGACCAGGATTCAAAAAGACTGGTACAGTATTTTTTAAAAAAGAAACTTAATATCAGCTTTGAGACTCACTATAAAGGGACTGTGATAAATTCAAAGTACCAATATTAAAGAAAATAAGTGTGGTGTATTTAGCAATATAGAGAGAATTCTTAGGGAAAATGCTTGTAAATGAAATATATTCTCAAAATAGAATAGCTGGTATCCTGAGCAAGGTTCTAGTAGGACAGTTGAAGCTTAACTAGGCCTATCACACAGAAAGTGGAACAGTTGGCAACCCAATCCCCGAAGCTACCCCAATTCAGGCCTGCAACAGTTGGGGCTCTGAGAGAACCTGGCTGGCCTCTGACGATGCAGCAGGCAGCTGTTCTTATCCCTCCTCCTCAACACTGTCCCAGGATGAAGGGTCAGCAACCTGGTCTTTTTAGAGTAATTGATCCCCTTGCCTGAGAAGCGTGATCAGTTTCCAAAACCAGAAAGAGTGAAACCTCGGTCTGAACAGAGCAAACTCCCAGCTCACAGCGCAAGTGATGAAAAACAATTCTCAGAAGCTGAATGACTGATGTAGGGAGGAACTTAAAATTCCAGCTGCCTTTCAAACACAGGGAATTTTTGTGGGTTTTCTGGTACTTCTAGAATTCTTCTGAGTCAGAAGCAGAAGTTAGGACGATCTTGAAGAGAGAAAAATCACAACAAGATGAGATTCTGAAAACTTCGTCTCAATCTAAAATTGCTTTAGTTTCAAATACAGTTAAATTGACTTAGTTAAGTTTTCCTTTTGTGGCGTTTAATTACACTTTTTCTTAAAAAGTAAAAAACAACTAGGTTTCTTTCTTACATGGCATTAGTTCTTTTTTCTGCTAGCATATCTCAGTTTGATAAAGAAGTATTCACAAAACCATCCTCTAGAGCTAAAAATCACTAAGGAATTGGCTGGACTGATATAAATAAAATGATAACTTAAAGTATCATACCAACCCTTTCACAGTTGGAAGTTTCTGTCTTGTTTTAATCACACTCAGAATTTATTGATGGTCTGGCCCACTGGACTACTTGTTAATGCTTATCAGATGGTGCCACTTATAATCCTTCATATAAACTCAATATGGGCTAAATAGATTTTGAATTCTACATTATGAAATGTCCAGCAAAATGTCACAATTCATTTCAGGTGGTATTATTGAAATTAAGAGCAAAACAAAATATATCTCTTAGAACTTTTAATTTTAGTTTTTCACTTCAGTTCACCAACTATTTCCTTTATATCCAGTGTTTTAGTGTGAGCAAACTATTGCCTTCACAGTATTATTATTATTTTTTTGACTTCACAGTATTCTAATATGCAGTTTTCCAACTTTTGTTCCCAGGGAAAAATTAAGATTCCCCTCGCCCCAGGGAAATTATGATTTTAGTAGCCCCTGGATGGGGCCCAGGATTTGTTTTTGTAACATATACCCCAGGTGATTCTGATGGTAATGGGCTGTGAACCTCACTTTGAAAACCAGTTTTCTGACACACAAAACACTGAAATCAACTTTATTCTTTAAAACCCATCAATAGTTTTCTAGTTCATTCAGTCCGGGACAGCCAGACTTGTAAACGGCACCTGAGTTCAAATGCTCTTGATGCCTTGTCTGAAGGGAACAGGCCCTGAAGTGCTGATCTTGACAGCTTTATTCTAAGAGCCCAGGAGGTGGCAGCAAACTCTCCTCCCGCTCAGAGAGTGCTTCACAGGCAACCATTCTAAAGTGTGTTGCAAATAATTTGCTTTGAACAGTCTTTTAAATTTGTTTTTTAAATAGAAGAATAAAGAGGGCCTTGAGATGTGATTTTATCTAACCCCCTGCTTCTAATCAAGTCTGAGAATAAATATTTCTAGGAATAGAATGATACAATTTTATCATCTAGAGAAGCGACTGTACAAAGTTCCCTGGCTGATTTTTCTTATCTCTGGGCAAAGGGATTGTATGACTTCCCTTGGCCGTAGGGCAGTAGAGTCTCTTATCTCCAATCAAAAATGTTCTTACTAATAACTGAAATCTCTCTGGCAGTAATCAAAACATTCTTATTTTGGGATCTAGACTAAAGGAGAATTTTGAAGCACTTTGAATGCTAATTAGCTTTTTAAAATGGAAACAAGTATGATTGTAAAATCTCCAAAACTAAAAAGAAGTTTGTGCACTTTATGGATCACAGGGAAAGATCCCAATATTTTTGTTTAACCTTAACATTAAGACAATCAGATTGTGTGCTGGATTGACAAAATGCAGTCAGTCAAGAGGCTGCTTAAACATTAGAAGAGTGAACAGAACAAAGGGACAGGTAGGCCCAATGAGTAGCAGCTTTGATCCTAACAGGAGTATTGTTTTCAGGCCTTTGACGCACTAAAGTTTATTTCTAAAACAAAAAGGATGGTGATGTGTCTGGAAGTTCTGTAACATGAGATATATGCTTGTACATTTACCAGTGGGAGGAGAAAAGACTAAAAAGGAGGTAGGAGAGCTGGATATTTGAGGAATTTTGGTATGGATGAGAGAGTAAAGGTCTCCATTGTGAAAAAGAAAAACAGGACTAGTGAATGGAAGTTACAAAACAGTAAATTTCAGTTTAACTTAAGAAAACTTCAAAAACTTGTGGGGAAGGAATGGAGAAGGAACTAACTAACATATGTGTTAGACATATAAAATGTGTTAAGGGTCTTAATCCATGTATTTAATTTTCACAATGACCTTATTTGGTGGAAATTATCTTCATTTTTTTTTAATTGATAAGGAAATTGAAGCTCAGAGAGCTTAAGAAAATTGCCCAAAGTCACCCAGCCAGCAAGGTGGCAGACTCACCAGCTGAATCCAAGTCTATCTGTTTTCATAGCCTGTGCTTTTTCCATTGCAATGCCTATCAGGGGTGTTATAAAAGGAACTCCTATACCTCATGGAAGCTTGATTGCAGGATCTCTAAAATGCCTTCCATCTCTAAGATTTTATAATTCTCTATATAAATAGCTCCTTAAAAACATTTGGGTTTTAAGTGTTGTGAGTATTTTGATGCAGTTCAATGCTTTTTAAAAACCAAGGTCAGTTTAAAACACGACAAGACAAAATTTGTTTGTTCCTTACCACTTTAATTCCAGAATATTTGAAGAAAAAATCTTAAAGACATCATTTTTCTAATGAGACAAAAAGCAGAGCTTAGGAGGTTAGAGAATAATCTTTCTTTCCTTGAAGCCCTGACCAGAAGATTTGCTTTGGTTCCAGTGTCTGTAAAGTGTGACTATAATTCCTCCTGTCTATTCTCGACACACGCAGATACTTCCTGAGAATGGAGAGCATTCTGAAACTCAGAGACACCTCTAGTCCTAGGGCAGCCATTAGGCACACTGGAGTAAAGTAAGAAAAGGGCTTGCAATTCTGTAAAGCAGAACTTCTGCTATTCTTTGCTTATCATTTCACCTGAATCACTAGATCTCCATCCTTTGCTCTTAAAATGCATTTTAAGAGCAAATGCATTTTCCATTTTATGAAATTACGTCAAACATATTATGCATTCATACAAAAAGCACTTTTTTACAAAGAACCATTTAGTATTTACCTTCTTTGCTTTCACTATTCAACCTCTGTTTTGTTGTCTTTTTTTTTTTTTTTTCCAAACTTCTGTGATATTCTACCTACCCCTGTCAACCACGGGCAAAGTGAATATCCTGTTTTGTGAATGGTGCATAGATGTTTAATTATCAGTGTATCATGGGGATGCATTGCATTGTCAGACTTCATTTTGTCTCATCTAGACTTCATTTTTTTTGCAAAAAATGTACTGGTCTAGACAACTAGTTGTAACATCAGAGTTGGATTTCATCTGGGACTATCTGACCCACAGTGAGAAATTGTAAGAATTGCTCCCCCTACCCACACCTCCTTCAGGCTCTTTAAATGAAGGAATTGGGAGATAAATTTCCTCCCAGCTAAAACACACAAAAGCTCTAGCCTAGGTCACTAGCATATGTGATTCCAGGTGGTCAATCATCGCTGACCTATTAATTATATTTTAAAAGGGACTTATCCCCATTAGATTTACCAATATTGAGAGACGCAAGAATAAGGACAAGAATGGAATGGGAAAACAACCATCAACTGGAAAATCTGAATATCACTATCAGAAAGTGTCTCATAATATTTGCAAAACAGATCAAAACAGATTTGATAGGAACTTTTTGACTGGTATAAGTAAGGAATCTTTTTACAAACAGATAAGCTCTGGACATTTTTTTTCCATCCCTTCCCCAGCATTTTTCTTTTCTTTAATGGATAGTTGCTTAAGAACTTCAAACATACATCTTACTGAAGGATCTCTTCTCTTCTCTCAATCTCAAATGTATATTTATGATGGCCTAAACATGTTAATACCTCCAGAAGAATTTACCTTTTATATTAGGCTAAGACTATACAACCAAAGTGGCTTAGAGGGTTGATGAAGTGTTAGTTAGTTCATAAGGCTTTTGTTAATTCGTCTATGCATTTGTATGAATCAATACTGAATGTGAAACAATTGTTTAGCAAGTGGATAGTCAATAGCTACCTAACATCATATCAAAATGAAGGCGAACTTGGTAATGAGGAGTGGTCAGGGAAATAATAAGGAATGAGATCTT
The DNA here is from genome assembly GCF_963455315.2 of Globicephala melas. Classification (NCBI taxonomy): domain Eukaryota; kingdom Metazoa; phylum Chordata; class Mammalia; order Artiodactyla; family Delphinidae; genus Globicephala; species Globicephala melas. The sequence goes on along the minus strand of NC_083318.1, from coordinate 22,019,191 downwards.
TTGAATAAATGAGTGGCCCACATAGAAAAATTTGCTGTAGTATTAATATGCAATATTATGTCTAGATAATTACATACTGCCATTTTATAAGTGCATTAAGAAAGCTATGCCAATAGGAAAAGCTGTAATAACTAATGTCAAGGGCAAAATTAAATATTTGCTCTCTAGGGGTTCCCTGGTGGCGCATAATTGAGAGTCCGCCTGCCGATGCAGGGGACACGGGTTCGTGCCCTGGTCTGGGAAGATCCCACATGCAGCAGAGCGGCTAGGCCCGTGAGCCATGGCCACTGAGCCTGCACGTCCGGAGCCTGTGCTCCGCAATGGGAGAGGCCACAACAGTGAGAGGCCCACGTACAGCAAAAAAAAAAAAAAAAAATTTGCTTTCTAATTTTGAAAGTTTGATAAGTAGACAAGCATCCTAATACCTTAGGAGACATCCCCTTGAACCATTAATGGAACTACATTTATACCTGGGATTAGTATCTTCAAGTAAAGTAAATGCTTCCTAATTTTGAAGAAATGTACCTGGGGCACTTCTGATAAAAGATGTTTCCATATTTCCCATTTGCATTTGAAAAGCACACCATCAGGACTATCACTGTACACTCTGCTTTAATCTATTTTACCCCTTAGTGGTCTTTTTTTTTTAGTTGTTTATTTTTGGATAGTTTTCGGTCTTCGTTGCTGTGCATGGGCTTTCTCTAGTTGCGGCTAGTGGGGGCCACTCTGTTGCGGTGCGCGGGCTTCTCATTGCGGTGGCTTCTCCTGTTGCAGAGCACGTGCTCTAGGGCACGTGGGCTTCAGTAGTTGTGATGCGCAGACTCAGTAGTTGTGGCTCGTGGGCTCTAGAGGGCAGGATCAGTAGTTGTGGCGCACGGGCTTAATTGCTCCATGGAATGTGGGATCTTCCTGGACTAGGGCTTGAACCCTTGTCCCCTGAATTGGCAGGCGGATTCTTAACCACTGCGTCACCAGGGAAGCCCCCCTTAGTGGTCTTTTATCTCTTCATTTGAAAAACCACCATTCACTTGAAATTCCCACTTACTTTATGGCGTTCTTGTGTCTCTAAAATGAACTGACATATATGAAATTATTGTGTAAATTCCCTCAAACTAGAAAGTTATCATTAAATAAAATGTACCATTTGTTCCAGAGAGATATGGTAAGGCAATTAAGCAAAATTTTTATCTATTCTGCACTTAAGGAAACAAGTTGGTGATTTCCCAGATGAAGAGTTATATTTTTATTATTCCTAATTTTAAACATCACTCTGGAGCCATGTTTTTGACAAAGGAAACATAAATATGATTTGGCACTAAATCTTAAACTTCTGTACCACTTTTTTTTTTTTTTTTTAGATTCCTATATATGCATTAGCGTATGGTATTTGTTTTTCTCTCTGGCAGGAATAAAGATGTAGACATAGAGAATGGACTCAAGGACATGGGGTGGGAGGGGGAAGCTGGGGCGAGTTGAGAGTAGCATCAACATATATACACTACCACATGTAAAATAGATAGCTAGTGGGAAGCAGCAGTATAGCACAGGGAGATCAGCTCGGTGCTCTGCAATGACCTAGAGGGGTGGGATAGGGAGGATGGGAGGGAGGCTAAAGAGGGAGGGGATATGGGGACATATGTATGCATATGGCTGATTCACTTTATTGTACAACAGAAACTAACACAGTATAAATATTGAAAAAAAATCTTAAACTTTCCAAGAACAGTAGGTTAAACATTTTCCCCAAGGCCCAGGATATGAATCAAAGGATCTATTTAATAAGCTTAAAAACGTAATGGATAGAAGAACAGTTACAAAGATCAAGTACGTTGTTTTCTTCATGCTGTATCCTCTGCATCCTTATGAAATAATGTCACGTGTTGTGTAGTTGTTGATGTGTCTGTCGCTACCATTAACCAGCTTGGATTTCCCGTTTTTTAAAAATGTTATAAGGAATTGTAACAGTAGGATTGCCTAAAAAGCTGCCTGTAGGAAATTTGGAGAATGTTATCATGCAGAGGGCCCGAGCAAGGTTGTTCTATAGCACCCACACATGTCTTAAGAATTGTTCTTAATACCTTAACTGATAAAATTTTCCTCTGAGAAAGCCATTCTAGTTGGGAAATGAGTTTGCTTAAGGGATATTAGCTCCACTTCAAATAGCAGGCACATAAGCTATAAAAAATATCTCTTATCCCTACTTTCCTTCTAGGGACAAATGCACATTCATGGTAACTTTTCTTTTTGTGAATGAGGGAGGGAGGAGATGGTTGCCTGGATTTGTTTCAGGAAAGAAGGTGTTTAGAATATTATGGACAGCTAAAGCTATATTCACATAGTTAAACCATTTTAAATGTTTTTTTAAAATTAATTTATTTTATTTTTGGCTGCGTTGGGTCCCCGCTGCTGCGCACGGGCCCCCTCCAGCTGCAGCGAGTGGGGGCCGCTCCCCGCTGCGGTGCACGGGCCTCTCACTGCGGTGGCCCCTCCTGCTGCAGAGCACTGGCTCCAGGTGCGCGGGCCCCAGCAGCTGTGGCCTGCGGGCTCAGTTGCTCCGCGGCATGTGGGATCCTCCCGGACCAGGTCTCGAACCCGTGTCCCCCGCACTGGCATGCGGCTCCCAACCACTGCGCCACTAGGGAAACCCTTAAATGGGTTTTATAATTTATCATAAATATAATTCTAATTAGGGATATAGTATAAGTATTAATTTTATACTAATACACATGACTCTCTTTTATGAAGTGCTCTCTATATGCCAGGCACTGATAATTTTTCTCTACAAAACCTTCTACAAGGTAAAAATTCACTTATTTCATACAGGATCAGCATCCTTTATTTATTGTGAAATTCTCTATAGAAACTGATGAGAGCTGAACTTTTGCTATTATTCATTCTTTTCAATAGTGCGAAATCTATATAACTTTTACTGTTTAAATCTTCTGAGGAGAGAAAACTTCTTTTCAGAAAATATTTTGAAATGTGTTTAAAAGATTTTATTTTTATGTTCAAACTGAATTAGACTTTTATAAAAATGCACTTAAGTAAGGCTTTTCCCCAAGAATTATAAAAAATTAAAATGGCAATTCCAGCTACTTAAATATAATACAGTCTATATTAATAGGAGTATTTTCACAGATTATAATTTTGAGAGTGACATACTTCTTTTCTGAGGATAGAGGAAAATGAGAGGGTAAAAATTGCTGCTGTAGTAATTTTTTTCCACTAACATATATAATGCCTTAAAACACATTACTCAGATAAAATTTTATTATCTATGGCCTTAATTCCTCAATTTCCCTTTACAAAAATGAGCTGTGTAACTTCAGGTAAATCACCTAATTTCTATGCCTCAGTTTCCTTATTTGCAGAAATTGGGGATTATATATTTTCAGAAATTGGGGATTGTTGGGGGGATTAAATGAGTTAATAGATAAAATGCTTAAAACTGTGACTAGTACATAGTAAAAATTCTGTACACTTTAGTTATTGTTATCATTGCTTCTAAGATGAAAGGGACCACAGAAGTATAAGTGTAGATTCCTGCCTAACATCAGTCTTCATGACCTTAAATTAATGTGGTTATTTTTATTCTTCTATAACAGAAGGTTAAAAAAGATCCAGAAGTCTATACTTTGGCCCACCCAGAGCTAGCAGAGAGATGAGGTCAGTGGCGATGTTTCTGGCCAGCCCTGCTGCCGGCGTTCTGGTGGGAGGGAGTCAGTGGCTGGCACAGCAATATCTGAGGCGTGCGGTGCTAATGCCACTTCAAAGGCAGCTCCCTCCTATTTTTATCCTAGGGCAGGAGCCTGCCTATGCAGTTGCCTCTTGAACAAAAGGTTCTGCCAGGTCTCTGACACCTTTTAAGGCCTCACAGACTCTTCTCACAATAACAAGAATAATCTGTTGTGCTACGTGGCATTTGATTTATAAACACAATCTCTACTCTACCCATAATCTTGAAACAGTAGCGAGCATTCTTACCATTTTACAACCAAGGAAAGTAAGGCTGGGAGAGGTTGAATCATATGGGTAAAAAGAGGCAAAGGCAGGACTCCCAGGTCAGTGTGATGTCCAAATTCACATTCTTTCCATTATAACATGCTGGCTTCTATTGTCAGTTATAACTCTCAGCCTCTCTCACAAAGGGATTGCCTTCAAACCTAAAATAAAAATTTTTTAAAGTTTATTGTTTTAGAACCAAAAATTTAATCTGATAGTTAATCTAAGATGAATTAAGATAAATGGTTAATGGCAAAGCCAAGATGAGAAGCTCTAGCTACAAGACATTATCTCTTATTTTGATGTCTAAGTATGTTTATTGCATTCATGGAACTATTTAAGCAATGTATGGTTACTTGGCTACTTTTCTATTCAATAGTACAACTTATTAGTCCGGTTATCTGCACTATTCTTGGTAAGCAGAATAATATTGCTGATTTCGGTTTAAAAAAATGGACACCTCCATTTTTTAGATAAGAGACAGCTACAACAGAATTTCCCAAAACTCCACTTCTTCCACCAGGAAGATTTAAGGTTCACTTGAGAAGGCAGGGAATATGTGATAGAGACTGTCTTATTAAGAGACTAGAACAAAAATGACCTTAAAATTCTACTATCCCCCTGACTACTTAATTGTATCTAAATTACATCAAGGGAGCATTTGTCCTATACTTAAAGATCTCTAGGTAATGGAATTCTATATCTCTATGGAGAACTTCCTTCCAATGTTGACCTGCTTCCATTGTCAGAAAAATTGTAATAGAAAACTCTTTAGAGCTGGAATTGCCCCAAGAGATCAGATAGTAGAAACTGCCATTTCCTACACCTGCTTGCAATCTCACGATAAGCGGTAAATTAGCTTTCAGCTTTCTCTTCTCCAACTCTAACCCATCCCAATTTCCATTACCTTTTTCTTCTTTGGTCTTTATTTTTAAATCTTACAAGTAGATTTTGGGCTGTCTTTAGGATTCATGAATCATTTTTCTAAGACTTTTCTCATTTGGGGAAGCAAAGCAGTTTAAAACCCTTACACTTCCACTGACCTAAATGCAAATCATTTATTTGAAGCATGTTACAATCTTTTACCTGTTTAGAAAATCTGATTTTTCATAAACATTGATTAATCCTATCTGTCTTGCCAAACATGTCTTGATGTTCATATTGGTGTGCATGTATTGGGGGTGGTGGGATGGGTCTATTTGTGTGAGTTCCTCATCACATGTAAATGACATGTGAGAAGGGCTACATCTTGGGACAGGACCAAAAAGTTTGGTGAAGATAACTGAATTTCCTGATTATGGCAGTCTGATAAAGAAATTATTATTCATTCATTTCACAAATACTTACTAAACATCTACTTGGCAGGCACCATTCTAGGTCAAGGGATGTCTTAATGAATAAAACAATAACCCCTACTTTATTTTTGTAAATTTAATTTTATTTATTTTTTTATACAGCCGGTTCTTATTAGTCATCAATTTTATACACATCAGTGTATACAGGTCAATCCCAATCTCCCAATTCATCCTTGGTGTCCATACGTTTGTTCTCTACATCTGTCTCAATTTCTGCCCTGCAAACCGGTTCATCTGTACCATTTTTCTAGATTCCACATATATGTGTTAATACACGATATTTGTTTTTCTCTTTCTGACTTACTTCACTCTGTATGAGTCTCTAGATTCATCCACATCTCTACAAATGACCCAATTTTGTTCCTTTATATGTCTGAGTAATATTCCATTGTATATATGTACCACATCTTCTTCATCCATTCGTCTGTCGATGGGCATTTAGGTTGCTTCCATGACCTGGCTACTGTAAATAGTGCTGCAATGAATATTGGGGTGCATGTGTCTTTTAGAATTATGGTTTTCTCTGGGTATATGCCTAGTAGTGGGATTGCTGGGTCATATGGTAATTCTATTTTTAGTTTTTTGAGGAACCTCCATACTGTTCTCCATAGTGGCTGTATCAATTGACATTCCCACCAACAGTGCAAGAGGGCTCCCTTTTCTCCACACCCTCTCCAGCATTTGTTGTTTGTAGATTTCCTGATGATGCCCATTCTGACTGGTGTGAGGTGATACCTCATTGTAGTTTTGATTTGCATTTCTCTAATAATTAGTGATGTTGAGTGGCTTTTCATGTGCTTCTTGGCCATCTGTATGTCTTCTTTGGAGAAATGCCTATTTAGGTCTTCTGCCCATTGTTGGATTGGAATAACCCCTACTTTATTTTTTTTTATTTTTTTATTTTTTAACCCCTACTTTAGATGGAGCTAAATTCTAGTGGGGAGAAGCAGATAAACGAAATAATTAAATAAACATTCATTATGTTAGATAGGCATAAGCCTAAGGGGAGAAGTAAAGCAGGGAAGGAGGATAGGGAATCTTGGGGTTGGGGGGAAGAGAGAGAGAGATTGAGAATAGCCAAATAGTGATCATAAGATATCTGAGTAAGGCCTGAAGGAAATGAAGTAGGATCACCCTAATATCTGGAGTACTGTGTTCCAGGCAGAGGATCAGTGAGTATAAAGGTCCTGAGGCATGAGGGTACCTGATCTGTTCAAAGGATAGCAAAGAGGCCAGCGTAGCTGGAGCAAAGTGGTAGGGAGAGAACAGGAGGAGATGAAATCAGAGGTATAAGGAGGGGTGAAACCAGCAGATTTTGTAGGGCCTTGTGGGTCAGTGGAAGAATTTTGTTTCCTGTTGTGAAATGAGAAGCGATGACAGAGTTTTAAACAGAGGACTAAGTGACATAATCTGACTTAGGTTTCAACAGGATTCTCAATATGGCTGCCGTATTGAGGCTAGACTAAAGGAGCAAGGGTGAACTGGGGAAACTAATTAGGAGACTATAGCAATAATCCAGGCAAAAGAGTATGGTGGGTTAGCCCAGGATGGTACCAATGGAGATGGTAAGAAATAGTCAGATGCTGGATGTATTTTAAAGCTGACAGTTCAGGTGTGGAGTGTAAGAGATGGGGAGGAGTCAACAATCACTCCAAATATTTTAACCTGAGCAAATGGAAAACTGGCAGATGCCTGGTGCTTTCTTCTATTCATGTGCCCTTTCATGGACCTCTGCTTTGTAGAAGTTCTAATCAGTGATTTATAAGTCAAAAGAAATGCCATTTATTCCTGTTGGCTTTTATTAGAATCTGCGTATGATAAAGTATATGTTTGTGATGAATATTTACTGATCATGTGTGTTTAGAGAGAAAGGAGTCGAAGGAGTTGAAATAACATTTGTCAGCTGGAGATTCTCTACTGTGTATGTGTAAGCAGGATTTCAGCCAAGAGAATTTTTTAGCTTATAAGGTTTATGGTATGAAACAGTTTGAACTTCAAAACGTATATCACATTCAACTTCTTTGGCTTCTAGGGCTATTTGCATTGCTTTAGAATTCACTTCTTTGTCCTAGGTAAACCTCAGATGACCTTTCCTTATTTTAAATGTCAAGTGTTTCCTGGCAGCTAAATTGGTTACTGGACAGTTTCACAAGGAAGCTCACTAAGCTGCTTCATTAACAAGCTATGTGGATAAGTCAACATCTAATTGACATTAAAGATAGTTCATGTCAAGCGGAGAAAGGCCCCCCGCTCCTCTGAACTTTTCAGCTGACCTGAATGCAGGGTGCCCGGTGTCTCATCTTCAGAGAGAGGGAGTACATCTCATGTGATGTATTCCCTACTCACTGGTGCCTACCTGTGCTTGTGACAAATGGCAAGATGCCAGTATCAATTAATCCAAAATTAAGATTTCAATGACCCTTTCCAAAATTTCTAACATCTCATTCCATTTAGTTTGCTTGGATTCAAATCTTTTTTTGAAAAGATATTTTTTCAAAACAATTGCATTCCAAGTACAGTGTCATATGTATTTGATTAAGAACCCTGATATGAGACTGCCTGAGTTCAACTCCCCCCACTCTAGCACTTTTTAGCTTTCTACCCTTGCGGAAGTTACTTACCCTCTTTAAGTGTCACTGTCCTCATCTGGAAAATAGGGATCTTAAAAGTGCCTACTTCATGGGGTTGTTATGAGGAATATATGAAATATTCCACGCAAAGCAATTAGCACCCGCCACTGGGCACACAGTAAGTGATCTACTAGTGTTGGCTATTGCGGAAGGCAGAAGCAGGAAAATGCTTCCTTTGTGTTTATCCTTCTGATGGGAATACATAACACTAGGTGATTCGTGAGTTCAGTGTGAATATTTGCAGCCTTTAATGCATGCATTTTATTGGACGAGCTAAAGAGTGACATGTATTCTCATGGATTCAACACTTAAATGGCACACTGGTCTAAATACACAGAGACTTGTTCTACGTGCAATATTAACTATGCCACCTGCCAGATGACATGGCCCCTCAGTCAGTTTGAATGATATCTTCATGGGTTTGCTTTTGGTGATTGTGTTTCTGGAAGTACATCTACTTAAGGAGATCAAGACATTATATCTGCATTAGTTTTATCTAACAAACTGGCGGAAAAAGGATGCAGAAAACCTGAGGGAGTGAACACCATAGATGTTATTTTCCCTTCATTGGAAAAGTGAAGAAGAGCATGAGGTGGTGAAGGTGCTCTGAGAGAGCGGAAGCAGCCTGGAATATGTGAAGGAATGGCTGGAGAGGAGTATAAGTAGATGTACTTTATGTTATCAGGATCAATGGGGTAAAGTTATGGGAGGCAAAGTTTGGTTCAATATATGGAAGATGTTCTCAATGATTAGAGCTTAAGCACTGCCTGAGATGCCCTGGAAATGAGTGAGGCACCTTCTCTAGGGCAAGGCCTGGGTGCGGTATAAGGTTTCAACTTTTAAGACTATTTGAAGTTATTAGATAAATTTCTTGAGATTAATTAGTAGAAAAAAAACACATTTCATTCTATTTTTAACCTATATTTCATTTTAAAAAGAAAAATAAGAGAAAGAACTATATGCTCTACTGAAAATGATAATGTTATATAACAGAATATTAAAGTGGAAATTTCCCCCAAGGCCCTCAAATATAAGAGATGCTGCACACTGAAGTGAGATTCCAGATTAAAACATAGACTTTACAAAGAAAATAGCAGACATGAGTGTCCCGGTGTGTTCACAGAATAGCAAACCACTTCCACAATTCTTGAACTCCTTAGGTCCAGGTTATTAAAGGGGGTCAGAGTCTGGTAAGGAGAGAGGATTTTGTGAGGAGGAATTCTGGAATGCTGCAGATCAAGTGTGTGTTTGGAGTAGGTGGAGTTGGGGGGCCCTACCCTCTCACCTCCAGCCTTGTGAGAAAAGAGTTTCAAAGTGGCTTCTTAGGGAACTTGATCCGAGATGTCAGCATGCAGATGGATGGGAGGTCAGAGTGGGTGGGCTGCAGTCAGTCTGACTCCCTCCCAGGATATCTACAGGGTGAGAGATGGTGTGAAAAACTGTTTTGGCAAAGAACCAGGAAATCTGCTGCTGCACTCCCAAAGGCAAATGATGTGAGCATTCCCCATGGACCAGAGCAGTCCAGGAGTTAGGAAGAGCTGGATGGGGTCATCTTGGGGCCTCTCCAAGGGTGCAAACAGACCCTAGTAGCTACAACAGTAGGTAGACAGCTTTCTAGGGGGTGCAGATTGAGTTACAAGTTAACCCCTAGAATTGAGATGAATTGGCATGAACCAAGGACTACAGATGAGCTATCTGATAGGAATAAGAATCTTCAAATACCCTTGAAAGTTTTCTTCTCTGGGCCTCCCTGGCTCTGAGAGTGAAAAGCCAGAATATGATGTTACCAAATCAAGTAAAAATTTCTTTCTGCTCTTTTTTTCTCTATCCTGTCATTCTAACCTCAGGGGGCTGGAAGTCAGGGTTTGCAAGCTAGGAGAGGAAGAGGAAGAAAGCATGAAGAAGCCAACCACAGTGCCTTCCCTGAAGGAAGGTGATCCTCCTGAAATGGGCCGCAGTTGGGGAAGGAGAGGAGATTTAACTCTAAGAGGAGATTGGAGTTTGTTTTTCCAGTGGCTGGAATATTCTATGTTGAAATCAAGTGGTTTGGGTAACTTAAGGTAATGATAGGACTAGTCCTAAAAGGAAGCAGAATGTCACAGGACCTGCTAAGTTTCATAAGCAGCAGTGAAAAAATTTCTTTCATTAAAAAAACTTAAATGGTAGTAGGAGACAAAAAGAAATAAGCATTTTGATGACACATCATACATAATAATACACAAAAAAATAACCAATTTAACATACTGGTTACAGTTAAGTGCTCTCATATCAAAACTAAATTCTTTTGATAGTAATACAACCCAAGATAGAAACTCCAACACAGAATCTAACCCATGTGTGGCTAGGATTCTACCATCAGACATCTAAACTCCAAAACAGAAGAAACACTTCTGTTATTTTCAGGTCACTTTGGTCATTTCTGGCTCAGGATAGATCACATGGCTTCATTTAGCCAGCCAAGCAGAGAACAGCATGAGCCTTGGGACAGAGATCGACAGAAGGAAATAGCACCAAAGAACAAGATGTGAAAATTGCTTTGGGGAAATACGTTAGAATTAGGGGTTTGGGTGCAGGCAGAGACTAGAGGCCTGAAATACTTTTGGCATGAACAGAAACAAAAATGTACCTAAAGAACTATTTATTTATACCACAGTTGCATCTCTAACCTAAGACAATTTGTAATTTTATTCTATTGTTAGCATTTAAAGGAGCATGAAGTCACATTTGGCAGTCTGAGGAGTATATAGAAGAGCAATTGTCATTTTGTTCATTGAGGTCATTGCACTCTTCCTTTACGAACTGCACTGCTGCTATATTTGGCGTATGTCTATTCTACATGAGACTTTTCTTAAAAGCTTCAATGCTATTTTAAATTTCTCTTCAGAAAACTATGACTTACTCTTTCAACACTATACTTCAAAGTTTTACTCTTTCTCCCCACATTCAACTGATTAATGTTTTTTGCCTTAGCTGAAAAACAATCCCTGATGTCTTTGTTTTTAGAGTATCATTCAACAGTGTTTTGAACTTTTACATTTCTGTTAAGATTCCATTCTTCTGAAGATTTCCCAACTAAGTGGGTAGAACAAAGACCAGAAAATAAAGTTCTCTCTTTCATCCAGTGTTTTTCATGCCCTATCACTGAGGTGTATGCCTTCACATTGTACTTAATACTTCCAAATATATTGTAATTATTTATTTTTCCAGTTATTAGCCAGTGATGTTAGTTACCTGTATGTATATTCAGGAGCCTCTCCTATATTTCTATGGAGACCTGAGTCTTTTTGTTGCCATCCTTTACGTCTCTATTGTTTTAAAGACCAGACTAAAGCAGGTGCTGTATCTGATGGAAAACAGATATCATTGGAATGTGAAAAGCGTCCCAGGGACTCTATAGACCAATGTTGTTCTCTTTCTTCCAGAGATTAAGGACAAAAGGGAGACATAGACACATACTGTGGGAGAGAAGAGCTAATTCCTCTTTATCATGCTGAATGATAATATTTCTCACAGTGTACAAAACTGGCTATTGGTCCTGTCAAGATAGGTAAAGAGTCTCTTCTCTAAATTGACTTCTGATTGACTAACTCACAATTGCAGAGCTAAAAACTGTACTGGATTGTATGCTTCCTGAGGAGAGGGACTTTATCTGAAGCATCTTTGTATCTTTTGCTCATGGGAAAGTGCCTAGAAACATTAGGTATTCAATAAAATTTTTGTTAAATGAATAAATGAATGAAAACAATGCACTAACAATGTGGAATAGAAACCAAGTCCTTAAATAGTGACTTACTGGATTTAGATTAAGAGAAGGAGATTAATGAAAACAAGTTTTTGCTAAAAGTCAACCATTATTACTAAAGTTTTTTTTTTTCTTTTGGCTGTGTCCCTTGAGGGATCTTAGTTCCCCCACCAGGGATCGGACCCGGGCCCCACGCAGTGAAAGTGCTGAGTCCTAACCAATGGACTGCCAGGAAATTTCCCCATTATTGCTAAAGTTTTAATGACTGAAAAGAGAGAATCAAGATTCATTATATTGACTCCCTTATTCTTTATATGCAAACCAAGATTGAACCACCCACTTTCTTTGTGTGCCTAATGGAATAACAACAACAGAAATACCTAAACATTTTAATCTGAGACATTTTGTCCAAATCCAGGTGTTGCTATTCATTTTAAATTTAAGAACTTGATTAAGAAAGAAAAGCTGTTGAAACCATTTATAGTATCTGAACACATTTTTAAGCATGGCAATGCTTTTTGTTCAAGAAACACAATGTTATGATACTTCCAAGTTGACTCATTTCTCTTAAGTGTGCCTTTGATACTTTTTGCCAAGAGTTTGTCTAAGGGTCTCATGCGAATGGGAATGTGTGAGAATATAATGTATATAACCAGACTTCAAGGTCCCTGGAAATACAGAATGGGTAAAAAGAGAGAATAAAAGGGCTTTCAGTAATTTATATTTCTGCATATTAGACAAACTGAACATTTAGCATATACAAGGGAATATTTCAGGGACACACACTCTCAAGGAAATAAGGAATGTAATACACATAAAAGGAACCAAAGCACAAATGAAACACGTGGCTGAAATGTTTCCTTCAAGACATGGGCAATACACCACACTCAGAAAATAAAGATTGATGTGATTTTCACTATTGTATAAAAAGAATCTGGCTGGAGAAAGGCGATCTACTCCATCAGACCAGTAACACTGAATACATCTAAGTAGTTTTTCTTTGTTTTTGCTGTAATCAGTGGATCAATATAACATATTAAAAGTCACTTGGGAAAAGTACAAAGCCCAGTAGCTCATGGTCTGTTTCCAGAGTTATCAGTATGTTAAGTTTATTTGGTATCAGGAAAACAGGATTAGAATGAGGGTGGGCTGTGGATATAGATATGAATATGAACAGTGCAGACAGAAGTAAGGGTGGCTCCCAGTGATTACAGGGCACCTGCCATGGTGGTTATGACTAAGAAAGATGGTAGCAATTGGAGCTATGGGTTCAGAAAAGGAGAGCAAGGAGGAGGTCCTAAATGAGGGCCAAGTCCCAGACCAGCACTAATAATACACCGGGTAGAGGCAGCCTATCTTGGCTTTAGGACTAAGCATTGTGGTGATTTGATTTTTATAGTGCTTAGTAATGGTGTGGAGAATACATTGGAATAACAGTCAATCAGCATAAACCAACATGAATGAGATATATTAACATTTTCATTATTTCTAGCAGAGTGGACGCTCTCTTTCTCTTCCTGGAAGACCAGTCCCACCCACCATCTCTACAACATCTCCTTGGGTATACCAGCCTGCTTATAGCTACTCTAGCAAACCAACTGATGGGCTAGAGGAAGCAAACAAGAGACTAACTCCTGGGGAAGCAGCAGCCAAGTCTTCTTTTGGTTTACTGGATGATGCCTTCAGACCCAGAAACATTCAGGAATCCATTATGGCAAATGTGGTCTCAGCAGCTCGGAGGAAGGTGCTTCCAGGGCCGTCTGAGGACTGGAATGAAAGACTGTCCTATGTCTCTCAAACCCAGAAGGCCAATATGGGCTCATTTGGAAGGCAAGAGTATAATGTTGCATTCCTACCCAATAATAGTATGCCCACCAACTCCCAACATGATTCACAGGTACCATATGCATATTATAGGCAGCCTTCCAGAAATGATTCTGAAATAATGTCCATGGAGACCAGGTCTGATTACTGTGTTTCAGTAACCAATTGCAACTATAACCCACACCCTAGGGGATGGAGACGCCAAACATGAAAGTTAGAAGAACTGATCATGTGCCACTTATAATTTTTTTTTAATGTTTCTTTGCAGTGGTTTTGACTTTTCTAACAGATTTAGATTCACTTTTGATCTTGGCTTGTTCTCATAGGTCATTTATCTGAGTTTGTGTGTGTGTGTGTGTGTGTGTGTATGCACATGTGAGTGTGAATCACTTCCTTCTCTGCAGATGCATAGAGAATTTCTTTGAAGAAAAATTCATTTTCTGTGCTGATGGCACTTATACGTAATTCATAATCTTAATTCCATTTTTTTCATTAATATGGAGTAGTCTAGGCAACTAAACTCTCTCAATTAAAATGAAATTTAAGTATTTTCTTGTATGTGCCTTAGTCTAGGATGGAATTAATGAAATATGGTATGCTAATTGTCATTAGCAGTAACAGCAAGAATATATAACATTGGAGAATTTTTCAATGGGGATATGACAATGAATAATAATTACATAAAAAGGATTTCCTTGGTGGTATTTTAAGCATTTCTCTGAAATATATTTAAAATCTGATAAAATTTGGTTTTTGGAATTGAAATATAGATGTTCTCAGAAAGAAATAAATATTTGAGAGTAAGACAATTATACTTTTCAGACGGATTTTTGAGATAAATGGCGTAATATGTGGGGAATAGAAAGATTTAGGTACAGGATTTACTTTTTTTTTTTTTTTTTTTTTTGCGGTACGCAGGCCTCTCAGCGGCCACGGCTCACGGGCCCGGCCGCTCCGCGGCATGTGGGATCCTCCCGGACCGGGGCACGAATCCGCGTCCCCCGCATCGGCAGGCGGACTCCCAACCACTGCGCCACCAGGGAAGCCCTACAGGATTTATTTTTAATCTACTTAAAGCCAGTAGCCTGAGACAGGAATAGATTCTGGGTTCAGGCGTTCTCATTTGTCAAATGAGAATATCAGATTATTTAATCTCTTATATCCTTAACAGCTCTGATATTCTGAGTTTCTCTCATTTGTAGAATGACCCTTAATGCATTATGCATTTTTATTGCTCATCATATAAATATCAGATTAAGTTTAGGAGTGGATGAGGTCCCTAGTGTCACTACATGTATCATTAAAGGTCCAAGAGGAATTGTTGGGCGGCAGGTTTTGTGCTATGTGTTATGTGGAGTGAGGGTTGATGTGAAGAAAAAAAGCTATTAGTGGATTTAAGGAAGTGGTAGAGGATGTGTCTGTTATTATGCAAACGTAGGTCATGACCATTTATTTAGTTATGGAAAGCATGCCACAGAAGCCTATGCAACAAGTGGTGCTTCTTTAGAAAGACATCATTAGGATGTTCAAAGGAAGTTAAACAGTTGCTTGGACAATTCCATGACCCATGCCTTGTTAGCATGACCATGAGACAATCAGTCAAACACCTGCTCCTCACTGCCATACCCACAAAGTATTAAATACAAGGAAATTCAAAGTATTTTACATCATAAACAAGAATTGAGAACATTTTAAAATGAAAACATCTTGAGTGTTCAAAACTTTCTTAGGTTTCTAAATATGATTATTTTGTTTTGTTTTACTTTTTTTGACTCTTGAATTTATCACTATGATGGTCTCTTTCACAGGATAAAATTTTTTTAAATTGCCAGGATACAAGTAATCCCTTATGTTGGAAACAAAGAAATAAAAAGTTGAAGAAATCACAGTAAATTCTATTGGTAATGGAGTCACCCAGATACTAATTTGTTCAGTTATTAAGAAGAGTACTTTCTAAATTTATAGTGTTAAATTATCTTAAATTGATACATCATTAATTCTCTCAAATTATAAGATATAATTATTGATTCCTAAAGAATTCCTAAAGATTCCTAAAGAATTAAAAAAATAATGTCTGGTATATTGATTAATCTGTCAGGAATTCTCAGGAATCCCCACATAAAAATTCTTATAGTGATTCAGTTATTCTACATGTCAATGTTTTAAGATATGCAGAATTTAGCAGAAAAGATTTTGTGTGACAGGATCATATCCTATTTTGTTGCTTTCTTTTATGATGCTAGAAGTTATTTCCTTTACTCCTTAGATTTTAGATACTTCAATTCCAGAAGTTGATATACATTATATTATTCACTAAAACTTTCAATAGACTCAAAATAGAGAGAAGCAGACATTTTAAACTTAAATATTATTGTAAAACAACCATCTCCCTCTTTGCATGCACTAGATCAAAATAATCATGGTATTAAGCTATTTGAATTTATTCTAGACATCATGAAAATGACAGTACATGGCAGGAAAGTTATGCATTTTTCATTCACAAGGAAATGACTGTCTCATATTTTTATTAGAAGTCAATGTTTCAAGAAGTCATACTTTGCAGACATAATTCTGAAAAGCAGAAGTGCCATTGTCAAATCATCACAAAATGTATGGGTATTTATCTCCAGTTTACTCAAAAGGAGTAAAGTTAGATTGCTTACACTCAAGCTAGTGTTTGAGCTAAGGTTGCCATGCTGATATCTGATTCCTTTTGAGAATACCTAGATAACTACTGTTCTCACAAAAATAAAATCAGTTTGTCTTATATTCCAAATAATAGTCTTTTTAGAGAAGAGCTGTTGCTTTGTAAATATATACCACATGTGTTGTAAGACATTTTTCTACTAGTAGCAGTCACATAGGTACAGAGTTCTGTTCTACCATGGATTAAAAAGCATTCTCTAAAAGTACACTAATTTGGCACCTCCTTTCCATCTTGAGTTTAAATATATCATTGCATGTGTGTGAAGTGTCTGTTATTAAGATGATTTAAATACTGTGCTGTATTTTAAGTTTTATAACTGCACAATTCTAGTCCATTTATCTCTGAATATGTCTCATGTTTTGGCCCCATCACCCACACTGGAAAGGGCTACACAGTTAGGGCTCAAGCATATACATATATATATTAATCAATTGAAACTTTGGATAAAAAAATACATCAAATAGGCTCAGTTATTATAATTAGATAGGAACTGTAGAAATGTTTGTTTTTAAGAGAAAGTAGATTTTCACATTTGATTTCCTTTTAAAGTAGAAGTATCTACATTGTCCACACCTTTTCTTCTAAAATAGACTATGTTCTCCTGCTTATTAGCTTAACATTTCCACCTTTGTTAATCCCAATAGACTGTATTTGAAAGATGCATACTGAAAATCAAAATTGTATTAGTAATAAATATTAACTTGAAAATCAACTTAAACAGCCTTTTTATTTTTCCTTATAAAAAATTGTTTTGAAATAGTTTTCACTCCAAAGATTTAACCTTATCTACTACATATTTTTAAATTTTAGTTTCTACTGTATCAGCTTCCAGACACATCAAAAGAATTTCATGCTGGCTGGTAACATTTTAGCTATAACATTTAAAAACTTGTTGTGAGTTGTGAGTTTAAGTTTTATTTGGGGTCTTACTGAGGACTACAGCCAGGAAGACAGTCTCTCAGTAGCTCTGAGAAACTGCTCTGAAGAGGCAGGGTAGGAGCCAGTATACCTATGAATTTTTTTGCTAGGAAATACTGGTAGTCAAGCAAACATCTTAGTAAAAGATTATTGCTAATCACATAGAACAGATATCTCAAATTAATGATTTTTGTGCTTTTCTGCAAGAAACTGGGCTCACTGAAATTCTTCCTGAGATGTGCTTCTTAACTAGCTAGGGGCCTGTTTATCCAAAGCACAGAATGCCTCATACGTTTTTTCCATGCTGTATTTTCCTCAGGGTGCACTGTTCTGTCGGTGGGCCAACTGCAGCAGATTCCGACTTAACCCTTTGTATAACTAGATGATGAGTGACACTCTCTTCTTTTTTTGTTCACATGACTGAAGATGCTAATGCCATAGAAAAAGCCCCTTTCCTCTTAGGAATTCCTAGCACTCAGTAAACTATAAATCTCAAAACATGCCAAAAGATAAGTTATGTTATCTCCAAGTGGAGCCAGTGGGCAGCCTGAGGCAAGGAGAGTCCAATTCCCTGGCTAGTCACCAGGAAGACAGCAACAGAGACGCTTCAGGACTAGCCAGTGTTTCCCTAGTCCACATAATACCAGAAGTATTTAGTGCAAAGTACTTTTCCTCAGTGGTTTTGGAAAAGAACAGGATCTGTGACTTCTCAAATTTAATGGAGCAGTATTTTTCACAAAGGGACATTTCATTATTCACAGCATTATAAAATGTAACAGTTTATATTTCTAGAAAGAGTCTGGCAATCCCCCCTATAAAAATCAAGTAATTTTATGAAAACCACTTAAAGAGGAAATGCCACCAGTGTATCTTGCTCTGATATTTTTTTCCTCTCTAAAGTTGTAGTGAAGAGTTGCTACATTGTACCTTCTTTGTCCTTGACTTTTCTGTCACTTTGCTTTTTTTTTTTAAATGTATTTATTTATATTTATTTTTGGCTGCGTTGGGTCTTCATTGCTATGTGCAGGCTTTCTCTAGTTGTGGCGAGCAGGGGCCACTCTTCACTGTGGTGTGTGGGCCTCTCACTGCGGTGGCTTCCCTTGTTCCGGAGCACAGGCTCTAGGCACGTAGTCTCAGTAGTTGAGGCACACGGGCTTAGTTGCCCCGCGGCATGTGGGATCTTCCCAGACCAGGGCTCGAACCCGTGTCCCCTGCATTGGCAGGCGGACTCCCAACCACTGTGCCACCAGGGAAGTCCCTATGTCACTCTTCTTAATAAACTGTCCTCCATTCCCACCTCCAGCCAAGAGGAAAAAGCTTCACCACCTCTTCAGCATTTTGAGATTTATGCTTATTACTTGAGGGTCTGAAAAGGCTTTGTAGAGCAGGACTGCCTCACCATGATGATTTGAATAAATGTGAGGTTTGCCCTAAATTACCAAATAAATTATAATGGAGTATATGTAGGCAAAGGCACAATTTTATGTAAGCCCAAACTGACCTTGAAGAACCCTGTCTACATTACTACGAACATTCAGAGGATCCTGCTTAGCCTTTCGTCAGCATCACCTCTTCTAGAAAAAATTATCCATTTAGACAACTGAGCTATAGTTGTATTCTGCAGGTATAGTGCACATGCTGGAAAGTAAAGTGCCATCCTTAAACTAGGGAAGATACACTGTTTGTACTGCCCCTACTCCCATTTGGATGGAGCAACCATTTTTTAAGCAGCAGAGAAATCTATGACAGGAGTCCACAGCAGCTTTTTAGGACCCAGGGCCAATCCCTGACCCAGTCAGGACTAGCCTCATTTCAAGAAGTTGGTAGTTTTTCCTGTTATTCTACATGTCATTCATACCATAGCCTTCTGCCAGACCAGTAAGTAAATAGGACAGAGAAGAATAATAATTTTAAAATAAATAAATAAATAGGGAGGGGTTTTACCTATTTTTTCATAACTTGGTTTTATTTGGAACTTTATGCCAGTTAAATTTTGTCCTTAAATTCGAATGATATCTTCTCCGGTTTCTATCTACAGTAACTACAGCTCTGATTATCAGCAATACAAAATGCCTTTAATTGATTGAAGCTGATACTTACTAGGGGGCTAAGAAGAGGAATAAGAACCCTGATTTTGTGATAAAACAGCCAAAGTTCAATGCTCAGCTAAGCCAAGCCCTAGGTCCAGCATGAATTTGATAAAGAAAATAACCAAAAAGAGGGCAGAGGTTTCATGTCCTGCAGTGTTCTGCAGTAGTGGTGTTTGAAAATCTTACAGTGTTTCCAAGAGAGATTCAACTTCCACAAGATGTTTTAATAAGCAAAGTATCTGGATTTCTCATTTTGCATAAAAAAGAAGGCACTGAGAAAGAAATAAGAATTAACTGTTCAAGGACTAAAGTGCTATCAGGTAGAAAAAAATCAGAGGTATGAACAAATTCTATAAATATTTTACTTGAGGAAGTTGCAAAATGATTTGTAACACGTTTTTATTTCACCATTACCCTGCTATAAAATTAACAAAGCACATTAAAAGAGGGCCATTCCAAGATGAATAAAAAAGAAAGGGGGGTGAATTTTAGCCGTAAGTATAAAACAAATGATTTTACTACCATGAAGACACTGATATTTATGGCACAAATATTTCCATAAAACATGCATTGCATTCACTTTAAGAGATCTCCCTTCAGGCATTAAATTAACCAACTTTGAATTTTTCCCGAGTTATTATTATTTGAAGTTACCAATAGCAAGATTTGATTTTAATCTAAGAAAATTGTGACTTTGGTGAATACAGCAGAATTATAAGGTCAGCAAGTAATGCTCATCCTGATTTTTAATTTCTGTGACAAAAGGAAACATTAAATTTTATCAGCCTGAGCAGGTTTAAAAACACTGAATGATATTTCTGTCCTGCCCTAGACTTTTTTTCTTGGTACAGTGAATGTACCCAGAATTGGGTTTAAAGGAAGAGCAAATTCAAATCCTTTCCCTAAGTGGAAAGCTAATATAAATGGGCTCACCATAGTCTATGGCTATAGACTCTGCAGATTTTAAGAAGAGAACCTGAGGAAGGAGAATGGAATGTCACAGTTGGTGGACATTTAGTAATTCCGCTAGAATGTATCACTTTTAACCAGGGCACATAAAGCCCTTTTGTTGGCAGCTCCAGGAACTACTGTCATGGGGAGATGGATGCATTCACTTATCAGTCAGCAACCCTTTATCATTTACCTACTCAGGGCTAAATACAATGCTTCATGCCAGGGATGTATTAGTGAATAAAATGTGGCCTCTGTCCCCAGGGAGCTGATAGTACTAATAGAAGGTACAATGTAAGGAGACAAGAATACTGATAGGATTGTACACAGAGATTAAGAGAAGAGCAAAAAGCAAAACAAAAAAACCCCCAGCCTTAAGGGTGGGAGGATTGCTGTATGCAGGGTGAAAAGGTCCTCAGAGAAGCCTTTTAGAAGAATTCATGGCAGAGTTGAGTCTTAAAGATTGAGTGACTGTACTCACCTCTATTGGTAGAGGTGAGTACAGCAAAGAAAGAGCCCATTCCAGACAGAGGGCACAGCTAATAAACTCCAGGCAGTTCTGTGTTATTGCTGGATAATAAAGGGAGAGTCAGAAAGCAGTGGATTTTATCCCACAGGGAAGAATAAACTTTTTCTTTTTGTAAAAGGCCAGATACTAAGTACTTTAGGCTAAGAGAAGCATATGGCTTTGACTCAACTCTACAAAAGTGGCTACAGCTAATATGAAAATGAATGAGCCTGGCGTAATAAAATATTATTTATGGAGACTCTAATTGAAATTTCATATAATTTTCACAAGTCATCAAATATTATTAAAAAAATTTTTTTCCAACCACTTAAGTCAGCAAAGGGTTGCTTCCAGCCCGCGCACCGCAACGAAAAGATCCCACATGCAGCAACGAAGATCCCACGTGCTGCAACTAAGACCCGATGCAGCCATAAATAAATAAATAAATAAATAAGGCATTAGGCCAAATTTGGGCTTTTGGCCATAGTTTGCCTATTCCTGCTGTCAGGCAACCATGAACAGCCATTAAAGAATGTTAAACAGGAACTGGCCTGACCTAGTCCTCTTGGTAGGAAGTTCATTTTGGCAGCAGTGGGGAAGATACATTTGAGAGAGGACGGTCCAAGGAAAGAAGGACATGGAGAGCTGTCAAGTCTTTTCTGTGAAAAGGAAGCACGGTTTGCCTCCTTGAACACTTTGTACTAAATCAGTCAACACTAGGGTACCCCCTAAATGTCCCTTCCCTCCCCCATTACTGCCCACTCCCTTCTCTGCCACAGTGCCTCCTCCTCCCATCTCACCCTCCTCATCTCACCACCCCTGTCCCAAACACACAGCATGGCTGCCAGCTGGCCTGCTCTTTAAAACTCTTTCAACAGAACAGAGAACAGGGAATTGTGCTGAAAGAGTGACCCCCAGTAGCCCCACTTCTCTAATTTCTGGGAAGACGGTAATGGCTGAGTGAGCACTAGGGTGACCCAGCCTTCCTCCAAGCCATCAATATATGTTACAGATGTGGTTACAATCTTTGGAACATTTATTTTCCAGTTGACAGGAATAAATCTTTTTTTTTCTTTTGCATTTGGCAGATTAAGTAATGTGCCGTCTTCTTTTCCTGCAGCATAATCTAAGATTTTATCCTTTGCTAAATAGTCTTGATTTCAAAGCATTTAAAATTAAATATGCCACAAAAACGCTTTGATACTGAAATTATTTTAATAGATTAAGAACTAAAATAGGAATATCTTTGGTAAGTTTCCAAAACTCATGGACTATTAAAATGAGAAGGGGACCTAGACACCATATAATGAAACACAGGAGGGATTTTGAAAGCCAAAATGAGTACCAGGTTCTCTTTCCTTTCAATGTTGTGTTCCTTCTTCAAAGAATTGATTGCAGAGCTTTTCTAACCCAATATCTGCTAAATTTAAGACGACAGTATTATCCTACCTTTGGTACAATGCCATTTTCAAACATGAATGTTGCTGTAATACCAATTCCATTTTAAGCTCTTAAGGCGCTTGATGTGTATAGACCTGAACCAATGTGATGTTTTTCCAGACACGGCCCATGTTAACATCCCTCCTCCCTTCCTGTTCTACAGACAAGAGATGATGTCATTGGCAATCGAGGGGATAGTTTTATGGTGCACTCTATCATTATCTCCATCCTCAAATCCTCCCAAAGTGGAGAAACACAAAATGAAGGAGAAGGAGTGGAAGTAGTGGAAGATGTATAATATTTGTGCTTCTAAAAGAGTAAAGCAGAAAAAGTCAGAGTTGACTACAATAATAACTCATTCTAACTAAAGCAGCTCTGAAGTCTGGAAATTGCCAGTCTATTATACCCACATAAACAAACAGTTCAAGTTCAAGAATGATGTGAAAATCTTTCAACAGGATGATATGTGAAAAATTATGACAAAGTCACAAGAGTTTAATTATTATGGATTTTCAAAAACAGAAAAAAATCGGAGAAGTGTCACAAAATCTAGGCAATTCTGCCACATATTCTTCTGATCTGCTTTGATTTCATCACATATGTCAATCCAAATGAACCTTCTTAAACATGGCAAGGTGCAGATTTGCACTGGAGACTTAGCTGTTGCTTATCTATTTTCACAGAATTAACAACAATCTTATTCAATAATCCAGAAAACAATTAATAGGGATTTATTTGACATAATTTACTTGAATGATTATTCTCTTTCACTGCATTCATCCAATCACTCATCAAGAATACAGTAAGTAAAAAAAAAAAAAAGAATACAGTAAGTATTTTTTAGGTGATAAGCACTCTGCTAAGTAGAAAGAGTGATGATGATGATAGTCACTATAGATACTGGAAATGTACCAAATCCTGTATTAAACGTTTTAACTCTATTGTCTCTTTTAATCTTTCTAACTTTTTACATTTGATACTGTTAATATCCCCATTTACAGATGAAGAAACTGAGGCATAGAATGCATAAATAACTGACAGGGTCATACTAACAGAAAGTGGTAGATCAAGGATTTGAACTTGGCCATTTCTGTTTCACAGCCCATTCTATTTGCACTTATCTATATATACATGATAAAAAGATGTAGACGGCATGGCCTCTCCATGTTTAGGAAACTAGATAGATAAATTTACAACAAAAGAAAAATTCTAAGGCATGTATGGGATCATGATGCTGAAAAGTATCATAGCGATTATCTAATCAAAACTCTCATTTTGCAGAAAGAAAATTGAGACCTAGCTAGGACAAAATGCCCAGTGGAGTGCAGAACCACTTTTCTCTACTCCTAGTGCTACTCTGCAAGTCTAGGTCCTCATCATCTGTTACCTGAACTATTAAAATAGCATCATACTGTGTCTCTCCATCCCCAGTTCCATTATTTTCTATTATAATTATATTTATATATAATTCTATTATAATTATAATTAACTCAGACCTGTTAATGTTGAATTCCTTAAACTCTTCATAATGGTTTTCTCTTCCTTTTTGCTGAAGGCCCAGCTCTGCCTTATCAAGCACCAATCTATCCTTCTTCCTGCTCTGGCTCCCACCACTGCTCCAGCTGGTCAATAATCCATTTCCACAATCCTGCTGTTTGGGTTCCTTCCCTTATGTGTTTGAGTATACTCTTCCCTCTGTCTAAAATGCCTTCTCCTTTCCTAGCCTGTGAACTTGTTCATCCTTCAAGAAGCAGCTAAGATATCACTCATTAAATCATTTCGTTCTCCAAACTCCTTCCTCTGCATTTCTATAATATTTCAGTTATACTCAATATTAGAGACAATGACTTGCTTATCTTTTATTCTTGCTTATCTTTTATTCTAACACCTAATAAATCACATGGATGACTCATAGTAGGTCTTCAATACATGCTTGAATGAATGAATGAATACACTGAGAGTACTATGGTTTCTTGATTTCCAAGTCAATTTGTGCCCCAATAGCTTTCATTCAGTCTTTTAGTTCTTCCAGTAAATATTCATTATATTTCTTTGTGCCAGGTACTCTGCTAGGCACAGGGGTCACAGTGGTAAAAAGGCAGATAATGTCCCTGCCCTCATGGAGCTATTTCTACCAAGAAATGCAGATAACAGAAAATAACAAGCAAATAATACCAGGGAAGTAACAGATAGCAGATAAGAGAGCGAATAACTGAGGAAGGCCATCTTAGAAAGAGGGGTCAGAAAAGCCTTCTCCAAGCACTTAGTATTCTAATGAAGATCTCAAGGATAAGATGTCTAGCCTGGTAAAGAGTTGGGGCAGAGCATTTCTGGCAGAGAGGACTGCAAGGCAGTAGGGAAGAAAATGATCACTATGATCAAGGAAAGAAAGAGGCTTAAGTGGCTCTAGCCACATTGGTGAAAATGGTTGGAGAGGTAAGATGGTAAGGGCAGCCACAGCTCATGAATGCTTTGCATGCTTTGTAGGCTATAATGAGGAATTTGGATTTCCTCCTAAAAACCATGGGAGCTATGGAAGGGTTCCTAGCCAGTGGAACTGGCATTTAAATGCACATTTAAACAGTGCATTTAAAAATGAGGGAAATGAATTGAAGCAGGGCAAGGGTAACCATAGGAAGACCAATTGGGAAGTTCTTGCAGAAGTCCAGGCAAACAATGGTTAAAGCGGAGTCACTGGAGATGGAAGAAACACATACAGATTTTAGTTATATTTGGAAGATAGACTCAACAGGTCTTGGAAATGTATTAGACGTGGGCAGAAAAGAAAGGGAGGCACTGCAGTTTATTGTTAGATTTTATGGTTTGAATCATTGGTTGGATGGCATAATTTTACTGAGATGAGGAAGACTTAAAGTGAGAAATAAATTTAGGAGGGAAAATAAAAAGTTCTATGTTTGTACATACCGAACTGATATTAAGAGTGGACATTTTAAACTTTACCATGGAAAACTGCTCTTAAAGTAAACAAACCACCAGATAACAGTAAGAATGGCTAATGATCATTGGGTGCTTACCATGTCAGCCCTTGTTTACATATTAAGTTATATAATTTCCCAGACAATCACTCTATAAATAAGTTACTATCGTGACCTCCATTTTACAGATACGGAAAGTAAGGTATAGAATGGTCAAGTTACCTCCCCAAGGCCTCACATTTGTAAGTGGCAGATTCAGGATGCAAATCCAGGCATTCTGATTCCAGAGACTGGCCTTTTAATCTCTGTATAAAGAAAAAGTAATGACCTGGTGCCAGGAATGTAATTAAATCTTACTTATTTCTAAATAAAACCAACAGGAGCACAGCTCTCTACACATTACATGATAAGATTTATTATACACTGATTTTTTAATAAATGACAAATCTGTTGCTAAAATAAAGAACTTTTCTTATCATGAATGCCATTATAGAAATCACATTATGTACTAGGCACCAAGTAGAGATTACTGCTCAGCAAGGACTTCTCCCAGAGGAATTAACTGGATCCCCATTTCGCTCTCTTATCCAGTGGCAATCACCTGCAGGCACCCATTTCCATCCACAGTTACCACTTCAGAAACTATTTATTGACCACCTATAATGAGCCAGGCATTGGAGTAAGCATGGGATCTACGATTCCCTGCCTTCATGGAGCTCCCGACTAGAGACACAGACACAAAAAAATGAAACCACCAATTAAACTGTGATATGTGCTGAATGTAGTACACACGGCTGGGGGACCCAACCCTACATGGGGGACAGTAGGTAGGATTTAATCAGGACACAGCTCAATATTTCTTAGCCAGGGAAGAGAAGGAGCTGACAGAGTACTTTGGACCTGCTACAGGAGCATTTGTGCCATTTGACACAGGTAGCAGCTAGTAGGTTTCCAAAACTTCCAAAGGAGCAAATGTGGAAATGCCTTTACCTGTTCTTAACATGAGTGCTCCAACCCTGCCCCTGCCCTCCTCTTTCCGAAGGCTCTCCCTGAGTAACCCAATTACAACCACCTCATCCTGATGACAGATAATCCATAACCAAGCTTGACTCAATGATCCCTTCAGCTTCAGCCCTGAATCACACTAGACTTTACTGCTTGAGTGATTCTCAAACAGCATCGATTCAGAAGAGACTTCACTTCCCCCATAGCCTGCTCCTTTTCCTACATGCCCTGGTTTCACCACCATCCACCCAACTACCTAAGCCAGGACTGAAATCATTGCCCTACTTTTCTCCTCACCCCAGCCCTTACTCAACACATCAGTCACCAAACACTGTGAGCTCCCTCCTTAGCATCTCTGGTTATTCGCCTGCCCTACCACCACCATTGTCACAGCATTCGATCAGCCCTTCCCGGCCTTTTACTGCAGTGGGGTCTTAAGTGTCTTGCTGCTGCATCCCCAGTCTGTTCTTCATACAAGTGCCAGAATAATATTGCAAAAATGCACGTTGTGGTCTTCCCTGGCATCAAAGCCATCAACAGCTCCCCATGGTTCACAGACTAAAGTCCCAACTCCTGTGAAGCCCTCTGGTATTTCATCTTTTCCTGCCTTTCAGCCTTACCTTTTGCTAATAACCCCTCTTCTTCTAGTGCTTCACACTCCTCCCACACCAAACTACTTACAATTCCATGAACTCCTTATGTGGTTTCAGACAGCAAGCTTCGGCTCATACTTCTCTCTCTGCTTTAAACGCCTTTCAACACTATCCCCACACCTCGACCCATCTTTCGAGTCTCAGCTCACGGATCAACTTGTCTCTGAAGTTTTTTTTGATTACTCTGTCTCTGCCCCAAATAGAACTGACCTTTTCCTCCCTTATGTCCCCACCACTTCTAGGGCCAAATGTTTCCAGAGCAATTCATTATAGTGATCCCATCAGTCTAGCACGATGCCTGCCTATCAGATAGCTTCATCCACAACAACACAATTCATGGACCAGTACTTATCATCCAGCAGTAGTAGGTGCTGTGGCTAAATGTTGGAGAAGTGGAAAAGGCATATGAAACAATCTTTGCCCTCATAACTTATTTACAGTCACAAAATAAAAGTCTTCAGTCTAAAAGTCAAAAGCCCTCCCAGGATTTAGCCTGAAGTTAATATAGTTTAAGCTGGTTTCGTGTAGTTTAAGGGACTTGATTTATAGAGGCCCCTTCTAAAGTTCTGTGCTAATTTTATATTTTTAACTTTAGGTCTTTATTTTCTTAAAGTGGGCCCCAAATTTGGACATATTTGAGGCTCCACAAAACCTGCACCCACCTCTGGTTCCAAGACTTAGATGATTATCTGTAGTCACAAATTTTTGTAAATAAAGCCTAAAGAAAAGTCAACAGCGATTTGGGAGGGTTTGCGGGCGCGGCACAGGCCTCCTCCTGTGCCCACAGACGGAGCGCTGAGTGGGAGTGGCTCAGCGCCACCCCCCAGTCCTCCCCTGGAGTAGAGCAGGAGGGTGGGGCCTCCGACCCAGAGTCTCCTACTGTCTCCCTCCTTTCCTACCACCCACATGCCCTAAAAGAGGAGTGAACTAGAAAACAGTGAAGGAAAAGAAAGGTGACAAATACTTCAGGAACAGCAGAATACCGAGGTTCTGAGCTATGAACAGAAAATGCATCACGCTGGCTCACTCAGTGTCATCAGGTTCACACCGATCCTGTGACCTGACTAAAATTTCAGATTAAAACATGTTTGCTGTGGTGAAGAAGTGAGGGGAAGAGGGAGGTTCGAAGCAGGAGAAAAAGGGAAGAAGGACATATGACAAAGACAAAGAACATGACTAATGAGTCCAGTTCTTCCTTGTGTCATTTGTGGCCTCAAGGAATAATGAGCAAAAGGAATAATGGGCTGGGAATCCGTCATCCACATTCCTTCTCCTTACTTCACCCCTCCTTCAGCATCTCCTTCAGAATCAAGCCAGGCCCTTGACACAATAGCTCCATGTGACAAAAGGGAGAAAGAGTGTTGGCGAACCTAAGTTTGTGTGCCTGTCGCACAGGGAGGCCAAACAAACCGAAACATTCAAGTTTGGAGCAGAGAAAGGTTTATTGCGAGGGCCAAGCAAGGAGAACAAGCAGCTCATACTCAGAAGACCCAAACTTCTCGATGGCTTTCAGGGATGAGTTTTTAAAGGCAACATTTGGGGTGAAGGCTGCAGAGTGCATGACTTTCTTCTGATTGGTTGGTGGTGAGGTAACAGGGTGGTGTTTCAGGAATCTCAATCATCAACCTGGGTCTGACCAGTCTGGGGTCTACAAGCTTGTGCTCAGCATGAAGTCATCATCCTCCACCTGGGTGGGGGGGTCTTAGTTCCTACAGAACAACTTAAAGATACGTGTTGGATTGTTACGGGTATCCCTTGAGGAGGAACTAGGGATTAAAGGAAAATGACATACCAACTTTATAAATGAGCAACTAGACCCAGAGTGGTAAGGGACTCTTCCAAGTTTACACCATCAGTAAGGGCCAGGATTGTGTTTTATCACTGAACTATTATTGTTTCTTGTCTGCTTTTCCTTGTTTCTGCATTCTTTCACTTCCCTTATTAGTTACTGCTTGAATCCTTGGAAATCAGGGAAGGCCTAGGAGACTAAAGCCTTTTTCTGCAAAGGCGTCTGAGTCCACTTCCTGGTTCTGGCTTGGGTAGGACTTAGATCTTTCTAGGTCCCAGCACAGAAAAGACTATGGGTCCACCACGGCTCCCATTATGTAATTCAAATAACACTTTAATATTTTTAATGACACATAACTTACCTGTACACTGAAATTAGGACTACTGTTTTTCTAGACTTTGTGAGTTTTACATTTTGAACGAGCTGGTTAGAGTTGATCTCTCTCTCTCTCTCTCCTCTCCCTGATACATGCTTGGTTTGCCTATTCTAACACCGTCCTGGCCCTTACTGACGGTGTGATTTTGGCAGCGTTCCTTATCACTCTGGGTCTGGTCACTCATTTATAAAGTTGGTGTGTCATATTCCTTTAATCTCTATGAGTTTATCAGAGATCATTCTCTTTCATTTTTAAAGCAAAATAACAATTTAAAGTACTTCTGCTCTGGGGCTTCCCTGGTAGCGCAGTGGTTAAGAGTCTGCCTGCCGGGCTTCCCTGGTGGCGCAGTGGTTAAGGGTCTGTCTGCCAATGTAGGGGACACGGGTTCGAGCCCCGGTCGGGGAAGATCCCACATGCCGCGGAGCAACTAAGCCCATGTGCCACAACTACTTAGCCTGCGCTCTAGAGCCCACGAGCCACAACTACTGAGCCCACGCGCCACAACTATTGAAGCCCATGCACCTAGAGCTCGTGCTCCACAACAAGAGAGGCCACCGCAATGAGAAGCCCGCACACCGCAACGAAGAGCAGCCCCCGCTGGCTGCAACTAGAGAAAGCCTGCGGACAGCAACGAAGACCCAACGCAGCCAAAAATAAATAAATAGATCTATTAAAAAAAAAAAAAAGAGTCCGCCTGCCAATGCAGGGGACATGGGTTCGAGCCCTGGTCCGGGAAGATCCCACATGCTGCGGAGCAGCTAAGCACATTCACCACAACTACTGAGCCTGCGCTCTAGAGCCCGTGAGCCACAACTACAGAGCCCGTGTGCTGCAACTACTGAAGCCCACGTGCCTAGAGCCCGTGCTCCGTAACAAGAGAAGCCACTTCAGTGAGAAGCCCGCACACCGCAATGAAGAGTAGCCCCTGCTAGCCACAACCAGAGAAAAGCCCACGAGCGGCAATAAAGACCCAACACAGCCAAAACTAAAAAAATAAATAAAATAAAGTACTTCTGCTCTAGTTTGTACATCCTACCGACTTGTACAGCATAGAGAATTCCAGTCTGGATGAGAGAAGACATCCTGTGTATGTAGTGATATGTTTCATTTTACTCATTCTGTAAATATTTACTGAATGTAAGGTCGGATCTTAACAAACGGCACCGCGAAACAAAGGAAAGCTTCAAGGGAGCTTTATTAGGGAGCGCTCCCGGGCGAGGTTCACTGGTCCGAGAGAAAGGGGCCAGAGAAGTCGCACCCGGGCGAGGGTTGGGCAAGATTTTATAGGGGAAGAAGGGAAAGGGGTGTGGTGAATCTGGGAGGGCGCAGGGTATTCCTTATTTGGTGGTCTTTTCGGGTATCCTGGGGAACGGTTAGTCCCGCCCCTCGGAAGGCGGTAAGCTGGGCCGGGTGCAAAGTCCGCAGGTCAGTGCCTGGAACTGGGTGGTCCGGAATGTCTCCAGGTCAGTTTCTGGAACTGGGTGGTCCGGAGAGTTTCGGTCTGATGCAAACTGTGAATCTGATTGTGTTCCCCTGCCTCGGGCCAGTTGGCCTTACACTGAATACCTATCATTTAACAGCTGCTGAGTGTACAGTGATGAGTGGAGCAGACATACTCCTTGCCTTGTCCAGTTTACTTCAATGGAGCTTGCAGTCTATTGAATACAGTTGTGGAGCCTGGGAACAGCCCAGATATCTGATTTCCAGAACCTATCCTCTAGGATCTAGTATGGTGGTGAGGAAGCTGATTCTGCAGTCAGGTGGCCTAGGTTCAAATCCCAGTGCTGTCACTTCCTTGCTTTGTGACCTTGAGCAAGTTTCTTAGCCTCTCTGTCCTGCTATTTCCTCCAGGCTAACAATAGCAAGTCCACATGCCCAGGGTATATTTCCTGACACACATGACTGTTTTACTGCCAGATCTTGTGCTGTGGCTCAGGGTTGCTCAGGACTGTGGGTTCAAAAAAGACGGCTGTGTACTTCCTGCACAGAGGATGTCCAGCTTTAGGCTAGAGAGGGAAGGATGAGTCTTCCCAGTTTGTGTCTTACTCTGGCGTCTGGGTTAAGCAGCACTATCCAAACATCATACTGAGTTTTCAGAGAAAACAACCTTCCTGTTTTTACTCAAAGCCCATTCAATCTTCCCCACCCTCTCCCCTATGTTTGAAAAAGTATCCTTGGCAGCTTAAATTAGGAGATCGGGTATAAATGTAACTCGGATTTCATCTGTCTCCTGGTCCTTCTCTTTGAGCTCCTCAACATCCTCCCCCAACCACACACAAAATAATGAATCCACTTCACAGAAAAATATTGCTGAGAAATGTGGACTTGACAAAGGATTTTATGGAAACAAAGGAAGAGAAAGTTCAGAGCACACACTCCAGAGCTGACCATTTGAAAATTCCTTGTAGACATTTTTCCATTTCTCTTTTCCAGATTCCCTTTCCTGCCAGGTTACTAACAAAGGTGCCATTCTTTCTCCTCCTGGTGTCACCCATCCCCATAAAATTGCAAAGATGTAAAAATCAACCCTCAAGTTCATCCACGTCAGAAAATACACTCAGAAGATGTACTATGCTTACTTCTCTGGCTTCCCAACTTCACTGATTTCATGGCCTGAGTATTCCAGCTCATGAATGCAAACAATCAAGAGTTTTTTCAACCAACGCTTTAAGCTGTTTTTAGCAACAGGCTTGGTCTGGGCACCCAAAACGTCAGGTTGCCCTTCACAGTTTGTGCAGTCTGATGTTGAGTCAAGTTGCCTGATCACATTGCTTGGTGATCAGCCTAATACAAAGTCATAGTGTTTAAATCATTATGCTGAGATTTATGTTTCAATGAGTCAGTTGCATTATCTTTCTGCACCATTTTTGCCTTAAGCAATAAAACACAGCTGTAGAAGAATGAGAGATAAAAAAGATACAGTTAACAAAGAATCCTAATTCTGGACCCCTTAAAGGAGTCCAAGCCAGAACTTAGACTGTTTTCATTGCCTTGCCCTGTTTAGGATTTTGCTTGGTTGGCCTTCACATTAGGAAAGTTGATTGGTTACAAATGTTTGAACATTTTTCTCACACACCCATGTTTGGGTGTGCCTTTGGAATAACAAAAGATGAGTAAAAGAATTTAATTTGATCCTCATTTTGAGCGAAATATTGAAAGTAAGCAATAAAAATTGGAAGTAGGAATATATACCTGGATTCCAGCTTGTGAGTTTGTTTCCACAACACATATGACAGAGGCCCTTAAAATAGAGTGTGAGACTATTCCAGTGTAAGACTGCAAGGGAAGAGAGATCACGTAATTCAAACTTCGCCCATCACTGATGAGGAAATCAAATCCCAGAGAAGTTATGTGACCTGTTTAGCATCACACAATGGAAGGAATTCCAGGTCAAGGTCTCCTGATTCCCAGGAACTTACTTCTTTCAATTATATTATGCTGTCATGTAATATGAAGGTTCCCTTTTTACCAAAAAATCATATACATGTTTAATAAACTTGGTAAATTTTGTTTATTTTGAGTACCTAATGCCAGAGATTTATGAAAAACAAGCAAAAACAATCTACTGGAGTTCAAAAATAAAACAAAAACCAATAGTTAAGAAAAAAAAACTTTCCATTACATGATGTAGGTTAATCTTTCTGTTTCCCAGTATCTTAGTTGTCTTTACCAGCACAGTAATTAGAAAACTAGGAAACATCAAAGTTAGTTAGGGATGTCATTATTATTAAAGAAAAATTTTTTATTATTTACAAACTTTATATTTTGAAATAGACTTAGGAATTTACTTAGATATTTAGAAATAAAAATTTTTCATCCGGCTTCTCGGCCATTATCACTACTTATGAGACTCAAATAAATTATAACTAAGGAGCTATCGAGCTGTATGTAGGTGAGGTGGAATGTGAACTGAAGATCTGTCAGGAGTGAACCTCAGAATTTTAAATAAGTGAGGTCAGAGCTAGAGACAGAGAGAG
Organism: Globicephala melas; assembly: GCF_963455315.2. Taxonomy (NCBI): domain Eukaryota; kingdom Metazoa; phylum Chordata; class Mammalia; order Artiodactyla; family Delphinidae; genus Globicephala; species Globicephala melas. The sequence continues at coordinate 21,986,288 of NC_083318.1, read as the reverse complement.
GAGACAAGTGTCTTCATCATTACTCATGATAAGGCAGCAGCAAATCACCTTGACTGAGGAACCATGAAGGTCTGTTTGGTATTAGAAGCAAATTACAGAAGTGATCATGTCAGGACAGCTCTGATGGATCTGATTTGGTGCATCCACTCTTATCACGTGAATAATTATATATTCAGAGTCACATATTTTTACCACAGATATCATACAGTTGTAATTTCCCTCTAAGGGAGCAATAATAACTCACACTTTAGATTGTTTTTGGATACATTAGAGCTTTAACCTCCTATTTCAAATACATAATCCAAGATTCTGAGAGATAATCCCAGCTCTCTGTTGCCAGCACATTCCAGATTTCACAGGTTCACAGAATTTTTAGTCACCTAGGAGTAATCAGATCCAGCAGAGATTTGTGTTTGTTTTCTTTTGTTTTAAGTATAGGCATAGAAAGTTCGCTTATCTAGTACTGGTTTTGCTCCCCATCTGCAAGAGATCAAAGTTAGTATGGAAAGTATCTCCGGCATGGGTAAGTTGTGAAATCAAAACAACTGCATGTGTCAGGAGAGTTTACTTTTTGGATAGACACTCATGAGCAAAAACTGAAGAAGAGGTAAACATAATACACATAATACATATTAAAATAAAAAGTGCTCAGTCAACCAAATATAAAAATCAAACTCCATAAAATGAGTAAAAAAAAAAAAAAGGTTAAAAAAATGCCAACATTATTAGCAAAAATTGCCAAGAGTATCAAGAAATATGTTAGGTAACTAGTTGTGAAGGATGACTATTAAAAGAAATATCATTTCTTCCTGACAGAGTTTTTGCTCCAAAATGAACACAATGATACAAATGCTAGCAAAGAAAAAAATATATATTATTGCCAGAGGAAAAAAATTCCTCTAACTTAAGTTTCATATTTCCAGAAGTTACTTAGCTATTTTTAGGGTTTTTCCTCCAACTGGAAATTTGATGCATGTGGGGGGAAAAAAAAAAAAGGTTAATGGAAGAAACAAATCAGAGGACAGAGTTTATGGAAAATAGAAGGATAATGAGAACAGAGAAGACTGAATCAAGATAGTGCAGGGATGATCCATTTATTCATTCTTTCTTTTTTTCTTTCTTCAACAAATAATTATCGAGTGCCATGTATTCTTCTAGGCACTGGGGATACAGCAGGGAACAAAATAAAGTACTTTCCTTTGTGTGGCTTGAGGTCTAGTGCCGGGTGGGCCAACTTTTTCTATAAAGTGTCAATAGATATTTTAGGTTTTGTGATCCATACAGTCTCTTTCATGACTACTTAACTCTGTTGTAAATGTCAAAGCCATCAGAGAAAGACAGACAAATGGCCATGGTTGAGTTCCAATAAAAATTTTAAAGCCTAAATTTTAAAATTAAATTTTTTAATTAAAACGGATGGCAGGCAGATTTGTCCTTCAAGCCATAGTTTGCCAACCTCTGTTCTAAGTGGAAGGAGACAAGAAAATGTATAGTATCATTTCAGGTAATGATAATTGCCTTGAAGAAAAGTAAAACAGGCTGAGGGGATAGAAGGCAATGATGTGGGAAAGCTGTTATTTTAGATTGTTAGAGAAGGTCTTTGTAATGACAATGAAGCAGTGAACCTGAATGAAGTGAGGCTGTTAGAGAGGATCCAGTGCACAAGTGGAGGGTTTGATTCTAAATAACAGCATGGATAATTAATCTGTTATAATAGGAAAGAAGGCAAAATATAACATTACAGAAGCAGGTAGGTTGGCATATATGGTTGGAAGAATGTGGATGATTTCCTGGATCACTGATGGAAAGTGGCTACAATGAACACACTTACCCTCTTCTCTTAGTGTTATTGCTATTCTTTATTCTCTGAAGACAATAAATTCAGTAAGTATTGTGGGCAGGTAAGAAATCTATAGAAGGAAATTTAATAGCAGTTTTTAACGGAGGCAAGAGATGTAGTTGAGGAGGAAGTACATTCCAGGAATGACTAGTGGATGGTGCAACAGCTTTGAAGAATATCATATGACCTGGACTTAGGAATCAAAATCACATTGCTTGACTGAGAGCATGTATTCTGATGTGCAGTGACTGTTATTACTTAAGGAAAGTAGGAAGTGAGCAGAATTCAGAAAATGTTATTAAAAGGTTAAATATTTAATCAGCAATATTATCTATCCCTGGGGGCCATGCAGGGAGAAGTAAAAGGCAATACTTAAAGAAAGGTGAAGCTTTCTATTAATTTTATGTAATCAAAACTCATGAGAAAAATTATGATAGAGACAACTGCAATATAGGAAAGAATATGGTATATAGTTCAGAATTGGGAACAGATATAAAGAAAAATTAACTTGGTATTTAAGAATTATCAATATGTATGTAACATTAATTTCTAAGCACTAAAGCACTACATATAAAATCTTACTTCATGAGAAATAAATTCTAGAAATCACTCATGTCCAGACAACAGTGATACCTGTAAGTCACAGCTAACAGTGCCTCCCCTGAAATATTACATCATACCATGTGGATAGTTAGTGGGTGTAAACTATATTTCAAAATAAGAGGGCAAATGGTCACGCTGTCTCATTCCTTATGCCTGCTTACAGTTTGACCCTAGACTGCCTGAACTTCAAAACCTTTGTTCTTCAGGAACAATCAACTCTTAAGGCAATGTTTGTCCAAAGAAATTAGCAACTGACAAGGAATCTTCACTTCAAGATCTAACTTCTCAAAATAAAACCATGAGGTTTGTATGCTGACCATAGAAACAAATCCTAATTCAAGCTGATGTCCCGTCAGAGAGCAGCAGTGATGGTCACACTGAAGAACAAGCCCTCTTGTCCTGCACTAAAAGCCCATGGGTTTGAAGGGGAAGCAATGGAGAAAAGGCAGATTGAGTTGCCAACGTACAACACTTATAACCAGGAAGTTCCATGCTCCCTTTTCAGCTAAGTAAATGACTCACTGTTGTAATCTTGAGTAAGTCACTTAAATTCCAAGTAGTCAACTTCCTTCCACCTAGTAACAATGACTTAATACTAAGAAATCCTGAAAATCCGAGACAATATCTTTTTTATGATTACCAGCAGCTAAGAGTAATGGATGACTAAGGAAAAAAAGAAGGAAAGAAAGATCGACAAAGCAAAAGTAATTCATTCTTTATTATAGTATCTCTACCACTAAGTTACTAACATTTTCTCTAGAAATGTTCTTTTTGAGGTATTTTTTGAGTGTGGGTGCTGGAATAGTTCATTCAAGAGCTAGGATTCAATTTTTTCTACTCAAACAGGTTTTCAGACTATGGCTCTTTGTCTAGGTGAGAATAGTGTGCCAGTGTCTTTTTCTGAATTCATATACTGTGTGTTCATGAATCTGAATCCTAATCTGCTAGTTTAATTAAAGAACTCTCACCAATTTAACAAAAGTTCCAGCTTTAGTTCAGGAAGCATGACCTCACTTATTAGGATTCAGATTAGTCACTAGAAAGAGTGAGGGCTTCAGGCAGGTCACTTTTCCACAATATAAAAAGTAGATTTAAAAATTTGTTTTATTATTATTTTTAATAAACAAATAAAAAAGGAAAGAGTATAACATAGGGCTTAAGTATGTAGATTTTAGAACTTATAGACCTGGCTTCAAATCCTGGTTTTGTTTACTAGCTATAGGTGTCAGGAAAACTACTTAATCACTCTGTCTCAGACTTATTTGCAAAATGGGGGCAGTGAAGCCTCATCCATTCATATTGCTGTGATAGTTAAACAAGAAAAATACGTGTACAAAAAATTACACATAAAGTATATAGATATAGCATGAGTTTAGAATAATTTTATTTACTTTTCAGCTACTCAATGCTTTTAACAAATTTTTCTTTAGAAAGCAATTTCTCAAATTCCTCACAATTACCCACCAAGTTTTGAGTAGGTATCACATCAGTGTTTTGCTTTTCCTTGGGGACAAATATGAATTTTATATCAAATCCTAGAGCTTACCTCAAAGTATTACTTCATATCCTCAAAATATTAAAATTTTCAGTTATTCTGAAGAGATTAGTATTTGCACATCAGACATCAAAATGTAGATCATTGTTCTGGCAAATAATATCTTGTAATCTAAGAGTTTAGCAAAGCAGAAATGTCTAGGAAAAATAGGAATAAAAAAAATAGAGGGACTAATCCTTACCTTCTTTAGCCTCAGAGTATAAATAATCCAGTCTTGTAATTACATAGCACTTTATGCTTTGTACAATAAAAATAAAACAAAAGGCACTTGTGACACTGTTCTCTGAGAGCCAATGACATGCCTCCTTGCCTGTCACATTTCCTAAGCCAGGACTTGAGAAATCAGGTGACTTGGCAAAGAAAAATAAATAACATGTATATTCATGGAAAGCCCATAAACCAGGACTGATGAGAAACTTAAACACAAGCAAGAGTCTACTGCCCTATTATTGTTTTTGCCTCTTGCTCCTATTGCCTTTTATCGTCTCTATTGATGGCAAAAGAAACTGTGAGCATGGTAAGGAAAAAAAGAGATAGCTAAAGCTGACTTGGCACTCAGTCCTGCAGGTCAGTGAGAACACAGAATTTGATCTGACCTTTTTAAATTCTTCACTGTAACTTTGGTCTCTCTCTTAACTGAATTATGGATCTAAGGTTGGTTTTGTCTTTAATATTCTTCACTGAATATTTTTATTAAATGAGTACTTGTTGTTGTAATTGTTGTTACTGCTGCTTTGATAATTAGTTCAATAAAAATGGCCACATCCAAATGGTCAAGGACAGACCATTGGGAGGAAGTGGCCAAGATGGTAGAATAGGAATACCCTGAGCTTACCTCCTCCCATGGGCACATCAAAATTACAAATATTTACAGAGCAACTGTTAATGAGAAGTTTTAGAAGACTAGGAGAAAAGATCTTCTACAACTAAAGATATAGAGAAGGAACCACAATGAGATGGGTAGGAGGGGTCAAGATGTGGTATAGTCAAAGCCCATAAGCACAGGTGTGTGACCCACAAATGGGAGGATAATTACAATTGCTGAGATTCTCGCCAAGGAGGGAGGGGTCTGAGCCCCACATCAAGCTCTCATGTGGCAGAAACAGTAATCTGAAAGGGGACTGGGTCGGACCCACTTGCTGATACTGGAGAGCCTCCCAGAGAGGCAGGAGGCAACAGGAGCACACCCTGGGGACATAGACACTGGCAGCAGCCATTTTTGGGAGCTCGTTCCACCACATGGACGCTGGTGCTAGCAAGCTCCATTTTGAAATCCTCCCTCTAGTGTAAGCACCAGGACCCAGCACTGCCCACTAGCCTATCTGTACCAGTACTGGGATGCCTAAGGCCAAGCAACTAGCCAGGCGGAGACACAGTGCCACATACTGGCAGGCCTGCTCCCTTATGACCCTCTGAGCCTGCAGCCACCCCAGATTCAAGCCCTGTCCACCAGAGAGCCCATGACCTGGCCCTGAACACCAGTGCACTGGCACTAGCCCCAGGACCAGCCCCACCCACCAGTGAGTAGGCACTAGCTCCAGGACGCCCTGGACCCTGGCCTCTCCCACTAGTGGGTCAAACACCAACTACGGGACCCCCCCACAGGGTCCTGAAGCCAGAGACCCCAATACCTGGCTCTACGCATGAGTGAGCCAGCACTAGCCCTATGTCCCCATGGGCCTCAGCTGTCCACCAATAATAGGCTGACACCAGATCTAGAATCCCAGGGCCATGCAGCCAGAGATCCCAGGACTCGAGTCTGCCCAACAGTGGGCCGCTACTAGCCCCAGGACCCAGCCCACCTGCCAGCAGGCAGGCCCCAGCCCTGGGACATCCTGGACTCCAGCAGTGACCCCCAGCAAGCCAACAGCAGCTCTGAGAGATCTTGGATCCCTCATCCAGCTGCCCCTGGAATCCAGCCCCACTCATTAGCAGGCCAACACAAGCTTTGAGACACCCTGGACACTGCAGCCAGTGTCTCAGGAAACAGCCCAACACACCAGCAGGTCGACACTAGATCTGGGACCCCCGGCCCTGCAACCAACCACTCCAGAACCAAGCTCTGTCCACCATTGACCCAGCACCAGCCCTGAAATCCTCTAGGGCCCCACAGACAGTAGCCGTGTGACCACGCCCTACCCAACAGTGGACAGCAACCTCTGTACAAGACAGGATCTGGCAACCAACTGAACCAGGCACTAGCCACACCTACTAGACCACCCACAGTAGCCAGGCCACCACAACAGAAGTACCCATACAGTCCAAATAGGAGGCAACCCTAGAACATATAGCTCTGGTGACCAGAGGGGAGTGGGCTGCTGCGATGCACAGAACATCTACAGAAGACCACTTCCCTAAGGTTAGGAAACGTAACCAACCTACCAAATACATAGAAATTTTAAAAAGCAAATTAGGCAAAATATGTTCCTTTGTTTGGAACATATTTCTCTGTTCCCTCTTAACAAAGAGTTAGAAATATAAAGAAGTACCAAACCGAGCTTAAAAATACAACAACCGAAATGAAAAATACACTAGAAGGAATCAATAGTAGATTAGATGATACGAAAGAATGGATCAGCAAGCTAGAAGACAAAGTAGTGTAAATCACTGAATCTGAATGGCAAAAAGAATAAAAGGAAATGAGGACAATTTAAGAGACCCCTGGGACAACATCAAATGTACTAACATTTGCATTACTGGGGTCCCAGAAGGAGAAGAGAGAAAGGAAGGAGCAGAGAACATATCTGAAGACATAATAGCTGCAAACTTCCCTAACCTGGGAAAGGAAACAGACATTCAGGTCCAGGAAGCACAAAGAGCCCCAACCCAAAGAGGACCACCCCAATACATACTGTAATTAGAATGGCCAAAATTAACAATAAAGAGAGAAAATTAAAAGCAACAAGGAAAAGCAACAAATTACATACAAATTACATACATAAGGCTACCAGCTGACTTTTCAGCATAAACTCTGCAGGTGGAAGGGAGTGGCACTATATATTTAAAGTGATGAAAGGGAAAAACCTACAACCAGGGACCCTCTACCTGGCAAGGTTTTCATTCAGATTTGTTGGAGATACCAAAGTTTTATAGACAAGCAAAAGCTAAAAGAGCTCAGCACCACCAAACCAGCTTTATGAAAAATGTTAAAGGGATTTCTTTAAGTGAAAAAGAAAAAGCCATAACTAGAAACATGAAAATTATGAAAGGAACAATCTCACTGGTAAAGGTAAATATACAGTAAAGGTAGTAAATCAACCACACAAAACCTAGTAGGAAAGTTGAAAGAAAAAAGTAGTAAAATCATCCACATCCACATTAAATAGTTAAGGGATATATGAAATAAAATGATGTAAAATATGATGTAAAAAAACTGTAATCATGGTAGGAAGGGGAGTAAAAATTCAGGGTTGTTAAAATGCATTTAAACTTAAGAGATCAGCAACTTAAAATAATTATACACACACAGAGATCTATATATGTATGTATGTATATAGCTATATATAAACCTCACAGTAACCACAAACCAAAAATCTATACAAGGTACAGAGAAAAAAGAAAGGAATCCAAATATAACACTAAAGATAATCATCAAATCACAAGGGAAGAGAAAAAAAGAAGGAACAACAAAGAAAGACAAAACAATTAACAAAATGCCAGTAAGTACATACCTAGCAATAATTACTTTAAATGTAAGTGGATGAAGCTCTAATCAAAAGACATAGAGTGGCTGAACAGGTACAAAAACAAGACCCATACATATGCTGCCTACAAGAGACTCACTTCAGATCTAAAGATACATGCAGACTGAAAGTGAGGGGATGGAAAAAGATATTCCATGCGCATGGAAATGAAAAGAAAGCTGGAGTAGCAATACTTATATGAGACAAAAGAGACTTTAAAACAAAAACTGTAAAAAGAGACAAAGAAGGACACTACATAATGATCAAGGGATCAATTCAAGAAGAAAATATAACAATTATATGCCAAGAAATGCACAAATTCCTAGAAATGTACAATCTTCCAAGACTGAACCAGGAAGAAATAGAAAATATGAACAGACCAATGATCAGCAATAAAATTGGATCAGTAATAAAACAACTCCCCAAAAACAAAAGTCCAGGACCATATGCCTTCACAAGTGAATGCTACCACACATTTAGAAAAGAGTTAACACCTATCCTTCTTGAACTGTTTTAAAAAATCAAAGAGAAAGGAAAACTTCCAAACTCATTCTACAAGACCAGCATCACACTGATACCAAAACCAAAGATATCATAAAAAAAGAAAATTATAGGGCAATATCACTAATGAACATAAATGCAAAAATCCTCAACAATATATTAGCAAACTAAATTCAACAATACATTAAAAGGATCAAATGATCAAGTGGGATTTATCCCAGGGATGCAAGAATGGTTCAACTCAATCAATATACCACATTAACACACTGAAGAAAAACCATATGATCATCTCAACAGATGCCGTAGAAACTTTTGACAAAGTTCAACATCCTTTTATGATTAAAAAAAAAAAACTCTCAGCAAAGTTGGTATAGAGGGAACATACCTCAACATAATAAAGGTCATATATGACAAGCCCATGGCGGCTAACATCATACTCAACAGTGAAAAGTTGAAGGCATTTCCTCTAAGATAAGGAACAAGACAAGGATGCCCACTCTCACCAATTTTATTGAACACAGTATTGGAAATTCTAGCCATAGCAATCAGATAAGAAAATCTAAATTGTAATCTAAATTGAAATATAAAGTGGAAAGGAAGAAATAAAACTATCACTGTTTGCATATGACATGATACTAAACATAAAAAAATCCTCAAGATGCCACCAAAACTAGAGCTCATCAATGAGCTCAGTAAACTTGCAGGATACAAAATTAATATGCATAATTCTGTTGCATTTCTGTACACTAACAATGAACTATCAGAGAAATTAAGAAAACAATCCCATTTACAATAACATTAAAAAGAATAAAATAGGCCTTTCTTACCTTCTGAGATGGCCCACACTCTGGGGAGTGTGTTCCTCCCAAGGCCTTTCTAACCTTCTGAGATGGCCCATACTCTGTCTGTGGAGTGTATTTCTCTCTGAATAAATCCACTTCTTACCTATCACTTTGTCTCTCGCTGAATTCTTTCTGCAATGAGACGTCAAGTACCTGAGCTTTGGGGCTTCCCTGGTGGTGCAGTGGTTAAGAGTCTGCCTGCCAATGCAGGGGACAAGGTTCGATCCCTCATCCGGGAAGATTTCCACATGCTGCAGAGCAACAAAGCCCATGTGTCACAACTACTGAGCCTGTGCTCTAGAGCCCGCGAGCCACAACTACTGAGCCAGTGAGCCACAACTACTGAACCCACTCACCTAGAGCCCGTGCTCCACAATAAGAGAAGCCACCACAATGAGAAGCCCGCGCACCGTAACGAAGAGTAGCCCCCACTCACCGCAACTAGAGAAAGCCCGTGCGCAGAAACAGACCCAACACAGCCAAAATTAAAATAAATATAATAAATAAATTTTTTAAAAAAGAATAAAATACCTAAGACTAAATCTAACTAAGTGGGCAAAAGACCTGTAATTGGAAAACTATTAGACACTGATTAAAGAAATTGAAGACAATGCGAACAGATGGAAAGATATACCGTGTTCATGGATTGGAAGAAATAATACTGTTAAAATGGCCCTACTACTCAAGGCAATCTACAGATTCAGTGCAATCCTTATCAAAATACCAAAGGCGTTTTTCACAGAACTAGAACAAATAATTCTAAAATTTGTATGGAAACACAAAAGATCCTGAATAGCCAAAACAATCTTGAGAAAGAACAAAGCTGGAGTTATCATGCTCCCAGATTTCAAACTATACTACCAAGCTAGAGTAATCAAAACAGTAGGGTACTGGCACAAGAACAGACATATAGATCAATGGAACAGAACAGAGAGTCCACTTATATAGGCCATTAACCTTTGCCAAAGAAGGCAAGAATATACAATGGAAAAAAAGACAGTCTCTTCAACAAGTGGTGCTGGGAAAACTCGACAGCTACATGCAAAAGAATCAAACTGGACTACTTTCTCATGTCATGCACAAGTACAAATTAAAAATGGATTGAAGACTTAAATGTAAGACGTGAAACCATAAAACTTCTAGAAGAAAACATAGGCAATACTATCTTTGAAATCAGTCTTAGTAATATTATTTTGTATATGTCTCCTCAGGCAAGGCAAACAAAAGCAAAAATAAACAAATGGGACTACCTCAAACTAAAAAGCTTTTGCACAGCAAAGGAAACCATCAACGAAACAAAAAGGTCACTTACTGAATGGAGACCATATCTGCAAAAGATATTTCTGACAAGCAGTTAATATATAAAATATACAAAGATCTCATACAACACAAAATCAGAAAAACAAACAACTGATTAAAAACTAGGCAGAAGATCTGAATAGACATTTTTCCAAAGAATACAGATGCCCAACAAGCACATGAAAAGATGCTCAACATCACTAATCAGGGAAATGCAAATCAAGGCCACAATGAGATATCACCTCAGACCTGTCAGAAGAATAGCTATCAGCAAAAAGACAACAAATAACAAATATTGGTGAGGATGTGGAGAAAAAGGAAGTCATATACATTATTGGTGGGAATGTAAATTGGTACAGCCACTATGGAAAACAGTTTGGAGATTCCTCAAAAAATAAAAA